>NC_056729.1:1867203768-1867319765 GCF_019279795.1 Protopterus annectens
AGTTGATGCCATGGTTGTGGTAGCAGACACTAAGAAAGAACTGGCAAAACAAAGTTCTTCTGTCCATCCCACTAACAGGGAATTTAGGGACTTGGACAGATTTGGTAAGTACGTTTATGCTTCAGTAACCGTAATGGAGGATGAAAATAGAGTCTCTTTGCAAATGGCCACCCTTTGGTCTGTAACTAATGCATCCGTGAGGTTGATTTCCCACACTGAAGAGGGTACCTCACGGGCACTGAGTTTAAGCATAGCCATTAGTAGACATGCTTGGATGCACCTATGCAAATTTGTGAAGCCCTTCAAGTCTTCATTCATCAATTCTCCATTTGATGATTCTTCCTTATTTGGCCCCAAAGTAAAAGATGTAAAAAAGTGAGCAAGAAGAAAAGAACTTGTCTGCCATAGGAATATATTTTTAACCCCTCAAAGAGCTTTTTCCCAGAATCAACAAGGAAGTAGAATGCTATGGTTTTGCAAATCCCAGGCTGCTTTCCAAGACTCACAGGGAGATAGTTTTCCCACAGGAGGAGGGGAAACTCTAATGGAAGATGCCTCCCCAGTAGCAGGGGTGTCCCAAAGAACCAGGGTTTCTGGGATTCCTTCTCAGACAAACCCTACCAGCACTCCTGAAAGGTAGCCTGACTGTTGCCTTCTGGAGGCAGTCAAGGGTGCTTTCCTCTGCACCAAAAAGCCTGGGCATCCATCACAAAAGATTCCTGGGTGCAGAAAATTAAATAGAAAGGTTATATCATACCATTTTCTCAAATTCCCCAGCAAGAATGAAAAGAATCTCTTATGGTTCCACCCAGTCAGAGGGAGATGGCAGCATTAGAAATAGAAAAGCTGCCAGAAAAAGAGTCATCTAGTAGGTCCTCCCAGGTGAGACAGGATCTAGAACTTAGGATTCCCATTAGTGCCAGATAAAATAAGGGACTTGAGACCCATCCAGGCTCTCAGCAGGTGAAACCAATACGTGACTATTCAAGGTTCAGATGGTCACAGTTCAGTCCATTTTGCATCTGCTTTGAAAGGACAGTTGGATGTGCTTGATAGATCTTCAGGATGCGTGCTATCACATAAAAGTGAACAGGCACTCCAGGAGATATCTGTGTTTCAGTCATTATCAGTTCAGAGCACTATGTATGACAGTGGTAGCAGTTCACCTGTGATTGCTGTGAGTCAGAGAGTGCTTCTATACCTAGATGACTGGCTCTTAACTGTCCCATCCAGGCATCTACTTCTGCAGGTAATGGACTACTTTCTCCAGCTTTGTCTTCAACTAGGCATTATAGTCAATTACAGCAAGTCTCAACTTACACCCATACAGTGTCTGTAATTAATGGGTATTCAGTCACTCAAATAGATTCTCTTCCTCCTACACAAATTCAGCCACTCAGATCCCAGATCAGAAAAGTGATCTCACACACCTCTGCCAGCATGTCTGATCATACAAGCCTTGGGGTCTATGGCAGTAGCTATCACCCTAATTCCTTTAGCAAGGTTTCACATGCAGTTTTGGCAATAGACTGTATTGGTACAGTGGTCTATTCTCCAGTAGCCTTTATCCACAACATCAAGATCACTCAATCTTGCACAAAATTTTCTTTGGTGTCTGCACTTGGATGAAGTTTTCCTAGGCTGTCCATTTGTTCATTCCCTACCCACAACACCAGTGACCATGGATCCCTCCCAACTGGGGTGGGGGGCACTACTTGGGAAGGACAGTCCAAGATACATGGTCCCCAGAAAAAGCCAAGATGCACATCAGTGTCCTGGAAATGAGAACAATCCCCCTAGCATTAGAGACCTTTCAGTGTGTTCTTTCTTCCGAGATGATTACGATTCAGATGAACAATATGTCTTTTGTCTGGTACATAAACAAGGGGGACCAGATCTTACGTGCTATATCAAAAAACTCAGAGTTTGGCAATGGACGATCTCTTCCAGCTGCTTTCTCATCGCAATGTACAAACTGGGGAAAGCCAACATGATTGCAGATAAACTAAGCAGGTCCATTCAGATGCCTCATGAGTGGTCTCTCAGTGTCAAAGGGGCAGAGAGTCAGTGGAGCCAGCCATGGTATGACCTTTTCACTTCTCCCCTCAGCAACAAGTGTAGCAGGTACTTTGCCCTGATCCCTGCAACAGAGGAGGCACAGAGAGATACTCTAGTCCATGACTGGCCCTCTGGTCTTCTCTGTGCTTAATCTCTGTTACCTCTCATTCCCAAATTTCTTCAGTAAGCATACTGATTGAAGAGCAGTTATCCTCATTGCACCATTGTGGCCTCATTAAATTTGGTTCCCCTTCCTCTGGCCTAATCTTTTACATCCGCCATGGATACTGGATCCCAATCCAGACCTCCTGTCTCACCCAACAGGTATGACTAATCCAAACATAGCAGGCCTCAAAATGACCACATGGTTTCTTCAGTTCCAGTGATTGCTTGGTATCCCAGGCTTTCCTCTACAGTCCATCGGAACCACTGCTAAATACTGAAAACCAAAACTACCGACACCCAAAGTCCGAGACCAAATACCCGAAACACTAAAATACCGAAATATCAAAACGGAGGAATTCAAACTACCAAAAACTACACTCAACATACACCACACACATAGACCACACGCATACACTTGCACACACCTTCCCCCTGAACACAAACACACAAACCTAAACTACAGACAAGCAGGGGGGCAAGCTCCCTGCACCCCCTATGTGGGGAGCTGCACCCCCCCACTTACATATTCTAACTCCAAGGTCGCACTACCTACACAAACACACGAAACACCACCACACACCTACATTTCCCTTGCACACACACATCACAGTCACAACACACACTTACACACTAAACCCCTAACCAACACATTTAAACATACTTACCTGACCTACCACCATACCACAACACCAGAAGTGCGAATGTCAAACTCCCGATGATCAGGATTTTGAAATTCACGCTTCTGGTCTTTTGGTAATTAGGGATTTCGGCTATATAGTCACGAAAGTTTGAAATTCGGTATTTCAAACTTTTGAGATTATGTAGTGATCCCAGTCCATGAGATTTTATCTTCAGATAAAGCTTCTACAAGAAATATTTACAAAAGTAAATGGGAGAGATTTGTGTTCTGGCCATTAAGAGGCATCTGGACCCCTTTTCTACCCCTATACCAGCTGTACTTTTCAGCTTCAATTTTCAGTGAAGGACCTTTTTACTTTTAAGGTCCAGTTGGCTGCCATTTCACACTTGCATTTAGCTGAAAATAATTCTTCCTTAGCTTCTTTGAAATTATGCAAAGTCTTTCTCAAAGGAACTTTTTTACTCAGACTTCTGCTAAAGGATACTATTCCTCCTTGGGATTTAACTATTTTGCTTCAAGCTGTAACGCAAGGCCCCTTTTAACCTTCATCTAAGTTGGATCTTAAGTTTTTTGTCTTCAAAAAACATTTTTTTTCTAGTTGCTATTACATCAGTTAGATGAGTATCCAAACTTCAGGCTCTATCTTCCAAACCTTCTTACCTGGTTTTCCACAAAGACAGGGTTTCCTTCCAGACCAATCCATCTGTTTTGCCTAAGGTAGTTTCTGAGTCTAATATCACCCAGGTCATTAACCCACTGTTTTTCTATCAAAGATTTTCAAACAAGTGGAGAGTACATGCTCCATCTTTTGCACGTATATAGACAACTTCAGTTTTATCTCCATCAAACCAAAGATTTCAGGAAGACTGACCAGCTTGTATCCTTTTCACCTAACAGACTGGGAAAGTCAGTTTCCAAAATTACACTGGCCAAATGGTTAACCAGTTGTATCTCTTTTGTCTGTACTACGAGGATTGTCCTTGCGTAAGCCTCCTAGACCTCATTCCATTAGGTCTGTGGCTTCATCCACAGTTTTTTGGTTAAGAGCTTCCATAGATTATCTTTGTGCAGCTGCCACGTGGTTCAATGCCCATATCATTATTGCTCATTACAAATTGAGTATGGTTTCTAGGAACAGAGCTGCTTCTGACTTTGCATTACACTGCAATATCCTTCCATGAGGACCATGCAGAGTGATTCTAGCTAGGAACTGTGTTACATCAGTTGAGGAATGAATGAAAATGACAACATCAGATCAAAAAGTTATGTACTCATCATAATGTTACATCTTTCTTGTCCATTTTCATTCTTCCTCAAGTTTCCACCGTCCTAACCCCCTTCTCTTTGCACCTGGAGATGCCTAAGATTTTTAATTTGGGAACTGTTGTTCCTTGTTTGCGCTGCAGCACTTTTTTATTCTAAGGTTGAAGAACTCAGAATTTTCTCTAACTGATCCATGGAGATATGAGCATTCCTTAGGTAAAGACTACAGTTGTCTAGCATGATCCACTAATGATGATAGCAGGATTGAATGTTTTCTCATTAGTATCAGTCTGTTAAATAAGGCAACTGATGCAACCCTGTAGGTGCTCAAACCAATGTCTGATCTCCCTTCCTTTACCAGAATCAACATTGTATCTCAAGACTGGAGAATCTCATTTCCTAGTTTTGAAGAGCAAAGAGGAGAGAGAGAGAGAGAATGACTTAAAAGTGAGTCATCAATTTTTGGACAACAAAGGCGGATGTTGACATGCCACATTGAGTGAAGTGGGAGACATAAATCCCTTCTCAAAAATGAGGTTCACTGTTACAGGAACTCCAAGAACACACTGCTCCAAAAAAGATAACCCATCTTAGAATCATTAATTGGTATAACAGAAATATAAATGTAAACAATGCAAAATTCCCTTGTTATAATGCATAAAAACTCCGTCATGAAATGAAACAAAAAGCCATTCATCTGATCCAGAAAAGATGTGTTGATTAAAATAATTTTTAGAGTCCCAAAAGTTTAGTTTCCTAAACTTTTCACTCTCAGAATGAAATAATGACAGTGTGTAGGGACTGCTGTTTCTGCAGTGATGAAATAGCGAGATCTCTTATTCCGCTCCGGTATTAATACTGTCATGAATATTTTGGTTTGCAAATAATTATACCTAGAAACACCTTGTAGTAATTATAAGTGCAGTGTATTTCTTAACAGTAGCTCATGTCCCCAAATTATGTTAAACAAATCAACATTTGTAGTGGAAATGTATCAAACTTTTTTTTTTTTTGTTGTTCTTTCCATTGAAAGCTATCAGGGATTTGATGTGTTTCTACTCAATTTTTTCAAGTATCTTTAAAGCAAAGTTTGGGGACTACCTCCTACCTGTATTAATTTCCATGTAGGAAGTGGGTACCATACCTTATGCCTGCTCAAAAGCATTGCTTATTTTCTGAATGAGGGAAATGGACCCTACGTTAACTGTTACAGAAAGTTTCCTTTTTTCTCTTCATATTGATTTACTTGTCAAGTTTAAATGTAACTGCTGTAATGCCTTCACACCCTTGGTAACTGCAGAGGAGCAGGGAAATTAAAAAGTTTTAAGAAAACACCATTCCCTACCTCAGGACTACAGGGAAACATGCCAGAAGAGAATGTAAACAACACAATTAGGAGATATAAAGCAGAGTATAAGCTTAAAGTCAATGCAGATGCAAAAGCAAACAACATACTTTCTTCTTTAATGTCAGTACAATAAGAAATAATGTTATATAATGCAGAGAGCTTATCTATAATAATATGACTAATTCTAATCTCAAGAATGTAGCCAACATATTAGAAGGCAAATTTAGTACTGCATTTCCACACCTACTCCAAATTGTTGATCTTGCTATCCCCTAAAATGTAGTTGCTCCTGAAATCACTTTGGAACAAGTCTTAAAATTTGTGTCAAAAGCTAAAAATAGTTCTTTGACACCAGATAACATATCAGACATTTCCCTCAGTGCCAGGTATCTGAGTCAGTATTTAAACTGTTCAACATCAGCCTATCCACATTAGATAACATACCAGTCATTCTCCTCAGTGCCAGGTATCTGAGTCAGTACTTAAACCGTTCAACCTCCACCTGTCCACATGAGATAACCCACTATTCATTGTCCTTAGTGCCAGGTATCTGAGTCGGTACTTAAACTGTTCAACCTCAGCATATCTACATGAGATAACATAGCAGTCATTATCCTCAGGGCCAGGTATCTGAGTCAGTACTTACACTGTTCAACCTCAGCCTACCCACAGGAGATAACATACCAGTCATTCCCCTCAGTGCCAGTTATCTGCGTCAATACTTAAACTGTGGTACCTCAGCTTATCCACATGAGATAACATACCAGTTATTGTCCTCAGTGCCAGGTACCTGAGTCAGTACTTAAACTGTTCAACCTCCACCTAGCCACATGAGATAACATACCAGTCATTCTCGTCAGGGCCAGGTATCTGAGTCAGTACTTACACTGTTCAACCTCAGCCTATCCACCTGAGATATCATACCAGTCATTCTTCTCAGTGCCAGGTATCTGAGTCAGTACTTAAACTGTTAGACCTCAGCTGTGCACATGAGATAACCCACCAGTCATTCTCCTCAGGGCCAGGTATCTGAGTCAGTACTTACACTGTTCAACCTCAGCCTATCCACATGAGATAACATACCAGTCATTTCCCTCAGTGCCAGGTATCTGAGTCAGTAACTACACTGTTCAGCCTCTGCCTATCCACATGAGATAACATACCAGTCATTCTCCTCAGGGCCAGGTATCTGAATCAGTACTTACACTGTTCAACCTCTGCCTATCCCCATAAGATAACATACCAGTCATTCTCCTCGGTGCCAGGTATCTGAGTCAGTACTTAAACTGTTCAACCTCAGCGTATCCACATGAGATAACATACCAGTCATTCTCCTCAGTGCCAGGTATCTGAGTCACTACTTAAACTGTTAGACCTCAGCCTGTCCACATGAGATAACACACCAGTCATTCTCCTCAGGGCCAGGTATCTGAGTTGGTATTTAAACTGTTCAACCTCAGCCTGTCCACATGAGATAACATACCAGTCATTCTCCTCAGTGCCAGGTATCTAAGTTAGTACCTAAACTGTTCAACCTCAGGCTATCCACCTGAGATAAGATGACAGTCATTGTCCTCTGTGCCAGGTATCTGAGTCAGTACTTAAACTGTTTAACCTCTACCCATCCACATAAGATAACACACCGGTAATTCCCCTCAGTGCCAGGTATCTGAGTCAGTACTTAAACTGTTCAACCTAAACCTATCCACATGGGATAACACATCAGTCATTGCCCTCATGGCCAAGTATCTGAGTGAGCACTTAAACTGGTCAACCTCAACCTATCCACAGGGTTTGTATCTTATACCTGGAGAATTGCCATTGTGACTCCCCTGTATAAAGACAGACATCTTTAAGGCTTGTTATTTATAGACCCACCAGCTTCATCCACCTTATGTAAATAGCCATACAGCATATCATACTATAACTCATTTATGCCAGTGTAGGACACTTAACTGATCCAGACACTAATCAGGCTGGTTTATTACAGAGGCTGTGAACAGTGGCTCCTCCATGCAGACTGCTTATCTCAATGAGCCCACGGCTTTTGACACTATCATTCATGCTTGCATTATGGAAAAGTATCCAGAGTTAGTGTAGACTCCTATGCAAATTGCTTATCCAGCTGAACATGAGTTATGAAAGTTGCTTGTACCCTCTCTTAATGTAAAAATGTGATTCCTGGATTTTATGTGTAGCTGTGCTGGGCTGTCACCTTTTTGGCATTGATTTTTTTCAGATATTTAAGCCAGCATCTCAGAAGCAGGTTTGACCAAGTTTACTGATAATTCCAAGTTGGGCACTGTTATCTGTGCATCCACTGATATTAAACAGCTCCAGCATGAGCTGGAACATATAAATACCGTGTGTACCAAAAATAGTCTCAAGCTTAATGCAGTGCGATAGAATTAAGCTAAAGAATTTCTTCCACCTCATATTTTATATGTGTCGGTACTCTTCAGACAGGCATAATCGTAAGATACCTGGGTACTTATCCGGACAATACTCAGTTGCATATTGTGCTTCCACCACAGTCAGGAAATCATTGTATCTGGCCTTGTTAATTTCTAAGGAATTTGTTCAAGTTCAAAAGAAATCATCCAAGAACTGTTTTGCTCTTATCAGACCCATTATTGAAAACAGTGATCCCTTTGATATGCACACATCCAAACATATTGCCACTGGAAAGACCCAAAATACTTTAACTGTCCCTATAGATTAGCATGACTCTTGTCCTCAATAGCCAAATGGCTGCTCTGGTGTGCCATATATCTTATTTCTCAAGCCATGAAAGGCCCACTCCTGTTTGATCTCCTATTTCTTCGCAAAAAACAGTGGCTGTATAAGCACTCATACTAAGGACCTAAATGTACACTAAGTAAGCAAGACTCATTGGTGGGATATGTTCCTGATTCATTGTGTTAAGTTAACACTGCAAATCAAACAAAGTACTGCTTTGGCTTCGTTTAAGCACGGCCTTTTATGATTGGATGAGTAGACACATTTTCACCAGGGTTGTCATGTGCAGCCATGCTCAATGTGGGAAGTGAGCTATTGGTTCAAAAAGGGTCAAGACATTTTAAGTGTGTTAGTTTAAAGAAGCATATGGTTAGGAGTAATACAATCCCCGTAATCACTCACCTGCTAGCATTTGTATGTACATTTCGCGGCTTTAAATAAGGTGTTTATAGGTTCATAACTTTGTACTAGGCTAAAGACCAGGGGGACCTTTTTAAGCCTATCCATGAATCTTAAATTTCTGACAAGTTCTGGTACCCTTGATAAGTATAAGTAGGGTGTTGGGAAATGGAACATTTACAAGCAGGGACCTGGAAGATGAACTATTTACAGGCTGCCTATGCCCGTTAGAGGTATAGATTCCAAACTATTGATAAATGTCCTGTTTCTTATCCGCTTGTCCAAGTTACAGCTGAATTGAGTTGGAGAAGAACTCTGCTTCGCATAAATGGGGAGCCTGTTCCTGAGAAGGGGTAGTCTATGGAATTCATATTTTCCTCTCCAGCAAGTCCTATTTATATCAAAGGTAAGATTTAAGTCTTTAGAATTATAATTCTGATGTGCTTGGTTTTTTGGATATCTTGGAGGTCCATCAGAGTGGATTCAACAATGCCTTGTATGCCAGGCATAGACCCCCCTCTCAACAACCTGTAGGAGACAGGGTACAGGGATAGGGCTTTGTGGTGGTCTCCACAGGACATATTTATGCTCTCACTTCTTTTAGTGAGGAACTCTGTAAACATTCCAGTTGTTCAATGCACCTGGTTAGGTACAAAGGAGGCATTGTACTCAATGATATGTCTAATGACCTCCTTGGACCTAGGTACCATATTTTTGTTTAAGTTGCACAACATAGAATGATTTCCCCACTAATATAGACATACGATGGTCAAAGGCTAGATTACTTTCTGTGTGTGTCCCCAAGTCCCTGACTACTAGGTTGATTTAGGGGTGTTTTGTCACTATAATAGTAACCAGGGATGGCAGAATTCTTGAAGAACACTGTTATGCATTTCTTGGCATTTAGGTTTAGTCCATGGCTCTGACATTGGTTATTTGTCTGTAACATTCCTTTTTGGATGGGAAACTGGTAATTCATCCTTGGTTTGGCACCTATGTCTCTGATGCAAACAGGTAACCTGTAAATGGTTCATCTCCCAGGCCCATGCTTACACTTATCAAGGGTATCAGAACTTGTCAGAGATTTGAGATGCATGGCTAGGCTTAAAAAGGCCCTTGTGGTTGTTAGCTTAGTAAACAGTATGAATCTATGAGAACATTAGTGTTCATGGAGGATGCTAGGACTGCTCCTAATTTGCAGTCTGTTGTAACAGTACATACTGGTTTAACAGTCTATTGGATGCAGTAGTATGTTTATTTAATGTATGGCGCTCAGTGTACTGTAATGTGCTTATTAATGTGTGGCACTCAATGTACTGTTGTGTGCTTATTAATGTGTGACACTTAATGCACTGTGTGCATTGATGCAATTTAGTGTTCTTTATTGTATGGCACTCTGTGCACTGTAGTGTGCTTATTAATGTGTGAGACTCACTGCACCATAAAGTACATATTAATGTGTGGCACTGGGCACGCTGTAGTGTGCTTATTAATGTGTGGCACTTGGTGAGCTGTAGTGTGCTTATTAATGTGTGGCATGTAGTGTCTCAGTGTGATGTAGTGTGCTTATTAATGTGTGGCATTGGGTATGCTGTAGTGTGCTTATTAATGTGCAGTACTCGGTACTTTGTAGTGTGCTTATTACTATGTTGCACACAGTATGCTGTAGTTTCATTACTAATGTATGACACTTGGTGTACTGTAGTGTGCTTATTAATGTATGGCATGAGGTGATCTGTAGTGTACTTATTAATGTGTGGCACTAAGTGCACTGTAGCATGCTTCTTAATATGTGGCACTCTGTGCTTATTAATGTTTACTACACAGTGTGCTGAAGTGTGCTTATTAATGTTTGGCACTTGGTGTGCTGTACTGTGCTCATTAATGTGTTGCCATCAGTGTGCTGTAGTTTGCTTATTACTCTATGCCACTCATTGCACTGCAGTTTGTCAGTACAATGTAGTGTTCTTATTAATGTACTGCGATCAGTGTGCTGTAGTGTGCTTATTAATATGTGGCACTTGGTGTGCTGAGATGTGCTTATTGGATGCCAGCCGGTGCACTATAGTGTGATTATTAATGTGTGGCACTAGGTGCACTGTAGTCTGCTTATTAATGAGTGGCACTTGATGTGCTATAGTGTGCTTATGAGTGTGTTGCACTCCATGTGCTGTAATTTGCTTATTAATGTGTGGCACTCTGTGAGATGCACTGTGCTTATTAATGTGTGGCACTCAGTGTACTGTTGTGTGCTTATTAATGCATGACATTCAGTGCACTGTAGTGTGCTTATTAATGTGTGGCATTTGGTGTGCCGTAATATGCTTTTTAATGTGTGTCCCTTAGTGTGCTGTATTGCACTTATGAATGTGTTGCACTCCATGTGCTGTACTTTGCTTATTAATATGTGGCACTTGGTGAGCTGTGGTGTGATTATTAATGTATGGCACTCTGTGCATCATAGTGTGCTTATTAATGTGTTGCACTTAGTGAGCCATAGTGTGCTTATTAATGTGCGGGATTCAGTGCTCTGTAGTGTGCTTATTAATATGTGGCACTTGGCGCACTGTAGTGTGCTTATTAATGTGTGGCACTTGGTGCACTGTAGTGTGCTTAATGTGTGGCACTTGATGCACTGTAGTGTGCTTAATGTGTGGCACTTGGACTGTAGTGTGCTTATTAATGTGTGGCACTTGGTGTACTGTATTGTGCTTTTTAATGTGTGTCCCTTGGTGTGCTGTAGTGTGCTTATTAATGTGTTGCACTCCATGTGCTGTAATTTGCTTATTAATGTATGGCACTCAGTGCGCTGTAGTGTGGTTATTAATGTGTGGCACTCAGTGCATCATAATGTGCTTATTAATGTGTGGCACTTTGTGAGACATAGTATGCTTATTAATGTTTGACACTTGGTGTGCTGTAATGTGCTTTTTAATGTGAGTCACTTGGTGTGCTGTAGTGTGCTTATTAATGTGTTGCACTCCATATGCTGTAATTTGCTTATTAATGTGTGGCATTCAGTGAACTGTAATGTGATTATTAATGTGTGGCATTTGTTGCATCATAGTGTGCTTATTAATGTGTGGTACTTGGTGAGCCATATTGTGCTTATTAATGTGTGTCACTTGGCGCACTGTAGTGTGCTTATTAATGTGTGGCACTTGGTGTACTGCAATGTGCTTTTTAATGTGTGTTCCTTGGTGTGCTGTAGTGTGCTTATTGTGTGGCACTCGGTGAACTGTAGTGTGATTATTAATGTGTGGCACTCAGTGCATCATTGTGTTAGTATTAATGTGCAGTAGTTGGTGAGACATAGTGTGCTTATTAATGTTTGGCACTTGGTGTGCTGTAATGTGCTTTTTAATGTGTGTCGCTTGGTGTACTGTAGAGTGCTTATTAATGTGTTGCACTCCACGTGCTGTAATTTGCTTATTAATGTGTGGCACTCGGTGCATCATAGTGTGTTTATTAATGTCTGGCACTTGGTGAGCCATAGTGTGCTTATTAATGTGTTGCAATCAATGTGCTGCAGTTTGCTTATTACTGTATGCCACTCATTCCACTGTAGTGTGTCAGTACAATGTAGTGTTCTTATTAATGTACTGCACTCAGTGTACTGTAGTGTGCTTATTAATATGTTGTACTTGGTCTGCTGAAATGTGCTTATTGTGTAGCACCCAATGCACTATAGAGTGCTTATTAATGCGTGGCACTCGGTGCACTGTAGTGTGCTTATTAATGAATGCCACTTGATGTGCTGTAGTGTACTTATGAATGTGGTGCACTCCTTGTGCTGTAATTTGCTTATTAATGTGTGGCACTCTATGAGATGTAGTGTGCTTATTAATGTGTGACCGTCAATTTACTGCTGTGTGCTTATTAATGTATGGCACTCAGTGCACTGTAGTGTGCTTATTAATGTGTGGCACTTGGTGTGCTGTAATGTGCTTTTAATGTGTGTCCCTTGGTGTGCTGTTGTGTACTTATTAATGTGTTACACTCCATGTGCTGTAATTTGCTTATTAATGTGTGTGGGACTCGGTGAACTGTAGTGTGATTATTGTGTGGCACTTGGTGCATCGTAGTGTGCTTATTAATGTGTGACACTTGGCGCACTCTAGTGTGCTTATTAATCTGTGGCACTTGATGTGCTGTAGTGTGTTTATTAATGTGTGGCACTTGGTGAACTGTAGTGTAATTATTAATGTGTGGCACATGGTGCATCATAGTGTGCCTATTAATGTGCAGCACTTGATGAGTGATAGTGTGCTTTTTTAATGTGTTTCCCTTGGTGTGCTGTAGTGTGCTTATTAATGTGTGTCACTTGGTGTGCTGTAATGTGTTTTTTAATATGTGGCACTCAGCGCTTTGTAGTGTGCTTATTGTGTTGCATGCAGTGTACTGTAGTTTGCATATCATTGTATGGCAGTGTACTGTATTGTGCTGCTTAGTATATGGCAGTGCACTATAGTGTCAGTGTGATGTAATGTACTTAATGTGTGGTACACAGTACTCTGTAGTGTGCTTATTAATATGTTGCATGCAGTAAGCTATAATTTGTTTATTAATGTATGGCACTCAGTGCACTGTACTGTGTCAGTGTGAAGTAGCGTACTTATTAATGTGTGGTACTCTGTGTTCTGTTTTGTGCTTATTAATGTGTGGCACTCAGTGAACTGTATCGTGCCTAATAATATGTGGCACTGTGTGCATGAGTGTGCTTATTAATGTGGCATACAGAGTGCTGTAGTGTGCTTATTAATGTGTGGCACTTGGTGTGCTGTAGGTTGCATATTAATGCGGTGCAATCAATGTGCTGTAGTTTACTTATTAATGTTTTCACAGTATGTAAGGAACACCAAAATACAGCTTCAGAGCAAAGTTTCATTGATAAAAAAGGTAGGTAATTGATTTTGCTCCATAAAACAGTGCTTCTTCAGAACAGATACAAAATTAAAAAAAAAAAAACAGTAACACTTAAATACCCACATCTGTAACTAAAAAAAAATCACTTTACTACAGGGTTCCAGTCAATAACCTACCTAGAAATACAAACTAACCTTTCACAGAAAACATGCAAAATAACAGGAAATATCATTTAAAATGATCTCTTGACTTCAGAACCAGTGTGGAATTCTTATTGTTTGCCACTCAGTGCACTGTAGTGTGTTAGCGTGATGTAGTGTGCTTATTAATGTGTAGCACTTGGTGCACTGACATGGCACTCAGTGCATTTAAGTGTGATTATTAATGTATGGCATGCTGTGTGCTGTAGTGTGCTTATTAATGTGTGGCACTCGGTACACTGTAGTGTGCTATTAATGTGTGGCACTCGGTGCACTGTAGTGTGCTTATTAATGTGTGGCACTCGGTGCACTGTAGTGTGCTTATTTATGTGTGGCACTCTGCACACTGTAGTGTGCTTATTAATGTGTGGCACTCAGTGCAATGTAGTGTTATTATTGTGTGGCACTTGGTGCACTGTAGTGTGCTTACTAATCTGTGGAATTCATTAGACTGTAGTGTGCTTATTAATGTATGGCACTCATTGCACTGTAGTGTGCTTACTTGTGTGGCATTCATTAGGCTGTAGTGTGGTTATTAATGTATAGCACTCGGTGAGCTGTAGTGTGCTTATTAATGTATGGCACTAGGTGATATTGTCTTGGCATTTTGGGAGAAGGAAATTGTGTTTAAAAGTGTATTTGCTGATTATTGGACATTTTATGGTCATTTCTTGGACAACATCATTGTTTTCTGGAATATACAGAACAGAGCACTGAATTTCTGGAATTTACGAGTACTTTCACATGGGATACCATCCATTGCTTGGACATTACACTACAAAAAAACAGGAACATCAAACAATTTACGTCCAATATTTTCGGAAAACCCACATATTCCAACACCATCCTGCACTTTGACAGTTGCCATCCACTGTCACAAAAAAATCCCTAGTAAAAGGGCAAGGGGTTAGGATAGCAAGAATGGTATCAGAACATGATGAATTTATAAATCAGCTGAATGTATTAAAAAACATGCTGAGAAAGAGAGAATACCCAGAGACATTTGTGGATGGGATGTTGAAGGAAGTCACAACAAAGAGAGAGAGTGGACATTTTACTCCTCTGTTAGGGAAAGCACAGAGTAGTGAAGAAGCAGTTGTACACAATGAAAGGAAACACTTCAACAAATCAGGTATATTTAGATTTAAAAAACGGTTCTACAGTATTAAAAGGATTTTAATACACAACTGGCACATGTTCAGTGTGAACCCAAAACACCTTGATTTGGTAGGGATATTCCCCAGAATTGTCTATAAAAAGACACCAGCATAAAAAGTATGATAGAAACCTATAGAAAGACAAATGCAAGGACGCGGGGGGGGGGGTGGCATGGTAAAATGTGGATTTTGCATGCAATGCAAATATATCCTGGAAGGCAATTATGGCATATATATAATACAAAACAAGTTCACTTGCAGCAGTAAAGGAGTTATATATCTAGCTAAGTGCGCCCTGTGTCCATGTTTTTACATAGGAAAAACCATCAATGCACTGAGAACTAGAATCTACCATCATTATTATGGCATTGGTAGGAATGAAACAAAAAAATGCCCTAGCTGCACATATTGGCTTGCACCCAGGACACAGTTTCAGGTTCACTATCATTGAGCAAGTCACTTTGGGTGAGAGGGAGGGCCCCTGAATGAATATCTAGAACTGAAAGAGCTCAGATGACAAATGAGAACTAATGCCTCTGAGGCACCAGGACTAAACAGTGCAATTATTATTAGTTCTATTTTAAAACTTAAAGCAGAATTTTATATGTAAGTGTTTTATACAGGATGACATCATGTAGTAATTTTAAGTACTTATTTGTATTTATATATGAATTCACTTTTTGTATATAGGAAGTGGTCATGTTATGTAATTAAGGCAATGTATAAAAGGTGAAGTTTTTGTTATAATGGTATTCTGATGAAGTTTCTATTGTGAGATGAAAGCGCTCAATCAATAAAATGTAATATTTATGAAAAAGTCAAAACCCATTCATTTGTATAAAACCTCAGAAGGAAAACTATCTGGGCAGGGTTTTTTTTGACTGATGGATTGTTAAATTGAACTTCAGCTAGTGAAAATGGCCTAATTCTAATTTTTCCTTGATAAGAATTTAATTGTGGAAAGTAAGCAAATTTATATTTTGGTCTTTGTCAGCATCCTTGCTGCTTGATTGATTATTATTGATTGATTTACTATCTAAACTTAAAAAAAAAATTAAGCTGGCTCATGGTTTGAGTCAAATGGCCAGAGTGATAAATATAGTAAAACAGGGTTTCTTAACTGGAGTAGGCAATATATTTTCCTGTTATTGTGTTGCAGATTTTGTTTTATTTACATCTGATTACCAGGGAAGTCCAGCTGGGCTTAACAGCTCCATTTCAGATGACGCCCAGAGATAGAAGTTCCATAAGACATTATTACAGAAATAGCATAGTTCAAAGTAGATTTAAGGAAAGTATACCACTAAAAACTCAAAAGAATAGATTTAGCACTCATTGCATTTAAGTGTGCTTATTAATGTGTGGCACTCAATACACTATAGTGTGCTTATTGTGTGGCACTCAGTGCACTGTAGTGTTGTTATTAATGTGTGGCACTTAGTGCACTGTAGTGTGCTTACTAATGTGCGGCATTCATTAGACTGTAGTGTGCTTATTAATGTAGGCCCTCAGTGAGCTGTAGTGTGCTTATTAATTTATGGCACTCTGTGCAATGTAGTGTGCTTATTAATGTGTGGGATTCAGTGAGCTATAGTGTGATTATTAATGTGTGGCACTTGGTGTGCTTTAGTTTGCTTATTAGTGAACGTACTTGATATACTGTAGTGTGCTTATTAATGTACTGCACTTAGTACACTGTAGAGTGCATGACCATAGTGCACCAGAACAGGGACAGCTGACAGAGACTGCAGAAGAAAATAGAACTGGCAATTGATACAGACACTTGGGTGGAGTATATTTGTATCATGTCATGCATGCTGTCATATACTGCATCATTCTGGATCGCAGTCCATCTGATGTAATAAATATAAATACAACACTGATTATGGCTAAATGCATCAAATGTGTTTGCCATATACCTTTAGGCATTAAGTCATTTCACAAGTATGTAATCTTCCTTTCAGATGTGGCTGTATCCATGTATTAAGTTGACATGCACATAGATTACTGACCATGTGAGTGTTCTACCAGCATTACTGAAGCCCACTATCACAGATTAGGATGAACGGATCAGTGGGGTATTAAATACTATGCTGTACTGCAAGACCATGTGATAGTTCCACCAGCATTACTGAAGCCCACTGTCACAGGTGAGGATGTCTGCAACAGTGGGGTATTAAATACTATGCTGCACTGCAGGATCATGTGATTGATCCAACAGCATTACTGAAGCCCACCGTCACAGGTGAGGATGTCCAGATCATTGGGGTATTAAGTACTATGCTTCACTGCAGGATCATGAGATTGTTCCACTAGTATTATTGAAGCCCACTGTCACCGATGAGGATGCCCTGATCAGTGGAGATTTAAATACTATGCTGCACTGAAGGATCATATGATTGTTCCACCAGCATTACTGAAGCCCACCATCACAGATGAGGATGTCTGGGCTAGTGAGGTATTAAATACTTTGCTGTACTGCAAGATCATATGAGAGTTCCACCAGCATTACTGAAGCCCACTATAAAAGATGAGGATGTCCAGATCAATGGAGTATTAAATACTATGCTGTACTGCAGGATCATGAGATTGTTTCACCAGTATTACTGAAGCCCACTGTCACAGATGAGGATGTATGGATCAGTGGGTTATTAAATACTGTGCTGTACTACAGGATCATGTGATTGTTCCACCAGTATTACTGAAGCCCACTGTCACAGATGAGGATATACGGATCAGTGGGGTATTAAATACTATGCTGTACTGCAGGATCATGAGATTATTCCACCAGCATTACTGAAGCCCACTGTCACAGATGAGGATATACGGATCAGTGGGGTATTAAATACTATGCTGTACTGCAGGATCATGAGATTATTCCACCAGCATTACTGAAGCCCACTGTCACAGATGAGGATATACGGATCAGTGGGGTATTAAATACTATGCTGTACTGCAGGATCATGAGATTATTCCACCAGCATTACTGAAGACCACTGTTACAGATGAGGATGTATGGATCACTTGGTTATTAAATACTTTGCTGTAATGCAGGATCATGTAATTGTTCCACCAGTATTACTGAAACCCACCTCACAGATGAGGATGTCCGGATCAATGGGGGTATTAAATATTATGCTGTATTGTAGGATGCAGTTCGAAGAGGTGCATCCATGCATCTCTGTCTCTATGTGTGATCATAGAAACAGTTTGCATGTCATAAATCTGACTCGCTGCCCTTACTGATGTCATCACATTGCTGTAAGTTTAAGTGCAGGTTGTTTGGAATATCTGAATGGATACAAATGGGAATGCCTTCACTATAGTGAATAAAATCTTCTTAGAATCCAAACATGAACATGTTGAAAAGGTGAAAATTACAATTTACTCTGTCAGATGTCTTGAAGAAATGGATAGCTAGGAGAAATGTTTGTGTTATGACAGTTTTTGAACAATTGTGGAGTTTCAAGCAGACCTCTCAACTGTCCAGATTTTTGTACAATGTCCAGATTTTTGTACAATGTCTAGTTTTTTGCTTCATATTCCTGATGTGCTCCTCATAATATTTGTGGTTTTCCAGTAAATTATAGAGGATTGATGTCACTACATAACAGTCATAAGCCTGAACTGGTTGATGTAAATATCTGATAGTCTCTGTTCTTATAAAATGTAATATTTATGAAAAAGTCAAAATATCCATTCATTTGTATAAAACCTCAGAAGGAAAACTATCTGGTCAGGATTTTTTTTGACTGATGGATTATTAAACTGAACTTCAGCTAGTGAAAATGGCCTAATTATAATTTTTCCTTGATAAGAATTTAGTGGAAAGTAAACAAATTTATATTTTGGTCTATGTTCGCATCACTGCTGCTTGATCGATTATTATTGATTGATTTACTGCATAAACTAAAAAAAAAAAAACATTAAAGCTGGCGCATGTTTTGAGTCAAATGGCCAAAGTGATAAATATAGTAAAACAGAGTTTCTTAACTGGAGCAGGCAATATATTTTCCTGTTATTGTGTTGTAGATTTTGTTTTAATTACCTTTGATTACCAGGGAAGTCCAGCTGGGCTTACCAGCCCCATTTCTGATGACCCCCAGGGAGAGAAGTTCCATAAGACATTATTACAGAAATAGCACAGTTCAAAGTAGATTTAAGGAACATAGACCACTAAAGACTCAAAAGAATAGATTTAGCAAACATACAAGTATATGAGAGTAAACAATGAAAATAACTAACGTACCATAAAAGTGACATTGGAATCTAGAGCATAATTGTGACATTTTGGAGTAAATCACATTCTGACATTGGTAGTGATACAGTGACTCAGTAACTGTTAACAGATATAGTTGAGCTTAATAACATTCTTTGTGATTTTGTAGGAATCTGCTGCTGTGTCTTGATGTTTGCTCTGTTGGATGAACAGTTGTATGTTTAGGATGTTGTGAGATATTCCTTTAGCAGTACTTTACCATTTTGATTGTTACTTTGAGAGTGGGGGAAGGGAATTCCATAGACTGCATACACAGCAGGAGTATAGTGATTCACCAGCTGTGCTATTGGATTTAGAGATGGTTAGAAGGAATTGTCTTTAGAACATAGTTGTCTAATAGGTGGATAGTTTTAGAGGATGCCTGTCAGAGAGAGATATCTGTCTGGATTATATATCAGGCTTAGTGTGAGTAGTAGCTTTTGGTGTTGTAAGGGATAATGAAGTTCAGTATAGTTAATTTGTTTTAGGGCAAGGCAGTGATGAGGTTTATACAGGGCATTTGCAGCAAAACTAGCTAGTTTGTTATAGCATTGTCCAAGGTTATCTTTGATGTCTGTTTGAAGTTTGTAAACAATGGGGAAGCATATACAAGGAGTGGTAAGAGAGAGGTCTTGCCAGTAGTTTCCCTGCTGTTTTTGGGTAGGGATGCTTTCGATATGTACTGTTGTCCCAGCGTTTGATGAATTTATTTTGACAGAGGTTTGAAAGAGGAGGTCAAATTTCATTTTGACATCAGTTGTGACACACAGTTTAGTATGTGGGACTTGTTCTACTGTGGTGGTGTTTAACAAGGTGATGTGAAAGTGGAAATTACTTTGGCAGGACAAGTAGCTCAGTCTTTTTAGGTTTAGTAGGCGCTGAGAACTGTCTAGCCATGCTTCCAGTAAAGTGAAGGATTCTTCAGTTTGTTCCTGTAATAGTTTCAGGTTGGGGGCTGTGCAGATGTGAGTGGACTCATCTGCACTGTATGAGAGTGGCATGTCTGGTGATGTGTGTAGATAATTGATGATGTTGAGTAAAAGTGGTCTTAATATGGATCCTTGTGGTACACCTGTGCTGACTGGTAAGAAGGTAGAATATTCTCGTTACCATTTTACTGCTTGGCTGAGACCAAATAGGTAGCTTTGAAACCAGGGGACAGGGGTGGGGGGAGGAGGTCTAAACAGAAGAGCATTTGGAGCAGTTTTACATGACAGACAATATTGAATGCCTTTGACATAGGAATAGATTAGTGGCTGGATTGGCTAAGTTTCTGTTTTTGTATGATGTTTCAGCAAACTGCGTAATAGTTGTAGTTATACTATGATTGGACTGGAAACCATGTTTACTAGGGGAGAGTAGACTGCTGGTTGTGAGATAGTTAAGTAGATGGATATGTATACATTTTTTGAGGATTTGGGATAGTGGGGACAAAATAGTTATGGGCCTGAAATTGCTATAATTGGTGAAATAGTCACCCGAATGAAGGGAAAGTATGTATACTTTTTCCAAATGGAGGGACGTGACATTCAGAGATGGATCTGTTAATTAGTATAGCCATGTGGTAGGCAATAGCTTTGTCTACAATTCTAAGAAATTCTGATGGGAGATGATATCAGCGGCTAACCTTGTGTTTAATTTTGATAAGATATTTTGCTGTTATAGAAGTAGAGAGAGGCATGTATGAATATTTGTTTTGTGTGTCTATTGAATTGTTGTAGTTGGGTTGGTGGAGTGATTTTGAATTATTGGTAGGGTTGTCTTTGACAAGGGAGGATTCAGACAGAATGAAGTAGTTATTGATGTTAGCAATTTCAGCTGATGAGTGTTCTGGAGAAAGATATGGGTTTTGGGTTTTTACCTGTGTTTATAAGGCTTTGCATAGATGTCCAAAACTTCTGGGGTTATTGTGGTGGGTTGATTGGAGTTTGATAGTGTTTCTGTTTTTTGTCCAATATAATGCTATATTTGGCTTGCATATTTTTCTTAGTAGTTTGCATTCTAGGAGGTTTTCTTGGGTTTAACAGTATGCCAGAATTTGCATACCTTGTCTCTGGTTTTCATTAATTGTCTGATAGAGAAGGCTAACCAAGGTGCAGGGGTGTGTATGACTCCTTTTGGGTTTAACATTATGCCTGAATTTCCATGCCTTGTCTCTGGTTTTGATTAATTGTCTGATAGAGGAGGATAACCAAGGTGCAGGGTGTATATGACTCCTTTTGGGTTTAACAGTATGCCAGAATTTGCATGCCTTGCTCTGGTTTTCATTAATTGTCTGATAGAGACGGATAACCAAGGTGCAGGGGTGTGTATGACTCCTTTCTTCCTTAGTACATCATGTGCCTTTAATATACTGATGAATACATTAGTACATCATGTGCCTTTTAATATACTGTTGAATACATTAGTACATCATGTGCCTTTAATATACTGATGAATACATTAGTACATCATGTGCCTTTAATATACTGATGAATACATTAGTACATCATGTGCCTTTAATATACTGATGAATACATTAGTACATCATGTGCCTTTAATATACTGATGAATACATTAGTACATCATGTGCCTTTAATATACTGATGAATACATTAGTACATCATGTGCCTTTAATATACTGATGAATACATTAGTTCATCATGTGCCTTTAATATACTGATGAATACATTAGTACATCATGTGCCTTTAATATACTGATGAATACATTAGTACATCATGTCCCTTTAATATATTGATGAATATATTAGTACATCATGTGCCTTTAATACATTGATGAATCCATTAGTACATCATGTGCCTTTAATATATTGATGAATACATTAGTACATCATGTGTCTTTAATATACTGATGAATACATTAGTACATTGTGTGCCTTTAATATACTGATGAATACATTAGTACATCGTGTGCCTTTAATATACTGATGAATACATTAGCACATCGTGTGTCTTTAATATACTGATGAATACATTAGTACATCATGTGCCTTTAATATACTGATGAATACATTAGTACATCATGTGCCTTTAATGTACTGATGAATACATTAGTACATCATGTGCCTTTAATATATTGATGATTACATTAGTACATCATGTGCCTTTAATATACTGATGAATACATCATGTGCCTTTAATATACTTATGAATACATTAGTTCATCATGTGCCTTTAATATACTGATGAATACATTAGTACATCATGTGGCTTTAATATATTGATGAATACATTAGTACATCATGTGCCTTTAATATATTGATGAATACATTGGTATATCATGTGCCTTTAATATACTGATGAGTACATTAGTAGATCATGTGCCTTTAATATACTGATGAATACATTAGTACATCATGTGCCTTTAACATACTGATGAATACATTAGTACATCATGTGCCTTTAATACATTGATGAATACATTAGTACATCATGTGCCTTTAATATACTGATGAATACATTAGTACATCATGTGCCTTTAATATACTAATGAATACATTAGTTCATCATGTGCCTTTAATATACTGATGAACACATTAGTACATCATGTGCCTTTAATATACTGATGAATACATTAGTACATCATGTGCCTTTAATACACTAATGAATACATTAGTTCATCATGTGCCTTTAATATACTGATGAATACATTAGTACATCATGTGCCTTTAATATACTGATGAATACATTAGTACATCATGTGCCTTTAATATACTGATGAATACATTAGTACATCATGTGCCTTTAATATGCTGATGAATACATTAGTTCATCATGTGCCTTTAATATACTGATGAATACATTAGTACATCATGTGCCTTTAATATACTGATGAATACATTAGTACATCATGTGCCTTTAATATACTGATGAATACATAAGTACATCATGTGCCTTTAATATACTGATGAATACATTAGTACATCATGTGCCTTTAATATACTGATGAATACATTAGTACATCATGTGTCTTTAATATACTGATGAATACATTAGTACATCATATGCTTTTAATATACTGATGAATACATTTGTACATCATGTCCCTTTAATATATTGATGAATATATTAGTACATCATGTGCCTTTAATACATTGATGAATCCATTAGTACTTCATGTGCCTTTAATATATTGATGAATACATTAGTACATCATGTGCCTTTAATATACTGATGAATACATTAGTACATCATGTGCCTTTAATATAC
Organism: Protopterus annectens; assembly: GCF_019279795.1. Classification (NCBI taxonomy): domain Eukaryota; kingdom Metazoa; phylum Chordata; order Ceratodontiformes; family Protopteridae; genus Protopterus; species Protopterus annectens. The sequence goes on from NC_056729.1 coordinate 1,867,227,071, forward strand.
TGATGAATACACTAGTACATTGTGTGCCTTTAATATACTGATGAATACATTAGTACATCATGTGTTTTTAATATACTGATGAATACATTAGTACATTGTGTGCCTTTAATATACTGATGAATACATTAGTACATCGTGTGCCTTTAATATACTGATGAATACATTAGCACATTGTGTGTCTTTAATATACTGATGAATACATTAGTACATCATGTGCCTTTAATATACTAATGAATACATTAGTACATCATGTGCCTTTAATGTACTGATGAATACATTAGTACATCATGTGCCTTTAATATATTGATGATTACATTAGTACATCATGTGCCTTTAATATACTGATGAATACATCATGTGCCTTTAATATACTTATGAATACATTAGTTCATCATGTGCCTTTAATATACTGATGAATACATTAATACATCATGTGGCTTTAATATGTTGATGAATACATTAGTACATCATGTGCCTTTAATATATTGATGAATACATTGGTATATCATGTGCCTTTAATATACTGAAGAGTACATTAGTAGATCATGTGCCTTTAATATACTGATGAATACATTAGTACATCATGTGCCTTTAACATACTGATGAATACATTAGTACATCATGTGCCTTTAATACATTGATGAATACATTAGTACATCATGTGCCTTTAATATACTGATGAATACATTAGTACATCATGTGCCTTTAATATACTAATGAATACATTAGTTCATCATGTGCCTTTAATATACTGATGAACACATTAGTACATCATGTGCCTTTAATATACTGATGAATACATTAGTACATCATGTGCCTTTAATACACTAATGAATACATTAGTTCATCATGTGCCTTTAATATACTGATGAATACATTAGTACATCATGTGGCTTTAATATATTGATGAATACATTAGTACATCATGTGTCTTTAATATACTGATGAATACATTAGTACAGCATGTGCCATTAATATACTGATATATGCTTTAGTACATCATGCGCCTTTAATACATTGATGAATACATTAGTACATCATGTGCCTTTAATATACTGATGAATACATTATTACATCATGTGCCTTTAATATACTGATGAACACATTAGTATATGTGCCTTTAATATACTGATGAATACATTAGTACATCATGTGCCTTTAATACATTGATGAATACATTAGTACATCATGTGCCTTTAATGTACTGATGAATACATTAGTACATCATGTGCCTTTAATATACTGATGAATACATTAGTCATCATGTGCCTTTAATACATTGATGAATACATTAGTACATCATGTGCCTTTAATATACTGATGAATACATTAGTACATCATGTGCCTTTAATGTACTAATGAATACATTAGTTCATCATGTGCCTTTAATATACTAATGAATACATTAGTACATCATGTGCCTTTAATATACTGATGAATACATTAGTACATCATGTGCCTTTAATATACTAATGAATACATTAGTTCATCATTTGCCTTTAATATACTGATGAATACATTAGTACATCATGTACCTTTAATATACTGATGAGTACATTAATACATCATGTGCCTTTAATATACTGATGAATACATTAGTACATCATGTGCCTTTAATATACTGATGAAAACATTAGTACATCATGTGCCTTTAATATACTGATGAATACATTAGTACATCATGTCCCTTTAATATATTGATGAATATATTAGTACATCATGTGCCTTTAATATATTGATGAATACACTGTTAAATTTTACTGCAGCTTCGTCTAAAGGAAGTGTGTTTAGTTGGTTCCAAATGCATTGTCTTAGCAAAAAGTTATTTTTGTCAAAGTTGGATAAGTTGCAAACAGTTTTGTAGAAATGCTGTTTAGTTGTCAAGCTTGGGAGTCTTATTTCATAACTAAGGATATGATCACTAATCTTTTCAGGTAATGCTCCAATTAAGTAATAATTGAGGGTTTGGATGATACCGTATTTCCCCTAAAATAAGATCGGGTCTTATACTTTTCCCCGTCGAAATACGAATTAGTGCTTATTATCAGGGGATGCCTTATTTACCCCCTCTTACAGCAATCTACATTTATTCATTTATTAATGTACAAAAATTGACATTTATTCATGTACACAAATCAACATTTATTCATCTACAAAAACTGACATTTATTCATGTATGCAAATCAACATTTTAATGAAACGTTACCTTAATACAATAAAGTCAAACAAGTGAACAAGAGCTTGCCGGCAGCTGAAAGCAGAAGCAGTCCATTCTGTTGCCCCGTTAACGGAAAAGTTATTCTAATGCAGTCATGTCATCTTCTTCTGGAACATCGTCATATGTCTCAAACCCCTGAATTCCGGCCTGAATTTCGTGCAACTCCATTTCTTGTAGAACCATTGGCCCCAATCTGTCATGCCCAGCAATAGAGCTCTCCTTAAATGAGCACTGCTTGTCCATGTAGCCTGCTCATAGTGCACTGGCAACACAGCTGTCAGTGATTTTATCACATGGATTCTTCACCCAAGTCACAACCTCTTACAGGCTAGGCTTCACAAAGTTTCCATGCTGATTTCTCTCCATTCTATTTTCAATTTAGTCATTGAGTTCCCATGTGCATATGGTCCTTGAATGGCTTGTTTATTGCAATATCAAAAGTCTGGAGATAGGCAGTCATTCCTGCGGGAATCATTATTTGATCTATTCTCTGTGCAAGGAAGTTCTTCACGTCTTTAGCACGGTGAGTGCTGCCTGAATCCCAGACTAGCAGACCTCTTTCGCCACCTCGCAAAACAAGTGGCAGCATTACATCGACCCACTTCCTTATAACTGTTTGTGTACACCAGGCTTTTTCAGTTTCAAGAATGCAATCTTGTTGGAGAGTTGGTATTTAGAAAAGTCAATGCCATCAACAAAGGACTTGAATGCAAGTGCACGTTTAATAACTTCAGTGTCTTCCATCTTGAACAGTGTTGTCGATCTTAGAGACAGTTCATATCACTGAAAGAAGCCATCCAGCCAATGTTGTGATGCTTTGAATTCTTCTGGGGATATTTTAACTGTGGTGCCATTGCAAGGGCAAATGCTTGAATATCAGCCCTGCGCACAACCAAAGTCTTTGCTCTCCCTGTTAGCAATCCATTCACAGATGATGTCTTCCAGCTCAGGAAATAATGGTTGCCAACCTGATCCACACTTGCTCAGACCATTTGGAGATCCAACTTCTCTTTGCAGAAAACCATCAGATTCTTTCCCCAGGAGTCCTCCACAATTCCTTTCTTGCAATCGACTAAATAGCTCTTTCTTTTTGCACTCATCTTGTCTGAGGGGGTTAATTGAAGACTTACGAGACAGGAGTGGCAATAAAAATGGCGACAATTAAGACACAACCATGCCCATTCGTTATCAAGTGCGCAAGTTTTACGTGCGTTGTCTGTACTTTGACCAATCAAAGTACACTTGTCAGTGTTTATGGGCCAAGGTTCTCAAACGTCAAGTGTGAGTGAGGATTAGGGTTACAGTAAGAATTGTGGAGGACTACCAGGGAAAGAATCTTACAACTTACTGCAAAGAGAAGAAGTTGGTGTCTGAATGGTCCGAAAATGGCGAGCAGAGTATGATAACCTCGGTCAACAGGTGTCAATAATAATATTATTTTATAATTCAACACGTCCGTGATGCGTTGTTGACGATGTTAACTGGGGCTTATTTTTGGGGTAGGGCTTATATCATGACCACCTTGGAAAACCATGCTAGGCCTTATTCTCTTGGTATCTATATTATATACTCAAAGTTTCAAAACTTCGGACCTCATATGATTGACACCATATGAGCAAAGTTTGAAACATCAAATATATATTAAAAAAAAAAGAAAAACTTACCTAAATGCTCTGAACAGGGGGGCAAGCCCCCCCCCCTGCAGCCCCCACACTCCCGGTACTTAAAAATACCCAACTACGTTATCACACTTCAGTGCAGAAAAGGAAAATCTTCCCATTCTGCACTGTACGGAGCCATTTGTTTTAACCTTCGAACTTGTAAAAGTTCGATCATAGGGTGTCGACCATGTGACATTCAAACTTTTACATGTTTGAGGTTATAATAGGACCCCATTCTCTGGTTAAGTCTTATTTACGGAGAAACACGGTTATATCCAGTCAAGGATAGAGACTTAATGGTATGCGTATTGTGCCTGGTGGGGAGTTTTTTAAGTTGGGAATCCAGAGAGATTTATGTTGGTGGTGGGAGTATTGAATAAGGTCAGTCTATGTTTAGATGTCCACAAATAATGGTTTCTCAGGGTATGGTGGAGGATGCCCAGGAGAGTATTTCTTCTGTTGTGAAAATATTTTGTTACTTGGGGGTATATAAAGAGGTAATTCATAAATGCTCATGTGGATTGATTTTCAATGAGGTTATGAGGATCTCTACATTACTGAGTATTGGGTGTTGATATTGGTATAGTGATAGCTGGAAGTCGGTTGAATATATAATAGCTATGCTAACTTTTTTCCTTTTCACCTATCTGCTCTTAAGATATTATAGCCAGATGCAAGAATTTCAGAGTCTTTGATTTTAGATATTAACCAGGTTTCTGTAATTACTAGAATGTCTGTGTTGTAGTGGGATATGAGAGTATGCAAGCTAGCTGTTTTGTTGTGGACATATCTGGAATTAATATTAAGGAATTTGAGGCTGTGTATATCAGAAGTATAGAGTGGCATAGAGGCAGGGTACTATGAGCAGGGTTATTTCTTATTGTGGCCATGTGTGTGTTGGCCCTGGGATTGGGTGCATATCACTGCATAGATGTATAGTTACTCATGGGAGGAGAGCTAGAAATAGGCATTTGATTCTGCTTTTGATTTCTGGATTGGAGCTTGAGGTACTTTTGTTTACATACTTGCATTTGAAGTAGAGCTGGTGAGATATATTATATATATTGTGTGTTACTGGGACTGTATTATTGGTGGAGGTATATAAAGTAGTTAGAGTTCTTTGATTGGGTAGAAAGTTGGTGTTTAGTTGGTTTGAGTAGTGTGTTATGTATACTATTGAGAGGAGTAAGGCAAGCACTAGCATTTGAATATACATATTGCAGTGTTTCTTAGACTTATAGAAGTCTACTTGGATATGTAAGATATGTAGTATAGTTACTGTTGTGAGATGGCTTGGAGTGGTGGTTATGTAGGACATGTATGAGATTGGTAGGTATTTACTTAATATATAGGTAAGAAGGGGATGGGATCCTGTGTGGAATGAGAGTTAGCAGAGAGGTATCAGAAGTGTATAATTAGATATAGGTGGGAGAGGGGTGAAAAGACAGGTGATAACTGTGGCTGGTGGATTAGGGTGGTGTGGTTAAGGCACAGTGATGATATAGCATTTGAATGTACATATTGCAGTGTTTTGTAGACTTACAGAAGTCTACTTGGATATGTAAGATATGTAGTATAGTTACTGTTGTGAGATGGCCTGGAGTGGTGGTTATGTAGGACATGTATGAGACTGGCAGGTTATTTAGTTAATATGTATGTAAGAAGGAGATGGGATCCTGTGTGGAATCAGAGTAAGAGTTAGCAGAGGGGTATCAGAAGTGTATAATGAGATATAGGTGGGAGAGTGGGGAAAAGGCAGGTGATAACTGCGTCTGGTGGATTAGGCTGGTGTGGTTAAGGCACAGTGATGATGTAAGTAGTTGTAGTGGAGGTGGAATTGGGAGTAGGTTAGAGAAGCAGGGTGAGCCCTTACATATTGAGGGGGGTATAGCAGGTTACACCTGAGAGTACACGCACACTGACATTACAGAAACAACGTGTAAAAGAAAGTAGGAAACTTTAAATAATAGGTATAGGTTGCGTATTTCCGAATTAATTATGGTTTTAACTTTTGACATAGATATTCAATCTAGTTTTATAAAGCAGACAGCAGTAGATTGTGATTTTTTTTTTGTTTTAATTTGTGTATATCATTTTTGTGGCCAAATTTAAATGAAAATTAAAGGAAACCTGTTGGCAATAATTTATAGAGTTTGTTCTTAATGCAGTCCACAGGCCTAAGAGGTAGTCAGGAGTTTAGAGGTCTATAAGTGAATTGAGGGTGTTGGAGCACTGATTTCAGGGATGTTCCTTCAGCCACACTATTCCTTATTAAGATGGCTGCACATTAAATTTGAATGTTGAGTGTTTTTTTACAAGCATTACTGAAGTTATTTACAGAGCTAATGAAGAACCTGACATCAAAAAAAAAAAAAAAGAAAAGAAAAACTTACCTAAACGCTAATTGGTGCATTGCCACAACAGGGGTGTATAGTTTCCTTATGTTATATGGCCACATTCTGTTCTTGCTTCTGGGAGAAGTTGGATTCACTAGTGGCATATTGGAAGTAAAATTAGAACAGTGGACTAACCATCAGGAATGTTCGGTAACCCAGCGTTAGATAGAAACACTGTGTTCTTGCTTGTGGTGGAAGTTGGTTTCACTGGCAGCACATTGTGAGTAAACTTAATGTTAGAGTCGACAATTGCTGAAAGAGCGAACTAGATACCTATTGATGGGGTAGTTTTTTTTTTAACTGATAGGTTTTATATTAAGTGTTTGCATTTTGTTATGCTGGGTAGGAGTTTTAAAGGTAATTGTGCCCATTCCCAATAAAAAGCTAACATTTTGTTCTCATACCAAGATAGCTGATAGAGTGGTGTATAACACATTCAACTCATGTCATAGGTTTCTGATAGCTTTGTTATATACTGAACAGTCATCGTACATTAGTAGCTGATCATCAAGGTTTTTTGAATGTGATCTTTAATGTATTTTTCTTGTTTAACTTTAAATGTTAAGTTGTCAATCTTGCCTTCATTCTTGCTGGATGGGTTCGGAGCCGATCCTCGGCTCCGACTCGGCACTTGCTTTAGCTTGAGAACTCCTTTTACCAGCTCGAGGCAACCCTATATCACATGATGCAAGGCGGAACTACCTCAGATCTCGTTTGCCGCTTAGCGAAAGAGGTCTCCTTTGCCAGCTGAGGTAAGTAATTTCTTTGTCAAAAGAGAAGAAAAAGCTTAGTTAGGGATTTATTTCCCCCTTGTTTCCTTGTTTTATAGTCTGTAGTGTGTTACAGCCCACCCTATTCCCTTATAATTCAAAACTTTTTATTTCCTTGGTAATAGTATAAAACTTTAGTTAGGCCTAAACCCCATTGGTTAATCCCTACCTGTGTGTTTGTGTGTTAGGGGATTAATTGTGTGTGTTTGTTGGGGTTTGTGTGTGACTTCCTCCTAGGATTATGTCAAAGGAAGGCAAGGTCTCAGGCTTCAAGAAGTGTGACTCGTGCTGTCAGAAAATGTCTCTGACAGACGGTCACACTTCTTGTGTTTACTGCCTGGGGCCTTTGCACCTGCAGGACTCCTGTGCCTTGTGTCACTCTTTTAGCCAGAGAGTCCTGCAGGAACGGAGGAATAAGTTAATCCTCTGTGGCTTACTTAAGCCAGAAGGTTCTCCCTCTAAAACAGGGTCTGGTAAACCTTCTAAGCCACCGAAGGTTCAGGCTTCAGTATCCAAGCCTCCTCCGGTGGCTCCGGCTCCGTCGGAGCCGAGATCGGCTCCAGCTGGAACCGATCTATCTGCTTCCAAAGTAGTGGGTTCGGCACCGACTGGTTCCGACACCCTGTCTACTGCACCTTATCCAGCATCGGAGCCGAGAAACCTTCGGCTCCATCTGGAATTCAGGGGACTTCGGCTCCGATGACTTCGTCCCGAAAGAGATCTCGGTCCCCTTCGTTGGAGAGTATCCACTCGGCTCCGAGGTCTCCTCTATTGTCGGAGCGGAGCCATCGGAGCCGATCTTCGAGATCTTCCAGGCTGTCTGACCACGACCTAGAGAGGGTGGTAAGCAGGCTGTTGAAGTCGCAGGCACTGGCCCAAATGCTCCATAGCCCGTCTCAACAGACTTTGGCTATTGTCTCACCCCTTGAACTTCTTCCTCCGATTCCACTCCAGAGTTCGGAGCCGGAGCTTCTCGGGACAGCGACTGTTTCGGCGCCGGATCCGATACATCCTTCGGCTCCGTCGTCCTCGGCTCCGATCTCCTCCTTGAGACCTTCCTTGGAGGGATCCGGTCGTCGGGTTTCCCTTGTCGGCTCCGAGGGGGCTAGTGGCATCGGACCCTTGTCCGACCCCGCTCTCCCTCTCGGGGCTTCGGCTTTGGTAAGCTCGGCACCGACATCGGCCTCAGAGCCTTCCCTCTCAGTGGAGCCGGGAATTCCTGTATCCTCGGATCGGGGATATTCCGGCCTCCCGGGGAGGGGAGCCTTTGAGGTGATGAGGAGTGTCCTGGCTACTGAGCCAGGTCAATGGTCCATCCCTCTAGCTCCTCCCTCTTCGGCCTGTAGACGCCTCTTGCCAGCCTCTTGCTCTCAGGCCCAGGGATCCATTGCCCCAGGTTTCCCCATTGGGAATTTCCTCCTCTTCCGAAGTTTCTCCTGATCCTGCAGGGGAACCCCCTCGGAAGAGGACGTGTAAGAGGAAACACACAGACTCCCCTGAGTCTACAACATCTGATACCGACTTAGATGAGTCGGAGGGTTCCCCACGGTCCCCCTCTGAGGATGTCTCCTTTTCAGACATCCTTGAGCTCCTCAAACAGAGGGGGAATTGGCCATCCATTGATCCCTCCGAGGATGAGTCGGTATACCTGGAGGCTTTTGGATCCCGACCCTCCACCTCCTGGGTGTCTCCGCCTTTCCACCCACTTATGCAGGTAGTGGCTCGGAAGGCGTGGGCGGCTCCAGATTCTGTGGAACCTGTCCCCAGGAGACCATCCAAGTTTATCACGGCCCCTACGGACAAACAGTTTCTTTCCAAGGGCGTCTCTGTGGATGCTATGGTGGTGGCGGCCACTAAGAAGGAACTGGCGGATCCTTCAGTACCTGTCCATCCTCCTAACAAGGATTCTAGGACCATGGACAGGTATGGAAAGCGGATGTTTTCTTCAGCGACTTTTGCTATGCGTTCGCTGAACTACCTTTGTCACTTCACCAGGCTTCAAAGAGATATTTTCAAGGAACTGGGTGAAGTGGTCCAGGATCCTTCTGCTGCTGGGGCTCAAGAAAAGATTGCCTCACAGCTAGCAATCCTGAATTCCCTATCCAACTCCTCCATGCGGCTCATATCCTATGCGGCCGATGGAGCAAGCAGGGCCGCAGGCACAGGAGTTGCTCTTAGACGCCAAGCCTGGATGCGGCTTTGTAATTTTGCGGACCCCTTTAAGGCGTCCTTCACTAATACCCCCTTTGATGGTTCGGCTTTGTTCGGACCTCAGGTGAAGGATACCTTGACCAGGTGTGAGCAGGATGGTAAAACTCTTTCTGCCGTTGGAGTCCATTTTTCCACTCCTTCTAGACCATATCCAAAGGGTCAGAAGGGGGGAAAGATGTGGTTCCGCAAAGCCCAAGGAGCTACACCGGACACATGTGGTCAGTTTACCCCCAGAGGCAGAGGGGGTAACAATAATAGACGCCCTAGAGGCAGGGGGTCCTCAGAACCAGGGCAACAGGGAGTCTCTTCCTGAGAAGCCCTTTCAGCATCCCTGAGGTGTTGCCCGACTGTCCACCCTTGGAGGCAGTCGGGGGAAGGATTTCGCTGTACCCAGTAGCCTGGCATTCCCTATCACAAGATATGTGGGTACAGTCGATCATATCCGAGGGTTACAAAATCCCCTTGAAGGTATCCCGTACCTCAACAATCCCTTCCAGACATCTCACCCGGTCAAAGGGATTTGGCAGAACAGGAGGTTTCAAAGCTCCTAGGAAAAAGAGCCATCCAGACTGTGCCGGCAGACCAGGTAGGATCCGGCGTCTACTCGAGATTCTTTTTGGTCCCCAAAAGGACGGGAGATTGGAGACCAATATTAGACTTGAGCAGTCTAAACAGATTTGTCAAAAAGGCAAGATTCCGGATGGTCACGCTTCAGTCCATTCTGCCCTTTCTGGGCAAGGACAACTGGATGTGCTCTATAGACCTTCAGGACGCGTACTATCACATAAAGATTCACAGGCGCTCCAGAAGGTTTCTCCGCTTTCGGCTAGGGACCAGTCACTACCAATTCAGAGCCCTGCCCTTTGGCCTCACTTCAGCCCCCAGAGTGTTTACCAAATGCATGGCAGTGGTCACAGCTCATCTGAGACGTCAAGGATTCCAGGTGTTTCCTTATTTGGACGACTGGCTCCTCTCCGCCACCACCAGGTGTCAGCTTCTTCAGACCAGAGACTACACTCTACAGCTTTGCAGGAGTTTGGGAATTTCAGTAAATTTCGAAAAATCTTCTCTGCTGCCTTGCCAATCTATCACCTTTATAGGCGCAGAATTAAACAACGTCAAAATGTTAGCCAGGCTAACAGATCAAAGAATTCTGGACATCCAAAAATTTGTTCGGATTCTATTGCAGAGCAACAAGGTCAAAGCCAGATTTATACTAAAGGTTCTAGGTCTTATGGCTGCGGCCATTGTTCTACTACCACTGGCTCGCTTCCACATGCGTCTTCTGCAGTGGATGCTATTCACGCAGTGGTCGTACCACAGTCTTCCGATGAGGCATGAAAACTTAGTCACACAGTCGTGCAGAACTCATCTGAATTGGTGGATATCTTCCCCTCTTCTTCATCAGGGCCGACCCTTTGTTTCCCCTCCTCCAGTTGCCACAGTCACTACGGATGCCTCTCTGATCGGGTGGGGGGGCATTATCAGGGCAGGATGGTCCACAGGACGTGGCAACCCATAGAATACCATCTGCACATAAATGTCCTGGAGATGAGAGCGGTGCTTTTAACGTTGCAGGCCCTCATCGACTTTCTTCCCACGGGGACTATTGCAGTACAAACGGACAACATGTCCGTGGTCTGGTACATCAACAAGCAGGGCGGGACCAGGTCCTATCCGTTGTGTCAAGAAGCTCTCAGACTTTGGCAATGGGCAATCTCCTCTCATCGGTTTCTGATAGCAACGCACATCCCCGGCAGGTCCAACCTCTTGGCGGACAGGCTGAGCAGATCCATTCTGATGCCTCACGAGTGGTCTCTCAATCAATCTGTAGTGGATCAGATTTTTCTGAAGTGGGGCACTCCTTGTTGCGATCTTTTTGCTACTCCTCAAAACAACAAGTGCCCCGATTTTTTCACCCTCTTTCCCCTTCCAGGCCAACCTCTGAGAGACTCTCTAACCCAGGACTTCTGTACGCTTTTCCTCCTTTTCCCTTGATTCCACAAGTCATTCAGAAAGCCACCGTTATGAGAGCCAAGTTGATTCTCATTGCCCCTTATTGGCCTCGGCAAATTTGGTTTCCGTCTCTGCATCGTCACCTCCTGGTGCAGCCCTGGCATCTGGACCCAGTTCCGGATCTCTTGATCCACCAGTCGGGTCAGCAGCACCGGGCCATTCATTCTCTCAACCTCACTGCTTGGTTGCTCCACTTCCTTCCCTAGCCAGGCTACCGATGATCTCTGACTCTGTCAGAGACATCTTAGTGTCTTCCTTAAAGTCGTCCACTAGGACTGTTTATGCTAGCAAGTGGCGATGTTTTTCTATTTGGGCAAATTCCAGGGATATTGATCCTTTTACTGCTCTTGTACATTCTGTTTTAGATTTCCTGGCGGAGGTTTTTCATTCAGGATCCTCGTCATCTACAGTTAAAGTACAACTGGCTGCTATTTCCAAGTATCATGTTGGCTTGCATGACAATAACATTATGTCTCATAGATTATGCAAGGCCTTTCTGAGAGGAGTTTTTCTCCTAAAGCCACCCATAAAACATCCTCCTCCGCAATGGGATCTAAACTTAATGTTGGCATCCTTGATGCTACCTCCCTTCGAACCGTCTGCTTCATGTTCTTTGAAGTTATTGACCTGGAAAACTATATTCTTACTGGCTGTCACTTCAGCAAGAAGGGTTTCAGAGATTCAAGCTCTCTGCATTCGTTCCCCTTACTTGGTTTTTCATAAGGACAGGGTATCATTAAGAACGAACCCTTCCTTTCTCCCCAAAGTTGTGTCTCAAACCAATATTAACCAATCTATAGATCTACCAGTTTTCTTCCCAAACTATTCTGACAGAGCTGAACAGAAGCTTCATTTTTTGGATGTCCATCGTCAGCTCAGGTACTATTTGCATAGAACTAAACAATTCAGAAAATCGGACCAATTATTTGTCTCCTATGCAGAAAACAGAATAGGTCTTCCAGTTTCTAAAGTGACCTTATCCAGATGGTTGACTTCCACCATTTCCTTTGTGTACTCTCTCAGAGGCAAGCAGCTATCTTCTAAACCTAAAGCACACTCAACCAGGAGTCTATCCACTTCTGCAGCCTTTCAGGATAGACTACCCATTGATACTATTTGTGCAGCAGCTACTTGGGCCACGCCTCATACCTTTGTCTCTCATTACAAGTTGGACTTGGCCTCCAGAGATAGGGCCAGTTTTGGTTCCACAGTTCTCAAGAGTCTGTTCCATTGAGCCACCCGGGATACAGGTGCTAGGGACGCGGTCCCATCCAGCAAGAATGAAGGCGAGATTGACAACTTAACATTTAGAAGTTATGTACCTACCATAACGTTCCATGTTAGTTGTGTTCTCTCACCTTCTTTCTTGCGTCCCTCCCTCCTTCCCCCTGGCCTGGACAGATCTTGGAGAGTTCCTATCAGGTTGTTTTCCTCCTGAGCCTTCATATGAGGACTCTTTTTATGAACTTGTTTTCATAATTATGTTAGGTTAGTCCTTAGCAGGGTAGGTTAGCTACCAAACAAGATCTGAGGTAGTTCCGCCTTGCATCATGGGATATAGGGTTGCCTCGAGCTGGTAAAAGGAGTTCTCAAGCTAAAGCAAGTGCCGAGTCGGCGCCGAGGATCGGCTCCGAACCCATCCAGCAAGAAAGAAGGCGTGAGAAGACAACTAACATGGAACGTTATGGTAGGTACATAACTTCTAATTTTAACGTATATAGCTTTTATAACATTCCCCATAATTCTGATTTAAAAGATGCACTCTGTATGTCTTATTAAATAGAAGTTAAATTAGTTGGTTATAAACATCTGTTAAATAAGTGGATATTGACTTTTTTACTACTCCATGTTCTTCCAGTAATTTGTGGTTGAGTGTCCGTTTCTGTCTCATTTGTCATTTTTTTTCCCAAAATGTAAAAGATCCAATGGAAGACATATCTTGGAGTGGTCAGCAAAGTATCAGGGTTTGTTTTGTGTTTGTAAAATGGTTGATGAAAGTTTCTTAAATATGAGGGAAAAGTTGATCCTGGACTAGATTTTGTTTACTTATAAGGAAAACAGCTGTAATGATTTGCAGAAGGATATAGAAGATTAATGTGGTCCATGATGTTGTATTATAGTTGGATGTCATGAGTCATACTAGGTATGTAAAAGTTATGTAGTAAGATTTTAGCTGAGCTGTCCTTTGGCTTGTCAGTAACAGCTCCTATCAATGTAGCTGTGAACGTGTTTAAAGAGCAGATAGATTCTGATACACCTTCACATCATCCTGTACCCAAACCTTCCCACCTGTAAATAACATAGCTCCTACCAATGTATCTGTGACCTTGTTTAAAGAGCAGGTAGATTCTGATACGACTTTCCATCATCCTCGATCCTTATTTTCCTACTTGTAAATAAATAATTAACTGTGTATCCCTTCTGTAACATTTCTGTGTATCCCTTTTGTAACATTTCTGGTGTATCCCTTTGTAACATTTCTGTGCTATTTAGTTGTTTCAGTGGAAACCATTTGGGTATTCATGAAATGTCATTGTACTTTATTTTGGAATCCGTCTGCCTCACTCTCTCTGTTTATTGAGCATGATGTTTAATAGAGCTAGGCTGTCACTGTTCTCATGTGCATTAAGAAGATGTTGAGGCTTGGGTATTTAAGTAGTTTATTATATACAAATACATCAGGATGGATAGCAAGAACATTAAACTTAAATGAACAGTCTAAATGACTGACTATATGTGTACATGGTCTCACTCTGGCTGCTCACTCAAAATGGCACTCCTGCTTGCATGTGCTCAGTATTTATATGCATGTGCAGACTGCATTTCTGTGAACTGCTGGAAAGCTGATAGATTTGCTGTGAACTGCAGAGATGGAATCTATTTCAAACTGATAAGTGCACTTTTTGCAACTTAACTTGCACTGTGCTGTATTTATACACTTGCCTATTATTTATAGTGGTGCTGTATTGTTTTTGTTTCTGTCTCTTGTTGACTCCACTGTGTTTTTTTCTCAGGGTAGCTCAAGCTTGTTTCAGGGAGGGGGTTGTTGAGCCAGCCCACATCCTAGCTGTTAATCATTGCCTGAGGTGTATTTCATTTTAATTCCAATACAGACTGCATTTCTGTGAACTGCTGGAAAGCTGATAGATTTGCTGTGAACTGCAGAGTTGGAATCTATTTCAAACTGATAAGTACACTTTTTGCAACTTAACTTGCACTGTGCTGTATTTATACACTTGCCTATTATTTATAGTGGTGCTGTATTGTTTCTGTTTCTTGTTGTCTCCACTGCGTTTCTCCCACCCACCTTCCCTGATGTTCATTGTGTTTCACTGTTGCAGTCATTACAATTAGGTTATCCTGCTGGCAGGCTACCTGCAGTCGGCCTGAATTCCAAAGTCTAGGTCCGGCGTCGGTTGCTGTCGCCTCCTCCCTGACGTCAGTGCGCCAGGGATATAAAAGATGCAGCCGACCATATTTTCTTCAGTCTTTCTTGCCGCGCGGTGCCCGAAGCAAAAGCAGTTCGCAAGTGCCAGTCGGCCGACTCCTGAGATTTTCGTGTTCGAATTTCAGATCCAAAGTCTTCATTTAAAGCTAAGTACCCCGTTGGGGAAACTTTTTTCTTGCTCCAGACCGATGTCAGAAAAAGTTAATTGTATTTCTTGTGGGAAGCAAATACCTCATAAGGACTTCCATTCTTACTGTATTCCTTGCCTAGGCCCTGATCACGGCATTGTTAATTGTCGATTTTGTGTTAGATTTAACCAACGCACTATAAAACGTCGGTACGATTTTGCATTTCACTATTTTGGCAGAAGATTTAATTACACGATGTCATCGGATAGCCATCTGACTACCACAATTCACAAGAAATACAAAGAAAAAGAAAGGACAGGCATCCGAGGTCCAAAACTGATGACGAAGCTTCTTCTAAGCCGTTCGCCGGTTCTCACTGAGGCGCTTTTGCAGCCCCTGATGCCTGCTACTTTAGAGCCGCAGGCCGTTACCGACTCCCACGTGGAGCCGACTAGGCCGCTGGAAACTCAAGGTATTGGAACCTCGGAAACTATTCCCTCAGATGGGTCCGGAGCCGCTGAGCAGGCATCGGCTTCTGAGGGTGTTTTCAGGACTACACAGTTATATGTTAAAACGACTTCGGCTTCAAAGGCAAAAACTAAAGCACCTCTAAAGACAAAGAAACAAGTACAACAGTCCCATGGACAGACCTCCATGCCTAAAAAACAGATGCTCAAGATGGCCGAAGACCTAATTACTTTGATCAGGGGTTCCCATCCCCCTCCTGATAAGAGGCCTAGGCAAGAGACAGATTATGAATCTTCAGATCAGGTTTCCATTTCTTCTGATTCCTCTTCTGAACAGCAATACTCTATTCCCTCCCTATGAGAATTCGGATGCTGAAGAATCTATCCCTTCAGCTTATCCTCCTGAGGATTACTCTTTTGGGGAAAGCCTGCATACCATGAGGGAGCATTTCCACTGGGAAAGCCAAGATTATTCAGAATCTAAGAAAAGGCTCAGAGATTTCCTTTTACTACCTCAGCACAGGCCCCTTGCCATTCTACCTGTATTAGACATTGTAGGTGATGTATTCTCAGAGTCCAGTCTGACTCCTGACTGTACCTCCATCTCCTGTTAAGCCAGACAGATACTACAGGGTTCCTGATTCACATAAATTTATTTTTAAAAACCCTGCTGCTGACCCAGAAACTATTTCTCAGGGTCCCAAAGGGGTCAAGGCTTCTACTGCAAAAAACCCTATCCCCTCTGACAGGGATTCTAGGGCACAGGACAGGTGGGGGAAAAAGATTTACACTTCTGCTACCTTGGCTATAAGAGCTTTAAATGTCATTTTCATATGCTTAAATATCAGCAATATACTATGTCACTGCTTAAACAGAAAATGTTGACAATTTCTGAATGTGCAGAAAACAAAGAAATGCAGGATTTATTGCATGCAGCTGAACAAGTGGGAAAACATACTTTGCAATGTGGTTTTGATTCTCTGGAGGCCTCCTGCAGGGCCGCTGTTATGGGTTCTGTCATTAGGAGGCATCCTTTGTTAAGGAACAGAATCTGCCTGATTATGTTAAAGCAAAATTATTAGATGCTCCATTACAGCATGATACATTGTTTGGTGTTAAAGCAGAAGAGGTTTTGAAGAAAATGGAGGGCAAAGCTAAATCTATGCAAACAGTCAAGGATTTCTTACAGGTTCAGCCTCCAAGATTTAGCAGGCATTGGCCTACAAAGAATTGGTCCTTTCCAGTGTCAGACAGGCCACAAAGAGGCAGCTACAGATGCCCTAGAGGCAGATCCCAGCCCCAAGGCTCATACAGGTCTAAACAATGGGGTGCTTCTACCTCCAAAAGCGGAGAAGACAAGTCACAGCCATACAGGAAGCAGTCCCAATGACTTCCCCCTGCCAACGCCAAGCACTTATCTTCTGGCAGCTCCTTTAGGGGGAAAACTAGCACTTTTTTCTCAAAACCGGCACCTAATCACTCAGGACAAATGGGTCTTGAACATAGTGTCACAAGGTTACAGGTTCCACTTTCGCACCCTGCCAAGGTCAAACGGTATGCCAGACCTGCCAACAAATCAATGGGCAGAGGCACAAAAGCAAGTTTCATCCCTTATGGACATGAGGGCCATTCAGCAAGTACCACAGCAAGAGCAGGGACAAGGATTTTACTCAAGACTTTTCTTGGTGCCCAGAAAGGACAAAGCCTGGAGGCCAATACTGGACCTATCTACTCTAAACACATACCTGGATATACCAAAATTCAAAATGTTAACTCTGCAGCAACTTCTGCCCATGCTGAGCAAGAAGGCTTGGCTTGTGACTTTAGACCTAAAAGAGGCATACCTGCATGTCCCAATCAGACAATCTTGCAGAAGATACCTCAGATTCATAGCTGGCTCAATGCACTACCAATTCTCTGCACTGCCCTTTGGCTTATCTACTGTGCCCAGGGTCTTCACAAAATGCCTGGCTCCAGTAATTGCATTTTGCAAACAAAGAGGAATACAAATATATCCTTACTTGGACTGCCTTATTCAAGCAGAGAACAAGGACATTCTACTACAGCATCTGGCGTTTGTAAAAAGATTACTAACATGCCTAGGGTACACAGTAAACGAAAAGAAATCAAAACTAGTACCCTCTCAAGAGATAATATTCTTGGGTGCAAGCATAAATACAACTGCCCAGATGGCTTATTTCATGTCAGACAAACAGAGGCAACTGACTTCTTATCTCCAAATGTTGGCAACAAAGACCCAGTTATCTGCAAGAAAAATTCTGCAGGCTTTGGGCTTCATGGCATCCTGCATTCTGCTAATTCCATATGCAAGACTGCATATGAAGAAACTACAAACTACAATGGTATCTAAAAAGTGTTTGGACTCAACATTGCCACAGCCTGGAAACAATAATTACCCTCATTCCCTGCCTGCAACAAGAGTTTCGATGGTGGGCAAAGGCCTGTCTCCACAACAAGGGACAGCCATTCACTTTACCCACAGCCAGGCAGCCACTAACAACAGATGCATCAGATTATGCCTGGGGGGCCCACATTGCAGGAAAATGTATTCAGGGCACATGGCCCACAAGCCAAATGCATCTTCATATCAATCAAAAAGAGATGCTAGCTGTTCAGAATGCCCTGACAGCTTTCAAGGACCTACTCCATCCAGGACAACTACTGATAAGGACAGACAATACTACAGTCATGTGGTACATAAACAAGCAGGGAGGCACACATTCCTACTCCCTTTGCAGACTAGCCATGACTTTGTGGGACACAGCATTGACTTACCAAGTACATCTGCAGGCACAATTCCTACCAGGAAAGATAAATACTCTGGCAGACGAACTAAGCAGAAACCTCATGGATCCCCACAAGTGGAAATTGGATCCACAAGTCTTCAACATGATAACAAGGAATTGGGGATGCCCAGACATAGATCTATTTGCCTCCCCTCACAACTGCCAGCTACAGAGATTCTGCACAAGGACTTATCACAAGCAAGCATGGAAAGTGGATGCTCTATCTTTCAGCTGGAAAAACTTAACAGTATATGCCTTTCCTCCACTGCCTCTCCTCGCCAAGGTACTCCTAAAGGTCAGACAAGAGAAGCCAAAAATTATACTGATTGCACCAGACTGGCCCCGCCAGCACTGGTACCCAATCCTAAGGAACTTGACTCAATGCCCAGCTTGGACATTGCCTCAAATTTCTCACTTACTGACCCAACAAAACAATAAAATCCTGCACAGCCAACTCAGGAGCTTAAATCTGGCAGCATGGCGGATAATTTAGCTTTTCAAAACACACCTCTCTCTAAAACAGTGATGGATGTTATTTTGGAGGCCAGGAGGCCCAGTACCAGAAAATCTTATGCAGAAAAGTGGAAGAAATTCTGTGCTTTGGAACCAGGCATGAGGAATTGACATGATTATACCAAATATCCCTCAGATTTTGCAATATTTCACTGAGATGTTGGACAAAGGCCTATCCTTCTCATCAATTAAGATTCATGCCTCTGCCATTTCAGCTCATTACAATACAGAGCCACCTATTTTTTCTCATCCTCTATTAAGGCAGTACCTCAGAGGAGCCAAAAACATACGGCCTCCAAGGAGATCACCATTACCTGCATGGGACCTCAATTATGTCTTGGAAAAACTCACCCTGCCTCCTTTTGAGCCAGCCTCTACAGCTGATATAAAATTTTTATCATGGAAAACAGCACTGCTCCTAGCAATAACCTCTGCAAGATGGGTCTCAGAGATACAGGCACTCATGGCTGTGGGACCTTTTATCATTTTACATCCAGATAGGGTTTCTCTAAGGACAAACCCGACATTCATGCCTAAGGTAGTGTCCAGTGTGGCTCCCATCCATTTGCCTACCTTTTATCCAGACCCACAGAATAAGGGTGAGAGACTTCTGCATTCTTTGGACATACACAGACAGCTGCACTTCTACTTGGACAGAACCAAAGCTTTCAGAAAGACTGAGCAACTTTTAGTGGCATATGCTGCAGGATCACAAGGAAAAGCTATCTCAAAGCAGACTATTTCAAAGTGGATAGGCCACTGCATTTTTTTCTTCTATTCACAACATGGCAAATCAGTGCCTAAGAGCATTAGG
This sequence comes from Protopterus annectens, assembly GCF_019279795.1. Lineage (NCBI taxonomy): Eukaryota > Metazoa > Chordata > Ceratodontiformes > Protopteridae > Protopterus > Protopterus annectens. The sequence goes on from NC_056729.1 coordinate 1,867,246,520, forward strand.
CTACATGCAACCAGAGCAGCAGCCACTTCAGCAGCCTTCCTCAGAGGAGTTCCAACCAAAGACATTTTAGAGGCTGCAACCTGGAGTTCAGTGCACACTTTTACAAAGCACTATCACTTACTCCTCTACTCTAAATCCAGGGCAGGCTTTGCCACTGCAGTTCTGCAGGGCCTCATAGCCACTCCTAATTCTATTTAGTTCCAGCCTCCCAACCTTAGCTTTGGGATTCAACCCAATTGTAATGACTGCAACAGTGAAACACGATGAACATAGTACAGTTGTGTACCTACCATAAATGTAGATGTTTGAGTGTATTCACTTTTGCAGTCCAGGTTACCCACCCACCATCCCCCTTATCTTTGCTGGACCTTATCTGTACTTCTCTATTCTGTACAACCTATGTGGTGTATTTGCTAGTAGATGAAGGAAATATTTACCTTGGTGCATGCATGCTTTATTGGCATATTTTTAGCCTACCCTTTTGGGGGCACCTGACATCTGGGGCAAGAAAAACTGAAGAAAATGGCGTTAGCTGCATCTTTTATACCCCTGGCACACTGACGTCAGGGAGGAGGTGACAGCAACCGACGCCGAACCTAGACTTTGGAATTCAGGCTGACTGCGAGTAGCCTGCTAGCAGGATAACCCAATTGTAATGACTGCAACTCGAACATCTACATTTATGGTAGGTACACAACTGTACTTTCTTGTTTTGGTGTTAATCTTGGTGGCTTTGAAACTGCCCGCCCCTCTTGTAAGTTTGTATTTGGATACTCCTTCTGGGCCTATCTTATTTGCTCACTCAACTGAGTGCAGTGAGATCATATTATGATTTCAGGCACTCCTACTGTGTACAAAGAGAACATTTGAGAAGGACAACCCCTGTAGCCTCTTAATCCTGCTATGTTCCCTCCCTCAAAAAAAAATATATATATATATAATATAAATATATATATATATATATATATATATATATATATATATATATATATATATATATATATATATATATATATATATATATATATATATATATATATATATATATATATTCAGCTGCTCTTACTGTAACTGTCTTAGTTGATGTTCTGCGTGCTATCAGTTCAGTTGTTCTTACTCTGCACTTATTACTGCTTGTTAGTAGCCTTCTAATTTAATGCCTTCTGCACTTGTTTTTTAGTCATTTGTTAATTTAATTGCATTTAATTAAACTGTATTTGCCGTAATATTGATACACGTTTGCTAGCCTGCACTGCATTTGAATTGTATTTACTGCTGTTTTAGCTGCTTTTCTGTAAAAAAAAAAAAAAAAAAAAAAAATCCTAGCTTGTTTCCTGCCTTTCCTGTAACTTATCTAGTCCAGATACAGACTTTCTGTATCCTGTACTGTTTGTAAGCTCCTGAGCCCCCCAAGCCTTTCTGTTTTGGAGGGAAGCCTTCTAGCTTATCAGTGGGAGTGGTAAGCACTGGATAGCCTATTTACCACAGGAGGAGAGGTTTCTGGCCTAGAAATTATAGTTTATTGGCCGTTTGGGAAGCTTTTCCATCTCTTTCAACCTTCTGATTCAAAAGCCTGTATTTGTGCTTGTTTCCTGCCTTTCCTGTTACTAGTCTAGTCCAGGTACAGATTTGCTGTATCCAGGACTCTCTGTAAGCTTCTGAGCCCCCCCAAGCCTTTCTGTGTTGGAGAGAAGCCTTCTAGCTTATCAGTGGGAGTGGTAAGCAACAGGTAGCCTATCTACCACAAGAGGAGTGGTTCCTGGCCCAGAAATTGTAGCTACTGGCTGTTTGGGCAGTTGTTTCCCATCTCTTTCTACTTTCTGGTTTAAAAGCCACACTTGCGCTTGTTTCCCACCTTTCCTATTACTAGCCTAGTCCAGATACAGTATTGCTGTATCCAGGACTGTTGGTAAGCTTCTGAGTTCTTAGATGTTAAGATCAAGAAAGGAGGTCTTAATAATATGTATACTAGTGTCTATGGAAAACCTACTAGGAAGAACAACCTTCTGCATAAAAACAGCCTGCATCCCAAACATGTCTCCCAGAATGTTTTAAAAGGGCAGATTTATACAGTAATATTTATTTATTTTATTTTATTTTACATTTGTTTACCAGGAAATTCCGACTGGATACGTGTCCATTTTCAGCAGAGGCCCGGGGAGAAAAGCTCCAAATTAGATCGCACAAGAAGTTAGATGGCACTAAATAATATAGTACAGGATATTTAGTACAAGGTTTAGCAATGTTACCGCTTAGGGACTCACATAATTGTCTTGGTCAGTAACAAATTTAAGTAAATAAAATATTAGAATCTCATTAATTGGAAACATAGCTTGATTTAGAAACAGAGCTTGGTTAGGTGGTAACATGTTACTCAATTTACTGATTATACTTTTTATTTATGATTTAATCAGGGTTCGTACATGGGCAAAGCCAGTTCCCATAAAGATATTGTTTGAGGCTTTTTTTAAGAGGGTCATGGAGGATTGAAGGGTTATATGATTTGGCAATGAATTCTAGGTTTTGCCAACAAAGTTTGCAAACAGGGATTCTCCAGCAGAGTTGTTAGCTTTCTGGGTTTGGACCATTAGTTTGTTGACTGATCATAGGAATCTTAAATTGCTAAATAGTTTCATAATGTGATTAAGTGAGGGGGTGTCCTCAGGGTGGTATAGAATTTTGTGGGCTATTAGGAGTTGATTGAATTGAATTGAATTAAGCTGGGCAGTTCTAGCCACTCAAATTGTTTCAAGTTCTAGCAATGATGGGTTCTATACGTGGAGCCAGTGGCAAATCTGGCAATGTGGTTGTAGGTATGGGAGAGCTTATTTAGTTCAGATTTGTGGAGGTTTGCGAATACAGGTGAGGCATATAAAAGAGTAGACAGTAGGTGTGGCCGGACAATTGCAGTTTTTGCCTGTGGGGTTAAAAATGTCTTGTTTCTATACAGTGATCCAAGCTTCTTATTAATGGTCTGTATGATTTTGTTGACCTGTAGGTCAAATTTAACATTGTTATCAATGATAATCCCTAGAAGCTTGGTGTGTGTATCTGGGGAGATGGTTGTCCCATTTGTAGATGTGACAGAGAAAGAGAGACTGGCAGATCTACTAGTGGGGGTGAATAGTAGGAGTTTAATTTTGTTGGGTTCAGTAGCAGATGTTGGTTGGTAAGCCATTTTCTATAGTATTAAATGTGTTCTAGGTTAAGGTTTGCAGTTTGGATGGGGAGGTGGCTGAGCAAATCAGGGTGGAATAATCTGCATATTGAATTCTGTTAGCTTTGGGGATAGCAGTGTGAAGGTCATTGATGAAAATAGAGAAGAGAAGGGGGCCTAGTATGGAGCCTTGAGGGACACCAAGTGTGAGAGGTAGCTGGCTGGACAGTTTGCCTTGCCATAATACTGCCTGTTCTCTACCAGTCAGGTAGGACTGAAACCACTGTATTGCATGCTTATTAAGGGAAACAGACTTTAGAGAAAGAATGAGAAGTTCATGGTTGACCTTATCAAAGGCTTTTGATAGGTCAAGAAAGAGGGCGGAGGATACCTTGTTATCATTCCTGTTCTGGTTTATGGCATTTGTAAAGGAAAGGAGGGCTGAGGTGTGGCCTGAACACATGCTGGGAGTTGGATAGTGAGTTATTCTGTGTGAGGTATTGCATTAGTTGCTTGTGTACAAATTTCTTCATTATTTTGGCTAGTGGGGAATGAATGGCTATAGGAACTATAGTTGGATACGTCTGTAAGAGCTTCCACCTTTATGGAGTGGGATGAGGTGGAATATTTTCCAGAGTGAGGGGATAGTGCTTTCAGATGAGGTTCTGTTGATTGGGATAGATATGGGAAGTGCAATGGCATCGACAACTATTTGTAGGTACTCTGCTGGGAGTGTTTTGATAAAACTAGTCGGTATTGGTTGAAAGCTAAATTGGAGGTGCTGAGTGGGTAAGTTAGAGGTGGGTTTAAGTTTGTGGAGGTTAGTTGATTGGCTAGGGATTGGATTGTTTCAGTGAAAAAGTTGTTATAAGCATCAGCTATGGTCTCTGGGGAGCTGTGGGTGTGATTGGGTGGGGTTGGGGTGGTAGAATGGCCTGGGTGAAGAAGTTGACATAAGCCTGCCCAGAACTTTTGGGGGTTGCTTTGGTGTTTTTGTAGGAGATTTTGGTAGTAGTCTTTTTTATCTAGTAGAATAGATTTTTTGTTTCATTCCTGAGTTGACGATATTTTAGGTGGTTAAGTGGGGATTTGGTTGATCTCCAGCTGGCCCATGCTCTGTTTCTGGTTTTAATTTTTGATTTGGTATCTTTTGTGAACCATGGTGCTGAGTTTGATCTAGTTTTTATTGCACTTTAGTATTAAAGTGTGCTATAGCCACTTCTAATGGTAGTTTTTTTTAGTTTTGACCAGTCAACTCCTTTTAGTTCATTTATGAAAATAACAGGGTCAAAGTTTTTCCTGTTTCTAAGTGTTTTCTGTGTGGTCTGGTGGTGGTTTCCTGCTTTATATTTTATGATATTGGTTAGTAGATGGTCACTAAGGTCATCAGGGAGAGTCCCAGCTGTATATAGCCGGGGTTGGTTATTGACTAGGATCCAGTCTAGGATGCTTTCCCTATAGGTGGGTTTGTTTATTCTGGTGGGAGAGGTTATGGTCTGTCTAAACCCAGATAAGTTTATAGGGGTGAGGGGGGAGTTCAGAGGAGCAGGGGTGCCAGTTGGTATTAAAGTTGCCTAGAACTATGGTTTCTTGGGGATAGGAAGATGATAACTAGTGAAGGATATCCCCTAGATTGTTTATATTGTTGCCTGATGGAATGTATCCACAGACAATGTTCAAGCATTTATTATGGTTAATGTGTAGTTTAGTTATGAGGAGTTCAACATTATTGAATTGGTTTGGTTGAATAGTTTTTCTAATAACTGTTAGAGTATTTTTATAGAGGACTGCTATCCCACCTCCTTTCATAGTATTGCTGTCTAGCTGGTGGATATTATACCCAGGAGGTAGTATCTCATTATCTGTAGTACTAGGTTAGTACAGTCTAACCAGTGAATATTATATCCTGGAGGTAGTATCTCATTGTCAGTAGTACTAGGTTAGTACGGTCTAACTGGTGAATATTATATCCTGGAGGTAGTATCTCATTATCAGTAGTACTAGGTTAGTACGGTCTAACCAGTGAATATTATATCCTGGAGGTAGTATCTCATTATCAGTAGTACTAGGTTAGTACGGTCTAACCAGTGAATATTATATCCTGGAGGTAGTATCTCATTATCAGCAGTACTAGGTTAGTACAGTCTAACCGGTGAATATTATATCCTGGAGGTAGTATCTCATTATCAGTAGTACTAGGTTAGTACAGTCTAACCGGTGAATATTATATCCTGGGGGTAGTATCTCATTATCAGTAGTACTAGGTTAGTACGGTCTAACCAGTGAATATTATATCCTAGAGGTAGTATCTCATTATCAGTAGTACTAGGTTAGTACAGTCTAACTGGTGAATATTATATCCTGGAGGTAGTATCTCATTATCAGTAGTACTAGGTTAGTACAGTCTAACCGGTGAATATTATATCCTGGAGGTAGTATTTCATTATCAGTAGTACTAGGTTAGTACGGTCTAACCGGTAAATATTATATCCTGGAGGTAGTATCTCATTATCAGTAGTACTAGGTTAGTACGGTCTAACCAGTGAATATTATATCCTGGAGGTAGTATCTCATTATCAGTAGTACTAGGTTAGTACAGTCTAAATGGTGAATATTATATCCTGGAGGTAGTATCTCATTATCAGTAGTACTAGGTTAGTACAGTCTAACCAGTGAATATTATATCCTGGGGGTAGTATCTCATTATCAGTAGTACTAGGTTAGTATGGTCTAACCAGTGAATATTATATCTTGGAGGTAGTATCTCATTGTCAGTAGTACTAGGTTAGTATGGTCTAACCAGTGAATATTATATCCTGGAGGTAGTATCTCATTATCAGTAGTACTACGTTAGTGCGGTCTAACCAGTGGATATTATAGCCAGGAGGTAGTATCTCATTATCAGTAGTACTAGGTTAGTACAGTCTAACTGGTGAATATTATATCCAGGAGGTAGTATCTCATTATCAGTAGTACTAGGTTAGTACAGTCTAACCAGTGAATATTGTATCCAGGAGGTAGTATCTCATTATCAGTAGTACTATGTTAGTACAGTCTAACCGGTGAATATTATATCCTGGAGGTAGTATCTCATTATCAGTAGTACTAGGTTAGTACAGTCTAACTAGTGAATATTATATCCTGGAGGTAGTATCTCATTATCAGTAGTACTAGGTTAGTACGGTATAACCAGTGAATATTATATCCTGGAGGTCATATCTCATTATCAGTAGTACTAGGTTAGTACGGTCTAACCGGTGAATATTATATCCTGGGGCTAGTATCTCATTATCAGTAGTACTAGGCTAGTACGATCTAACCAGTGAATATTATATCCTGGGGCTAGTATCTCATTATCAGTAGTACTAGGTTAGTACGGTCTAACCGGTGTATATTATATCCTGGAGGTAGTATCTCATTATCAGTAGTACTAGGTTAGTACAGTCTAACCAGTGAATATTATATCCTGGAGGTAGTATCTCATTATCAGTAGTACTAGGTTAGTACGATCTAACCGGTGAATATTATATCCTGGGGCTAGTATCTCATTATCAGTAGTACTAGGTTAGTACAGTGTAACCGGTGGATTTTATAGCCAGGAGGTAGTATTTCATTATCAGTAGTACTAGGTTTTAGCCAGGTTTCTGTAAGACACATAATGTTTGGGAAGTGGGTTGCTAGGAGGGCATGTAGGCTAGGAATTTTGTTGTTAATACTTCTAATTTTTAGGTGAAACAGAAGGAGGGAATTAGTGGGAGTAGTAAGGGGTAACTTGACTAAGGGGGTTGTTGTGGTGGAGTGGAGGTTATTGGGTGTGTGTGGGCCAGGGTTGGGATGAATGTCCCCGTATATTATGAAGTCATAGTGACAGGATACTGTAAGCCTTAGGAGTTTGTTTATAAGTTTTATATAGTGTTTGTGTTTGGGATTTTGTTTTGTGGCTTTAAAGGGGTGGTATTTTATGGAGGGTGGTGGATTGGGTGTGCAGAGAATGTTTATGTGTTTGTTCTTATGTGTGAAGTCATGGGTGACTGTTTGACTATTTGGCTAGTGGATATCAGGGCTTAGTTTTTGGTGGTAGGTGGTTACATGGTAGAATAGATACAGTAGAGGCAGTAAGGTAATTGGTATTGTTTTACTTGTTTGCATTTTGTAAGGGTAGCTGATGATGGTTAGATGAGCTAACCGGGTTTGATGGAAAGGAAGAGAAGGAAGTGGGACAGGGAGAGGGTTGGGTAATTATGTAAGAGGCAGTGACAGGCTAATTATTATGAGTGGAGTGACTATGGTTGGTTTAAATCTAGGGGTAGTGGGGGCGGGTGGGAAATGGGCCCGAGTGTAGCGAAGGGGAGTGCAGCGGGGCTAGCACCAATTCCAGTGTTGCCTTGGATTCAGGTAAGTGTGGAAACTATGAAAAATACTATCTGTTTGTATCCAGAAAGTTTAACCTTTTATTTCAAGTATTATTTTGCTCTGGTTTGTGGACTAATGTTAAGCTGTACTGTTGTCCACTGTATAATGACAACACTCAGTTGGGCTTAGAAATTGATTCTCTCAAGTGTGATTTTTTTAAAATAGAGGCTATAAAGAGGCAGGAATTGATTCTCAAATTAATGCTGCATGGGAAGAAAGGGAAGGGAAATGTAAAGCCTATTTTGGCAACTATACTCTGATGCTTCACAAGTAACAGTAGCTGTGAAAGATACTTTTAGAGTCTTTTTATCTTACTCTAGTTGTTGTTTGTCTTTTCGGCTTTTCCCGGTTAGGGGTCACCACAGCGGAACTCCGGTCCTCTAATGATTGGCAGTCGATTTTTATGGTGCCGAGTTGCCAGCCCGATGCCCAACCTTCAGCGAAGGCACAACCATTCACGCATGTCTTTCGGAGGCCACTTGGCCACAGGGAGGACATGCAGACACCACACAGAAGGCACTCCAGCCAGGAATCGAACAGGAGAACCTCTTGCTGTGAGGCAACAACATTCTTTATCTTACTCTAGTGATATTAATAAATACTGTGAGGTCATTAAACAGAATTGGAACATCCTACATACTATAGATGAATTGAAAGGGACTATAGATAGTACACTACATTTTGCATTTAGAAGTAATAAGTCCCTGAAGAAACATTTGTGTTATAAATCACAATTCTACATCAAAGAGCCTCAGTCTGTTAAGCATGGGACTTTTCTTTGTACATCTTGTTCAGCCTGCAAGTATATACTTACAGGCTTGACCTATGTACACCCTCATGTTAATTTTAAAATCGAACTTGATTTTTATGCTGACTGCAGAACTTCTGATATTGCCTACTTTGCAAGCTGCCAGGTCTGTCATGCCTTTTACATAGGCAAAACAAACAGGCCCTGGAAGGACAGGATTCTTGAGCACTTATAGGGACATTAGGAACCAGAAAAACACAAATGCCTTAGCACTACACATTGGTTTACATGGCTCAGAACACACTTTTAAGTTTTTTGTACTTCAGGATTTAGACCTTAGTATTAGAGGAGGTGATACATCTAATAAAACAAAGGGCTGAACAGAAATGGATTTTGCTTTTGAATGCCGATAAATTGCCTGGTTTAAATGGCATTTTCCACCTTAAACCATTCTTGAAAGCGCGTCCACTTAAGCCTTAATGTTGTTTTTAACTCAAGCTTCATATTTGAATTGTTTTATTTGTATTTATGCTCTGTTTATGTGTTTGTACTTTTTAATTAATTTATGAGATTTGCATATGATAGTTGATTGGTTCTGTTTCCTTTTTAAACTCATGTTTTTTACTTGTTCAACAGTCTGAAGAAGCAATAGTGTTGTCACGAAAGAGCTCACTTCTCTTGTTTCGTTTTGCTAATAAATTAAAGTTTTTGTCTAACTGTGTTGGTCCAGCACTTGTTTGTTACTTTTTACTTTGTATAGTTTTTTTGTACCACACCTTTCACCTGTTCCTGTTTCTTTTTGCCTTTTTTGAACATATGGATTGATGCCTAGTTGAGAGAATTTATCTATTATGCCTGAGTGGGGAATAGTGTCAAAGGCTTTGGCCAGGTCAAGGTAGGCAGTGTGCACCGTCTTCCCCTTGTCCATGGCTTTGGTAACTGTCTCAAAGAAGTCGACCAAATTTAGCAGACATGACCTCCCCTTGATGAAGCCAAACTGTGTGGGATCAAGGGTTTGAAGGTTGCCAATGTCCTTGTTAATGACAGCCATGATAATCCATTCCATGGCCTTGCAGATCAGGCTAGTTAGGCTGATGGGTCTATAATTTCTTGGATTGATGGACACCCCACCTTTGTGTAAAGGGATGACAGTGGCTGTCCTCCACTCAGCTGGGATGAAGCCAGTACTCAGGCTCTGGTTGAATAGGGTGTCTAATGGTGCTGCACGTTCCTACCTGAGTTCACGTAGGATGCAGCCTGGGATGTTATCAGGTCCCATGGAGGCTGTATTTTTGCCTTTGAGAGAGCAATGATGACTTGTTCCCTAGATATAAAGGGAAGGGGGCAGGTACTGGGCATGTCCCGATTTACTGATGGGAGGACAGAGGGGTAAAGTTTTTACTGAATCTGACAGCCAGCAAGATTGATATATCTACAGCATTTGTATATGTGGTGTCCTTGGCCACCAGTGCTGAACAGATCTAGGTGTTTCCTTTGAGGTTGCGGACATATGTGAAGAAGGCCTTATGATTGTCTCTAGTAGATGTGGCCAATTTGGACTCGCAGTTTGATTTGGAGGATTTCACTAGTGCTCTTATTTGCTTGTTCAGGCTAAAGAGACATTGCTTCCAATTAGCCACCTGATCGTTCTTGGTCTTGGACAGCATTTCTTTCTTTTTGTTATAGAGTTTATTTATTGCAGATGTCCACCAGACAGGTTTACTCTTCCTTGCGGAGCATGACTTAGTTCTGTCGGGTATTTCTGATTCCATGCATGTATATAAATTCTCATATAGTGCCTTGGTGTAGTTTTGAATATTGGTGCCAGTTCCTACAGAGGGGGAGGGGGCTTTGAAGGTGTTTATATCATCCCTCAGAAGGCTGTAATCAGCTTTGGAGAAGTTTATATGTCTGATCCTAGCTAGAGGTGGGTTCAGAGAGATGGTGACTTCGAAAGTGAACACTTTGTGGTCGGATCTTACTGGAGGGGGTGATACTATAGGGATACTGCAGTGATTACTCGTGTTGGTTAATACCAAGTCCAAGATATTATAAGCCCTTGTGGGGGTATTGGCTAGCTGTTCCAAGGCATTTGCACTGATAGAATCAAAGAATCTGTGGGCATTTGTATTCTGGCATGAGTAGTTCTTCCAGTCTATGTTTGGGAAGTTAAAGTCACCCAGGACAAGATAAAGAGTTGAATCTTGATAAATTCCAGCAGGTCCAAATAGTCAGATTGGGCATCTTGCATCAGATTTGGGGGCCGGCAGCTAGCTATGATCTGAATGAAGGTGTTGTCAGTGGTTAACTACACCTGGAATGTCTCCTGTTTGACCAGCCTGGAGGTGTATATGTCTTAAATGCATATTGAAACTCCACCTCCTTTGGCTGTACTTCCCACAGTCTGGGGTCTGAATGTATGATAGGATGAATAACCAGGTAAGGCGGAGGTGCTCTCCACAGCTTTGAACCAGGTTTCTGTGACTGCACAGATGTCAGCATTTCCCAGGGTGTGGAATGATTGCAATGAGTGCAGTTTCATGTTTAGACTCCTAGCGTTTAGCGGCATGACCTTTAATTTGTGTTTTGTTGAAATGTTTGTTTGGTAGTTTTAACCTCATCACTTTTGCTAGAAAATGCACTATAGGGAGGCAGGTGCCTATGCCAGAAGCCTGAAGCCCAGGTGGAACAGATGCAGGCCATCTCTGGCAAAGTATCGTGGTCTGTTGATCATATCTTCCCAGGCTGTCAGGTACTGGATCCCCCTGGAATGATCTCAGAAATGAAGCCAATTTTTAAACTCAATCATTTTTTGTTTGTATTGGTGCATCATTCTTGGATGATGGCAGAATGCTGCTTAAGGCTAGGGACATACCTGCCTGGGACACATAATCAGCAAGCTCAATCAAGTCTCACTTCATATAGTCCAGAGAGGTACATCTCAAGTCATTCATGCCAACATGGACTATGACAGAGTCATAACAGTACCTGTTGTTGAGAGACTTGAGTGTGTGTGTGATATGGCGGATTCTGGCACCTGACAGGCAACTAACCGTGACTTTCTCCTTATCCAGCCTGGTGAGAGGCACATCTGTGTGTCTCACAATGGAGTCTCCTATGACTAATATGTTGGGTTTCTGGTTAGGCCTTAGTGGCTGTGAAACGCAGGTGTGTGGACTGTGTGTGGTGTGGTGGGTTGTGGAGTTTGCCTGTGTTTTTACCTCAGATGTCTCTCCTGTTTGGATATACTTTGCTGAGGACCTCCTCATATGTGTGTGTGTGTTGTGTAAGTTCAGGTGGTGTTTGAGGTGTGGTGTTTCTCTGTGCCAGATATACTGGCTTGTGAGGGAGAGAGCATAGAGTCTAGGTTCTTAATGTAATTGCATCTCTCACAAATTATGTTCCTAGATGTTAGTAGTTGAGAGCTGCTACAATATTTCAGGATGCCCATATCAACCAGACTGGCAGGAGAAGCCATAGGAAATGGTCTCCATCCATATTTGTCAGAATCTGCGAGAGAGAGGCCAGAGAGAGCCAAGGGGGTAAAGAGTGGAAGGTCTACGATAAGTACTACTAGGTGATCATACAAGTGTTACTAAGGAAAAAATCTATAGCTGGAATACCTCACAATGGGTTAGAAACAGTGCACTTGTTGTGCGCATTGTGCAAACAAGCCAAAACCAGCTCAAACGAAGGGTTTAAATACCACAAAAAAAATAGAAAATTATAGTAACAGATAAATCTAAACAATCCTACTAGCCCCTGCTCTCTTTACCAATCAGCTTGTGCCAGAGAAGGTCCAGGCAGCCCTGTTACTCTCAGTAGCAAAGAAGACAGACCCCTAACAACACAAGATGACTGCCAGAAATAGAGAAAGCAAACACAAAATGGCTGCCAGAACCACAGAAGGCAAAAACAAACCAATGTGGATGCAGCAACAATTTAAGGGTTAAGAACACAGTAAAACTCACAGAAAAGCACAGATTAACTAATTGCAGACAAAACAAAACTCACAGTATGAAAAAATACAGCTACACAGTAATGAAATGAAGTAAAATGCAGTTAAACAGTAATAAATTGCAATAAATAAATATGAAATACAGTTAAACAGTAATGAAATGCAACTAATCAGTAATTTTTTTAAAAAAGTGCAAATGTGATCTTCTTTTGGCTGCTCCCGTTAGGGGTTGCCACAGCAGATCATCTGTTTCCATTTCTTCCTGCCCTCTGCATCTTGCTCTGTCACACCAACCACCTGCATGTCCTCTCTCACCACATCCATAAACCTTATCTTAGGCCTTCCTCTTTTCCTGTTACCTGGCAGCTTCATCCTTAGCATTTTTTTCCCAATGTACTCTGCATCCCTCCTCAGCACATGTCCAAACCAACGTAATCTTGCCTCTCTGGCTTTGTCTCCAAACCTTCCAACCTGAGCTGACCCTCTAATATACTTATTCCTAATCCTGTCCACCCTTGTCACACCTAGTGCAGATCTTAACATCTTTAACTCTGCCACATCCAGCTCTGACTCCTGCCTTTTTGTCAATGCCACTGTCTCCAACCCATATAATATAGCTGGTCTCACTACCCTGTTGTAGACATTTCCTTTCACTCTTACTGGTACTCGTCTGTCAAAAATCACTCCTGACACTCTTCTCCACCAAATCCATCTTGCCTGTACTCTCTTCTTCACCTTTCTTCCACACTCACCATTACTTTGAACTGTTGATCCCAAGTATTTAAACTCATCCACCTTCGCCACCTCTACTCCCTGCATCTCCACCATTCCTCTCATTCACACACACATATTCTGTCTTAGTCCTGCTGACTTTCATTCCTCTTCTCTCTAGAGCATATCCCACCTCTCCAGGGTCTCCTCCACCTGTTCCCTACTCTCAGTACAGATCACAATGTCATCTGCAAACATCATAGTCCACGGGGGCTCCTGTCGGATCTCGTCTGTCAACCTGTCCATCACCATTGCAAATAAGAAAAGGCTCCTCCCAGTGCCATCTCATGTACTCAAACTGCTGAACATTGAAAGATTAAACTGAGAGCCCCCCCCCCAAAACCTTAGAGCCTGAGCTAGCTTCTCTTTCATATTACCCCAGTCAGTTAGTGCACACTGCCCCAGGTTTGCATGATGAGTGGCATTTCTCCATGACATGCAGCTAAGAGTCCACTTCTTATCCAACTGGCACCCCTAGCAAATCTGCTATCCCTCACACTGGTTAAACAAAGAAGCACAGAATCCTACAGTGCCACCTACCCCTTGTAACCCACTTTATTTTTACCAAACATTATGGACATGCATTTTCTTACTTTCTTGGAAGCCAGCTTGGTAGAAATATGCATCCTAAAACAAACTGGTAATTGTTTCTTGTCTTCTGACAACCACCTACTTCTTAAACAATCTGATACAGCATGTGAGAGATGTATTTGTACACTGTCTCTAGTGGCAATGAGTTCACACACAGCTAGTACAAATATGAAAAGTTTGTCAGATACAAACACCACTACACAATACCTGCCAGACACACTGTAGGACCTACATATGCTGAGGCTCTTGGGTAATCTTCCCAAACCAAACCCTCAACGGCCACCCAGCCACAGTAACTGCAATATGTTCCCTCAGCAACACACCAACAAATAACACCTACCACAGCACATCCAGCTTCAATTCACAGTGTCTCTTAAGTCTAAAAACAAAACGCAGATGACCACTCAAACTAGCATTATGGTCATAGGAGACTCCATTGTGAGGCACAGCAATGTCCTACTCACCAGGCTGAGCAAGAAGAGGTTACAGTTAGTCGCTTATGAAGGACCAGGATCTGCAAGATCACCCACATTCTCAATGCAGTTACTAGAAAAAGGAAATCAGAATCTAATCCAACAGTATTTGAAGTCCTGCACTGACCCACATTTATGGGTATGATTCAGGCATAGTCCGTATGTGGATAAGTGATCGGAGACATACCTCCATCTAATCCAACTGTATTTGAAGTCCTGCACTGACCCACATTTATGGGTATGATTCAGGCATAGTCCGTATGTGTGTAAGTGATCGGAGACATACCTCCATCTAATCCAACTGTATTTGAAGTACTGCACTGACCCACATTTATGGGTATGATTCAGGCATAGTCCGTATGTGGGTAAGTGATCGGAGACATACCTCCATCTAATCCAACTGTATTTGAAGTCCTGCACTGACCCACATTTATGGGTATGATTCAGGCATAGTCCGTATGTGGGTAAGTGATCTGAGACATCTGTCCATCTAATCCAACTTTATTTGAAGTACTGCACTGACCCACATTTATGGGTATGATTCAGGCATAGTCAGTATGTGGATAAGTGATCTGAGACTTACCTCCATCTAATCCAACTGTATTTGAAGTGCTGCACTGACCCACATTTATGGGTATGATTCAGGCATAGTCTGTATGTGGGTAAATGATCGGAGACATACCTCCATCTAATCCAACTGTATTTGAAGTATTGCACTGAGCCACACATGCAAGTATGATTCAGGCATAGTCCATATGTGGGTAAGTGATCAGAATCATACCTCCATCTAATCCAACTGTATTTGAAGTATTGCATTGAGCCACACATGCAAGTATGATTCAGGCATAGTCCATATGTGGGTAAGTGATCAGAATCATACCTCCATCTAATCCAACTGTATTTGAAGTATTGCACTGAGCCACACATGCAAGTGTGATTCAGGCATAGTCCATATATGGATAAGGATTGGAGACATAACCTCCATCTAATCCAACTGTATTTGAATTACTGCACTGACAGACAAGTATTAGTATGTTTCAGGAATAGTTCATATATGGGTAAGTGATTGGAGACATACCTCCATCTAATCCAACTGTATTTGAAGTACTGCACTGAGCCACACATACAAGTATGATTCAGGCATAGTCCATATATGGGTAAGTGATTGGAGACATACCTCCATCTAATCCAACTGTATTTGAAGTACTGCACTGAGCCGCAAGTGCGAGTATGATTCAGGCATAGTCCATATGTGGATAAGTGATCAGAGACATACTGGCATCTAATCCAACTATATTTGACATACTGCACTGAGTCACAAGTATGTTTGTGATTCCAGGCATAGTCCATATGAAGGTAAGTGATCAGAGACATACCTCCTTGGACTATACAAACAGGGAAATGATGGAGTTCTTGGACTATACGTCCCAGGCCAGTATGAGCTGAGCACTGAGAAATATTCTACCTTCTCCAAGGATGACGCTGTGATATGATCAAAAATAATTGGTTGCAAATCAAAGATGATACAATGTTTCAACATAGGATGATATGGTGGACAGATGACAGTGTTTTGCTAGGGATGGTCTGCACCTGTTCCCATCTAGGCTTTTGAATATTGGCTATTTCCAACCCACAGTGACTTTTTTAGGTATTACCAACCTGATAAATTAGCAGACATAACTAAACCAACCCAGCATAATCTTAAGATGATACTGCTTGATGCAAGTAATCTTAATAAAAAAACTTCACTACCTGCAAGCTATCCTAACCCTGGAGAATGTACATGTCTGTGTAGTTACAGAGACATGATTTAAGCCATGGAGAGCACTGTAGAAATGCAAATCTGTAATGCATTGCACACCTTTAAGCCACCTACTGCACAGAACAGGACAAAAGGTGGAAGTTTCTCAATTTATATAAAAATAGTCACATCTATGAAATTGTGATGAGAAAGAAAGAGGTAACTCGGAACATGTGTTTTGGAATGTAATGAGCTGGAAGATTGCTATAATTCTCTACAGAGTACTGTTGCTAGAAATATTGGGGAAACAAATGGCTATGACTTAGGAAATGATTCTTTTGAGATGGGACACAGGATCTGAATTGCATGGACATAATAAGACCTTAATTGAGCCGCTGTGGTGCAGCGGTAGCGTTGTTGCCTCGTAGCAAGAGGTTCTCCAGTGTGATTCTCGGCTGGAGCGCCTTCTGTGTGGAGTCTGCATGTCCTCCCTGCGGTCGAATGGCGTTCAAAAGACATGCGTGAATGGGCGTGCCTTCGTTGAAGGTTGGGCATCGAGATGGCACCTTGGCACCTTAAAAATCTACTGCCAATAATTAGCAGACCGGAGTTCCGCTGTGGCACCCCTAACTGGGAAAAGCTGAAAGAGGAACATTATGGGTGCCAAAAATGCAGTTACTAGAAAATGGAAATCAAAATATGATCAACGTGTATTTGAAGTATTGAATAGTATACTATATATAAACAAACCAGAAATGAGATCTTTAGAAAAGGGAAGGAGCAAATTATATACAAATACATGGAATTTATGGAATCGGTGCTTGCAAAATAATGTTCAGGAGGAGAAGTGAGGTTTAAGGGAAGGCAGGAATTGATCAATTTATGTAATGTTGGACTAAACAAGAGCTGTAAAAATATAATGTATGTAAATAAAATGTTTATATGTTTTTTTCTTTTCTGTTAATGTATGTGTGCGTATGTATTGAGTGATAATTTAATACAGATGTTTAAAAAAGAAAAACAATAATCACACCTCAAGGTTGGTTGAGAAGTATGTTGCAGTTGAGCTTCTCCACATACACCTCACCATGAGTAAAATCCCTTATCATATTTTTGTAAGCTATAGATGTTAAGTTGTCAATCTCACCTTCATTCTTGCTGGATGGGTTTGGAGCCGATCCTCAGCTCTGACTCTGCCTATACTAAAGCTCGAGAGCTAATTTTACCGGTTCGAGGCAACCCTATATCCTATGATGCTAGGCGGTAACTACCCAGATCTCGTTTACCGCTTTCGCTAGCGAGGTGCTCTTTTTACCGGCTCCACAGGTCAGTAAGAAAATTTAAGAAATTTTCTAGTTTTTCTCTCTTAGATTCCCCTTATTTTGTCTAAAAAGGCAAGTTTTGTCTTTATTACTACCTTTTTCCCGTTAGTCCCTCTGTTTAATCCCTTATCCCAAGTTATACTCCCCACCCTAGGTTAGGCCTTAGGCCCTTCTGTTTTTTCTCAGTACCCTCCCAGGGATTCTTAGCTGTGTGCGTGTGGTTTTATTAACTGTGTATCTTTTGTCTGTTTGAGTGTGTGTGTGTGTAGACTCTAAATTTCAGAATCTTGACTTTCTTTGACAGCATAATGTCGAAAGACTCGAAGGTCTCAGGCTTCAAGAAGTGTGACTCGTGCTGTCAGAAGATGTCGCTGACAGACGGTCACACTTCTTGTGTTTATTGCCTGGGACCCCTGCACCTGCAGGACTCCTGTTCTGTGTGCCATGCATTCAGCCCAAGAGTCCTGCAGGAGTGCAGGAATAAGTTGATTTTGAGGGGCTTATTAAAGCCCGAAGGTTCCCCGGCTAAGTCTTTGCCGGGGAAGCCTTCGAAGCCATCGGCTCCGTGCTCTAATCCTTCGGCTGGTGGCTCACCTTCTGTGACACGATCGGCTCCGGCTGGAACCGATACGTCTATATCACAGCTTCCTGCATCGGCTCCGGCCGGAGCCGATGCCTCCAAGACTCGGTCTTCACAGTCGGCTCCGGCTGGAGCCGACATGTCTACGGCTCCATCGGCTCCACCAGTCTTGGTATCCTCCACACGTAAGAGGTCTAGATCTCCATCTCTGGAATCTATTCATTCAGCTCCGAGATCGCCTTTACTCTCGGAGCAGAGCCATTGGAGCCATTCCTCTCGGTCTTCCAGGCTTTCCGACCATGACCTTGAGAGGGTGGTTAGCAGACTGTTAAAGTCTCAGGCAGTGGCCCAAATGCTTCATAGCCCGTCTCATCAGACAGCGGCTACATCCAAACAACCTACTATTCCTCCTTCGACTCTGCCCCTGAGTTCGGAGCCGGAGCTCCTCGGAGCCGCGACCGTCGTGACATCGGAGCCGATACCTCCCCCTTTGGCTCCTTCATCTGCTCCGATGTTATCCATGGTGCCTTCCTTGGAGGGATCCGGGCGCTTGGACTTCCTCGCCGGCTCCAGGGGGGCGAGTGGCATCGGACCCTTGTCCGACCCCGTTCTCCCTCTTGGAGCGTCGGCGCTGGTGAGTTCGGCCCCGACATTGGCTTCAGAGCCATCCCTGTCGGTGCCGGCTGGGGTTCCTAGTTCTTTGGAGCGGGAGCCCTCTGTCCTGCCTGATAGGGGCGCCTTCGAGGTCATGAGGAGCGTACTGGCCCCAGTGCCTGCTCTACGGTCAGCTCCATCAGCTCCTCCCACTGTAGTGCCTGCTGAGGTCTCTGCCCACTCTCTCGCCGCCGGCCGTAGAGATCCAACGCCTCAGGTTTCCCCACTGGGAATATCCTCCTCTTCCGAGGTTTATTCTGATCCGTCAGGTGAGCCCCCGCGTAAGAGGACATGTAAAAGGAAGCATGTGGACTCCCCTGAGTCCATCACATCTGATACCGACTTGGATGAGTTGGAAGGGTCCCCCTCTGAGGATGTCTCCTTTTCTGACATCCTTGAAATCCTCAAACAGACGGGGAACTGGTCTACTCTTAATCCTTCCGAGGACGAGTCGGTTTACCTAGAGGCGTTTGGTTCTCGCCCTTCCACCTCCTGGGTGTCTCCGCCCTTTGACTCCCTTATGGAAGTGGTGGCACGGAAGGCATGGACGGCCCCTGATTCGATAGAACCCACGCAATGGAGGCCTTTCAAATTTATCACAGCTTCTTCGGATAAGCAATTTTTAACTAAGGGTGTCCCAGTTGATGCCATGGTGGTGGCTGCAGCCACCAAGAAGGAACTGGCTGATCCTTCAGTGCCTATCCATCCGCCTAACAAGGAATCTAGGACTATGGATAGGTATGGCAAGCAGATGTTCTCGTCAGCGACCTTTGCCATGCGTTCGCTGAATTACTTATGCCACTTCACCTGTCTTCAAAGAGACATTCTCAAAGAACTGGGTGAGGTTCTACAGGATCCATCAGCTGCTGGGTCTCGGGACAAAATCGACTCACAGCTAGGAACCCTGAATTCCATTGTCAACTCCTCCATGCGTCTTATTTCCTATGCAGCCGATGGAGCGAGTAGGGCCGCAGGCAGAGGTGTGGCTTTAAGGCGTCACACCTGGATGCGGCTTTGCAACTTCGCAGATCCCTTCAAGGCGTCCTTCACTAACTCCACCTTTGATGGTTCACCATTGTTTGGACCTCAAGTGAAAGATACTTTGACCAGATGCGAACAAGTTGGCAAGACTCTTTCGGCCATAGGAGTCCGTTTTTCAACCCCATCTAGACCATATCCTAAGGGTCAAAAGGGTGGAAAAATGTGGTTCCGCAAATCACAAGGAGTCACTCCTGACGCAAGAGGTCAGTTCCCCCCTAGAGGCAGAGGGGGGATCAACAACAACAGACGCCGTCCAGGAGGCAGAGGGGGTCCGCAGAATCAGGGTAGCAGAGAACCTCTCTCTGACAAACCCTTCCAGCATCCCTGAGGTGCTGCCCGACTGTCCACTTTCGGAGGCAGTCAGGGGAAGATTATCGCTGTACCCACAAGCCTGGCTCTCCCTCACTCAATACAAATGGGTGCAGTCGATCATATCCGAGGGTTACAAAATCCCCTTTATCCAAACCCCAACTCCACAAAAAGGGTCCCTCCCAGACGTTCCACCCAGTCTAAGGGAACAAGTAGCACTAGAAATATCAAAGCTGCTAACAAAGAGAGCCATCCAGCCAGTCCCAGCAGACCAACTAGGATACGGAGTCTACTCAAAGTTCTTTTTGGTACTAAAGAAACAGGGGACTGGAGGCCAATATTGGATCTCAGGAAACTAAACAAGTTTGTAAAAAGAGATTCTGGATGGTCACGCTACAGTCCATTCTACCCCTTCTGGGCAAGGACAATTGGATGTGCTCAGTGGACCTTCAGGATGCATACTATCACATCAAGATACACAGGTGCTCCAGAAGGTTTCTCCGCCTCCGGCTGGGGGCCAGTCACTATCAATTCAGGGCCCTGCCCTTTGGTCTTACTACAGCCCCCAGAGGGTTCACCAAATGCATGACAGTGGTTACGGCTCATCTCAGAAGTCAGGGATTCCAGGTGTTTCCATATCTAGATGACTGGCTCCTTACTGCCACCACCAGGCATCAGCTCCTTCTGGCCAGAGATTATACCATCCAAACTTGCAAAGGGCTAGGTATCTCCATAAATTTCGGAAAGTCTGCCTTGTCACCTTGTCAGTCTATTATCTTCATAGGTGCCACCTTGGAAACTGTACAGCTCTCAGCAAAGTTAACAGAGCAGAGAGTCATAGATATTCAAAATCATGTTCACGTTCTCCTTCAGAGCAACAGAATTCAGGCCAGGTATGTTCTGAAAGTGTTAGGTCTCATGGCGGCAGCCATCACGCTACTTCCCCTTGCCCGATTTTATATGCGACTCCTCCAGTAGATGCTTTTCGCCCAGTGGTCCTTTCAACAGCTTCCTATGACACACAAGATCTTAATAACTCTATCTTGCAAGAAACATCTGTCTTGGTGGATGGTCTCCCCTCAAGTCCTTCAAGGCAGACCATTTATTCCTCTCCCCCGGTTGCCACGGTGACATCGGACGCCTCCCTGATTGGGTGGGGGTGGGGGCATTTTCAGGGTAGGGCAGTCCATGGCACATGGCAACCTTTCGAATGCCACTTGCACATAAACGTCCTGGAGATGAGAGCAGTGCTTTTGATGTTTCAAGCCCTCCAAGACTCTCTTCCCCTGGGGACTATTGCAATTCAAACGGACAATATGTCCGTAGTGTGGTATATCAACAAGCAGGGCGGAACCAAGTCCTATCCCCTGTGTCGAGAAGCACTCAGACTTTGGCAATGGGCGATCTCTTCTCAGCAGTTTCTAATAGCAACACATATTCCCGGGAAGTCCAACATCATAGCAGACAGGCTGAGCAGAGCTATTATCATGCCCGACGAGTGGTCTCTCAAGCAATCTGTGACGGAGGAAATTTTTCGGAAGTGGGGGTTTCCTTGCTGCGATCTTCTTGCAACACCACAAAACAGCAAATGCCCCGACTTCTTCACTCTCTTCCCCCTTCCAGGCCATCCCCCCAGAGCCGCTCTAGTCCACGATTAGCCTCGAGGACTTCTATACGCCTTTCCCCCCTTTCCATTAATCACACAGATAATTCAGAAAGCTACTACCTTGAGAGCCAAGATGATTCTCATTCCCCTTATTGGCCTCGACAGATATGGTTCCCGTTCCTGCATCGTTATCTTTTGGAGCAGCCTTGGCATCTGGATCCAATACCAGATCTTTTGGCCCATCAGTCAGGGCAGCTGCACCAATCCCTCCAATCTCTCAACCTCACAGCTTGGTTGCTCCACTTCTGTCCCTAGCCAGGCTTCCAATGATTTCAAATTCTGTCCATGATATTATCGTAGCTTCCCTTAAGTCTTCCACCAGAAGGATCTATGCTAGTAAATGGCAGCATTTTTCCTTCTGGGCAAGGGCTAGGAATATAGATCCCTTCACTGCTCCAATACACTCGGTTTTAGATTTTCTAGCTGAAATTTTTCATTCAGGATCTTCATCCTCCACAGTAAAAGTTCAGTTAGCAGCCATTTCAAATTTTCACATAGGCCTGTCGGACACCAGCATCATGTCCCATAAGCTTTGCAAAGCATTCCTCAGAGATATCTTTTTACTCAAGCCCCCCAATCAAAGACCTCCCACCACAGTGGGATTTAAACTTAGTTTTAACATCCTTGATTCTCCTTCCCTTTGAACCTGTGGCTTCCTGTTCATTGAAGTTACTTTCCTGGAAGACATTCTTCCTAGTCGCCAGTACATCTGCTAGGAGAGTATCTGAACTTCATGCCCTTTGCATTCGTCCCCCTTATTTAGTTTTCCACAAAGACAGAGTTTCTCTTAGAACTAACCCGTCTTTTTTAACCCAGGTGGCTTCTCAGTCAAATTTAAATCAATCTATTGATCTTCCAGTTTTCTTCCCTAATCATTCAAACAGGGTGGAGCAAAAGCTGCATTGCCTGGATGTTCATCGTCAGCTCCGCTACTATCTGGACAGAACTAAACAAATCAGGAAATCTGATCAACTCTTTTTATCTTATGCAGAAAGTAAAAAGGGCCTTCCGGTATCCAAAGTAACCTTGTCTAGGTGGCTGTCTTCTGTGATTACCTGTATTTATCAACTCAGAGGTAAAGAATTGCCTTCTAGGCCAAGAGCCCATTCAACCAGAGCATTAGCTACATCAACAGCCTTTCAAGCTAGATTACCAATAGACACTATCTGTGCGGCAGCCACATGGGCCTCTCCTCATACCTTCGTTACACATTACAAATTGGACATGGCCTCCAGAAACTGGGCAAATTTTGGTTCCACCGTTCTCAAGAGTCTGTTCCAATGAGCCACCCAGGATGAAGGTGCTAGGGACACGGTCCCATCCAGCAAGAATGAAGGCGAGATTGACAACTTAACATTGAGAAGTTATGTACCTACCATAACGTTCCATGTTAGTTGTCTTCTCTCGCCTTTTTTCTTCCCACCAGCCCCCTAGCCTGGACAGACTGAAAGGATTTCCCCTTCTTCTAAGGGGCCTTACCTTGCACTATTTTAAGCCCAAACAGGTTGTCCTGGGGTAGCTACAGCTTCAGATAGTGACATTTGGGGAGTTCTCCTTTCTCCTCCTCCCCCTGAGTTGGGAGTCTAAATTGGCTATTTTTTGTTCAGCTACCAAACAAGATCTGGGTAGTTACCGCCTAGCATCATGGGATATAGGGTTGCCTCGAGCCGGTAAAATTAGCTCTCGAGCTTTAGTATAGGCCGAGTCGGAGCAGAGGATCGGCTCCGAACCCATCCAGCAAGAAAGAAGGTGAGAGATGACAACTAACATGGAACGTTATGGTAGGTACATAACTTCTCATTCTCCCTCTTTGACTCAGGAAATCCATACCACTTACTTAAATGAACTTGATTCACTCTCCATTCAACCCAGTACCATAATCAAGGGTGACTTCAACTCCCTTACTATAAACTGTGAGTCATACTTGCAGTTATGTAGACTTCTGGACTTTGTTAACACAAATGCTGTGGACCAGTTAGTCCAAGCACCTACTAGGGGCACCAGCAAGGAGGAATGTGTCCACAGAGGTTTCTCACAAAAAGAATATATGAGGTAAAAAACATGCCCTGCCCGGACCACCTCAAAGCTTCATCCTTGTTCTCACTCTCCTACAGACTGCTGAGAGGCGATCTATGCCTGGCTTTCAAACCATCTCCCGATCCATCTTTTTTAGACTTTTGTTGAACATCTGCAAAACAGATAGCATTGGAAACATTCAATTTATGGATCTAAACCTTATCTTCAGCATAAATAAGACATTGGAGGAACAAGTGTGTTTCTCAGAGACTACCCCTTCTCTGGAATAGGCTTTGTATCCCTGTGAAGCAGAGTTCCTCCCTTCCCTCATTCAAGCACAACTTGGATCAATGGATGGGGAATCATAACTTTGCCTCTGGTCTGCCACCCATATCCCTGTTAGAAAGAAGAAGCTTGTAGGTGCTTGATCACCCATAACCAAGCTATACCACCAGTAAAATGAGTGGTATAAAAAAACTGTCAGATACATTTGGGAAGCATGGCTTGGCTTAAAAAGGCCATTTAGGGCTGTTAGCCTAGTAATTACCTCTGAAAAATGACAGCCACTAATTGCATTGCAGAAGCATTGATACTGTGTAGAAATTTGAGGTAAGATATATTTCCAGTTTCTGACAGTAGTGATCCTTCAGTGTCATTTTATACTGTCATTGTTATTGAGAGGAGACATTTTTCACTTTTGACATCTGAGGCAAATGTAGGGAACTGAACGAAGTTGGCTCTGGGGCTTATCTGTGGTTCTGGGGCTTATCCCTGGATCTCTGGGTCTTTTCTCTGGCTGTGGTGACTGTGTGGGGGTCTGCTTATGTCGCTTATGCTTACACATATTTCCCCTGGATCCTATACTTTTATTATACCTTCCTACAACACACTGATTTATTGGGTGCACTGACTTGCCCAGGTGTATCAATAGCATTTATTCTTGACCCTATGGCCTAAGCAGTAGCAGAAAAGGGTCCATAGACCACCCAGTTACCCTGGTAATGGATAGATGGATGGGTAAATGGATAAAATTCAACCTTCTGTCATTGTGTGAAGTCTGCATGTTCTTTCCTTGCTCCCACCTACAGTTATCCATAGTATGTGAGTGTCTACATTTTGTGTTGCTCTTATGGCCTAGACAATGGCTTGTAGAGGTCTGAGAATGACCAGCCCACTTTCCCAGTTAATGTTTATGTATATGTGTATGTCTGTATTTGTTTAATATATCTGTTAGTCTCTTACATGGAATGTAATGGAGTAAATGTTAGTTTCAGTCAATACCTGTATAAATGCTGATGTTCTTGTAACACTTATTGTTATAGGTGGAGCATTGTTTACTTCAACCATATATGATCATAATGTATAATCATTTATCAACTGATTGTTGCTACTCGCAAATGTGCTATAATTTCACTTTCTTTTCATTAGTTGCTCTAATGTACTTGTCTGTGCTGTGTCTGAAAAAAATAATTTTTGATTGGAACTAAGCTAATCAGACTTAAGATAAAAATAAAGTAGAACTTTGAACCAAAAGCATACAAACTAAAAATATAATCACAAACAACCACCAGAAATTAAAGATTACATTCTTTCAACTTTTATTTTACAAAGACTTAAAAATATACATGTATATAAAATATTCCATGCATTATGTGACTACTTAAATTCATATTTAAAGTGACAGTTAAATAATATTTAAATATGATATAATTGCACAGTTTACTTCACTGGTCGTATTTTTAATAAACTTTTGATGTACTTCTCATTTAGACTTTAGCCACATCCAACATTTAATATTATCTGCCAGAACAGTTATTTCTGATGTAAAATGTCTGTCTTCCCTCTTCTGTCATTAAAATAATCTAATGAGATAACTTAAACTTTTTGACATACTAATAGGTCTAAACAAAGCACATTTGGTTTATCTTAATTGTGTACTGATGTGTATACATTTTTGAGACAATTTTTCTTATAGTGCTACATATATAAAAGACATTGTGTTGCACATAACATGTATCCCCCACTTTTGTGTGTCAAAAACTTAAATAGTCATTAGGAAAAAATATCTACATACATATATACAAATGTTTCAATCGCGGGCATTAATGCCCTTCTAGCTTGCCAATATACCAAAACACTTGTTCCCATAATAAATGCCCAGGCTGTTCTTAAAATATCTAAACTAGTACTTGATTTAATGTAATTTGGTAGACTGTTCCAAGCATCAGCTACTCTGTCAGAGAACCAATTAGTAACTTCTCATTCCTATAGAATCTTCTACATAGGTTATCTGACGATTCTGTAGTACTTTTTGATAACCCCAAGCATTCCCAGAGGTTGTCCCTAAATACCCTATATGCCTGAATAAAATCTCCTTTTAAATATCTGTAAGAGACACTGTACAAGTTCAGATATTTTAGTCTTTTATAGTAACTTAGATTTTCACATCCATGGATACCCTTGGTATATTTCTGCTGTACTCTTTCCAGTTTATTCATGCTTGTTTTCCTGTAGGGTTTCCATAGTGTTATTCCATACTCAAGTTTGGGTCTAATGTAACAAACAAACAGTGACTTCATTATGTTTGATTTCCTAGACTTTATAAATCTTTTTATACAACCTATAGTTCTATAACTATCATTAGCCAATTGGTTGATATGATTAATAAAACTCATAGCTGAATCTACCCATATACCCAGGTCCTTAAATGAGTCTACAGTTTCAATCACCCTGTGCTGTATTAAATATTCACCTTTCAGCTTATGTCTCCCAAATCTCATATGCTTAGTTTTTAATGTATTTATCAACATATTATTCTCCTGTGCCCAAATGGTCAATTTAAACAAATTATTTTGCAGACATGCCTTATCTGTAACACTTGTAATCAGTTTACCCAATTTCAGGTCATCAGCATATAGACTGTAGAATACCTCAGATGAAAAAGTAAGGTCTGAAAGATACAATCTAAACAAGTAAGGGCCTAGTATAGAGCCCTTTGGGATACCTTGACTGTAACCAAGGATTTCACCTGTCCAGTTGGTGTGTGATACTTGTCATGTCCTATTTGTAAGCCATGCAGCTATCCATCTTATCAACAGTACATCAGTACCTAGTTGTACTAATTTATTGATCAGTGTTTTGTGTATGATCCTGTCAAATGCTAAAGTTAAATCTATATAACACAGCACAATTTTTCATTCATAGCTGTTATTATATTGTTATAGAACATCATGTTACAGGTGGTAATAGGTCTATTTTCAACATATGCATGCTGATATATGGTTTCAAGTCCCAACCTATCCAGTTCTGACAATAACTTATCCAATATTACATTCTCCAGTATTTTTCCACAACATGAAAGTAGACTTAAGGGTCTATATCATTCTGGGTTTGTCCTGCTCTCCTTTCCCTTAAAGACAGGTTTAATAAGTGCATGTCTCCAATCATGAGGAATCTCCCCATATTTATATGACTTGGTGAATAATAGATATAATGGTAGTGTAAGTTCTTGCTGAAGTATTCTCAGGTCATTGTTACTTATTCCATCTCCTCCCTGCACTTTGTTTGGATCCAGTTTGCACAGTTCTTTTTTCAGTATAATCTGATTTGGTTCCAGTATCTGGGGTTTCCTGGATGTCACTAGGACAACTAACCACCCCTTTTGTGGAGCCAAACTGTTTTGTATACGATTTTGTAAATATATCTATAATCTGTTGTGTCTAAGAATAAATTTTAGAATCTGCACACAGTTTATCAATTTGTGTATCTTTACTCCTTCCACATCTTATGTATATATAAAAAGGTTTCCTATTATGCCCAATATCTTTATATACATTTTCTTCAAATTTTTCTGGATCTTGTCTAACACTATGCTTAATCTGTTTGTCCAGCTTGTTTATTTCAGTTTTCAATGTTGTAGTTCAACCTCTCTTCCATTTCTTATATTTTTTTGTCTCTCACCTTAATCTGGTATCTTGTTCTTATGGAAATATACCCCCCTGATGTTGTGTGCCTAGACCCTGATGTTAAACATTTTTTGACTTTTTGCACTCAGTTTCTCTTTCAAAACTTTCCACATTCCATCTGCACTTTTTCCACTGAACACCTCTCTCCAGTTAGTTTTATATAGTAACTGTTTTGCTTCCCTATAGTCTGTAATTAACCTTATGTGCATTGGCTTAGATTTTAGTTTGGCAGAATTATCTAGCAACAAATTAACCTTAATAACCCCATGATCACTGCACATCAATGGTGTTAAAACTTGACTTGAAGTTACAGTAATTTCTTTGAGAACACAAACAGTATCTAGTATATTCTGTCCCTTGTATTTTTTTTTTACAATCTGAAGCATTTGTTGTTCCTGAATATACTCTGTGAATAATTTCTTTACTAACGTTGTTGAGTCAATATTATTCCAGTCTGTTTCTGGTAAATTTAAGTCCCCAGCTAATATTATTCTTCCCTTCTGTGTTTCATGTAAGAAATGTATGAATTCCTCTAGGTCATCTGCACTTGACTCTGGTAGTTTGTACACTCCAACACTTGTTATATTTTCCAGGGTTGTCTTTATTGTCACAATTACACAGTCTATAGTATTGGTGTTATCACTGAACACGTAATAATCACAAGTCTCATAGCTATCTTTAATCCCTATCATAACACCACCACCTGATTTTTTGTTAGAATGTCTGTTACAGTAAAACATTTATACCCTGACAGAACTGGTTTCCAGTCATTGTTCTTTAACCATGTTTCACAAACTATAACAACATCAGTCTTGTGGGAAAGTAGCAAACTTTCTAATAAAAAAACATTATTATTAATGCTCCTAGCATTAACAACCATCAGAGATGCATCAAATGTTGCTATCTGTGAACTGTTACATTTTTACCTGGCAAAATTCTTGGCTTTTGTTTGTCAAATATTGCAAAATATCTGCTGCAAAAATTATCTTCCCTGATCTAGACAAATTCACACCATCCTGTCTGAACACATGTGCCGAAAAGAAGGCTTGGATGCTCTACACGTTTCCATTTTTTAAAACAGGACATTTTTTCCATGTAGGTGTTTATCCAAAAAATCTTTTCATTCACATTGACCTCACTATCCTTTCTGTAGGTGATTTGTGAAAAATATGTCCTAACACCAGTACAAGCTACACTATCTAGGAGGGCTGTCAGTTCCCGACTAACAGTCAGAGAATCTTTGTTGGGACATCATTTGTACCAACATGAATAAAAATAGATCCATACTTCGTTACATTAAGGCATTCCACGGCTTGTTTCACATCTTCTATTTTTGCTGCTGGCAAGCATAACACTACTCGATGTTTATTATCATCTCTGCAAATATAAGTATCAGTTCCTCTAATAACTGAATTTTCAATTACAAGAATATCTTTGCTGACCATCTCTGAAGAATCTTCAGCTTCTAATACAGTCATTTCTGCTCTATCAATTGTTACGAAGGATAGATCTTCATCACCATCAGTCTTATTAATCCCACTGTTTTCACTCTTCATCACCATCAGTCTTATTAATCCACTGTTTTCACTCTTCATCACCATCAGTCTTATTAATCCACTGTTTTCACTCTTCATCACCATCAGTCTTATTAATCCCACTGTTTTCATTCTTCATCACCATCAGTCTTATTAATCCCACTGTTTTCACTCTTCATCACCATCAGTCTTATTAATCCCACTGTTTTCATTCTTCATCACCATCAGTCTTATTAATCCCACTGTTTTCACTCTTCATCACCATTAGTTTTATTAATCCCACTGTTTTCACTCTTCATCACCATCAGTCTTATTAATCCACTGTTTTCACTCTTCATCACCATCAGTCTTACTAATCCCACTGTTTTCACTCTTCATCACCATCAGTCTTATTAATCCCATTGCTTTCACTCTTCATCACCATCAGTCTTATTAATCCCACTGTTTTCACTCTTCATCACCATCAGTCTTATTAATCCCACTGTTTTCACTCTTCATCACCATCAGTCTTATTAATCCCACTGTTTTCACTCTTCATCACCATCAGTCTTATTAATCCCACTGTTTTCACTCTTCATCACCATCAGTCTTATTAATCCCACTGTTTTCACTCTTCATCACCATCAGTCTTATTAATCCCACTGTTTTCACTCTTCATCACCATCAGTCTTATTAATCCACTGTTTTCACTCTTCATCACCATCAGTTTTATTAATCCCACTGTTTTCACTCTTCATCACCATCAGTTTTATTAATCCCACTGTTTTCACTCTTCATCACCATCAGTCTTATTAATCCCACTGTTTTCACTCTTCATCACCATCAGTCTTATTAATCCCACTGTTTTCATTCTTCATCACCATCAGTCTTATTAATCCCACTGTTTTCACTCTTCATCACCATCAGTTTTTATTAATCCACTGTTTTCATTCTTCATCACCATCAGTTTTATTAATCCACTGTTTTCACTCTTCATCACCATCAGTCTTATTAATCCCACTGTTTTCACTCTTCATCACCATCAGTCTTATTAATCCACTGTTTTCACTCTTCATCACCATCAGTCTTATTAATCAACTGTTTTCACTCTTCATCACCATCAGTCTTATTAATCCCACTGTTTTCATTCTTCATCACCATCAGTCTTATTAATCCCACTGTTTTCACTCTTCATCACCATCAGTCTTATTAATCCACTGTTTTCACTCTTCATCACCATCAGTCTTATTGATCCCACTGTTTTCACTCTTCATCACCATCAGTCTTATTAATCCACTTTTTTCTCTCTTCATCACCATCAGTCTTATTAATCCCACTGTTTTCACTCTTCATCACCATCAGTCTTATTAATCCACTGTTTTCACTCTTCATCACCATCAGTCTTATTAATCCACTGTTTTCATTCTTCATCACAATCAGTCTTATTAATCCCACTGTTTTCACTCTTCATCACCATCAGTTTTATTAATCCCACTGTTTTCACTCTTCATCACCATCAGTCTTATTAATCCACTGTTTTTATTCTTCATCACAATCAGTCTTATTAATCCCACTGTTTTCACTCTTCATCACCATCAGTCTTATTAATCCATTGTTTTCACTCTTCATCACCAACAGTTTTATTAATCCCACTGTTTTCACTCTTCATCACAATCAGTCTTATTAATCCACTGTTTTCATTCTTCATCACCATCAGTCTTATTAATCCCACTGTTTTCACTCTTCATCACCATCAGTCTTATTAATCCCACTGTTTTCACTCTTCATCACCATCAGTCTTATTAATCCACTGTTTTCACTCTTCATCACCATCAGTCTTATTAATCCACTGTTTTCACTCTTCATCACCATCAGTCTTATTAATCCACTGTTTTCACTCTTCATCACCATCAGTTTTATTAATCCCACTGTTTTCATTCTTCATCACCATCAGTCTTATTAATCCACTGTTTTCACTCTTCATCACCATCAGTCTTATTAATCCCACTGTTTTCACTCTTCATCACCATCAGTCTTATTAATCCACTGTTTTCACTCTTCATCACCATCAGTCTTATTAATCCCACTGATGTTCATCGTGCATACAGCTGCAGTCATCACAGATGGGTTCTCCTGCCATCAGGCGGGTCCTCGGTCGGCCGAATTCCAAAGTCTTGGTCCGGCGTCGGTTGTTGTCGCTTTCTTTCCTGACGTCAGTGCGACAGGGGTATATAAGACACAGCCGACGCCATTTTCTTCAGTCTTTTTTGCCGCTCAGTGCCTGAAGCAGAAGCAGTATGCAAGTGCCGGTCGGCCAGCTCCTGAAATTACAAAAATTTGGAAACCGAAGTCTTTTTTAAGCCAAGTACCCCGTTGGGGAAACTTTTCTTGCCTCAGACCGATGTCAGACAAAGTTAACAATTGTATTTCTTGTGGGAAGCAAATACCGCATAAGGATTTCCATTCCCTCTGTATACCTTGCTTAGGCCCAGATCACGACGTCTCGGGCTGTCGCTTTTGTGCTACTTTCAATAAACGCACTATTAAGCGTCGGGCGGAGTTCGCCCAGCACTTTTTTGGTAAAACTTTTAATTATAAAATGTCGTCGGAGACTCCGACTACCGTTTTGACCAAAAAACGCAAAGACAAAGACCGACATTCGAGGTCTGCTGTCTCCACCGACACCATGCCAAAACCGGCTACACATGGTCCGGTTCTCAGTGAGGTGCCTACGCAGCCCCTGACTACTGACAACGCTTCTCTGGCGGTGTCTTCTGTAACCGAGACCGCAGGTTCCTCGGCCCATACCCCGACTACAGCTACCGAAGCCGCTGTGAGTGTTGAACCTCTTAATGTGGACAGGTCCAGTTCCACCCATGGTGTCTTCAGACCTTCTTCTTCCTTTTCCATAAAGGCCTTTACTAAGTCCAAATCAGCCATGCATCAAAGAGGCCTGTTGCAGAGGGCCCATCCCCAGGCCCCATGCCTAAAAAGCAGATGCTCAAAATGGCTGAGGATTTAATTACTCTTATCAGGGGTTTCCAGCCCCCTCCGGACAAGAGACCCAGAGTGGAGGAAGATTCTCCCTCTTCTGACCAGGGCTCCATTATTTCAGAGCATTCTGATGTGGAGGAGCATTCGTACTCCCCTTTTGAAGATTCTGATGCAGAACAGTCTATTCCTTCTCTATCCCCCCCCAGAGGATTTTTCATTCAGGGAAACCTTGGATACCTTGAGGGAACACTTCCATTGGGAAGGCCAAGATTTCTCAGATTCCAAGAAAAGGCTTAGGGAATTTCTTTTGCTACCTCAGCACAGACCTCTGGCGATACCTCCTGTCTTGGACATACTTGATGATGTCTACTCGGAGTCTTGTCTTAACCCGGAGTCCCTGCCTCCCGCCCCAGTCAAGCCTGATAGGTACTACAGAGTTCCTAACTCACACCAATTCCTTTACAAAAGCCACAGTGCAGACCCTGAAACCATTTCTCAAGACCCCAAGGGAATGAAGGCCTCTACTGCTAAGAATCCATTACCTTCCGAGAGAGAGTCTAGATCCTTAGAAAGGTGGGGAAAAAAGGTATATACCTCAGCCACCCTAGCCATGAGGGCCTTAGATTGTCATTTTCATATGCTTAAATATCAGCAGTTTCTGTTATCACAATTAAAGAATAAAATGTCACAACCTGAACAACCAGATTTAAAGGAGTTGCAGGATATGATGCATAGTGCAGAACAAGTGGGTAAACACACCTTACAATGTGGCTATGATGCTCTAGAAGCCTCAAGTAGAGCTGCTGTTACAGGATCAGTCATTTGTAGACATGCCTGGCTTAGGGAACAAACCTTGCCTGACCATGTTAAAGCTAAACTATTAGATGCTCCTTTACAAAAGGATGTATTATTTGGTACTAATGCTGAGGAGATTCTACGAAAAATGGAAGAAAAAGCTAAATCAATGCAAACAGTCAAGGCTTTTCTACAGGTTCAACCACCACGTTTTAGCAGAAATTGGCCTTCAAAAAACTGGTCCTTTCCAGCCATGGACAAGCCCCAAAGAGGTAGATACAGGCGCACAAGGGGCAGAGGACAATCTCAAGGATCATACAGAGGCAGAGAATGGCAATCTCCAGCACCAAGAGGTGGTGAAGACAGTGCACAACAATACAGGAAGCAAACGCAATGACTTTTCCCTTTGCATGCCAAGCAAGGCTCAGGTGGCAGCACCCTTGGGAGGAAAGCTGGCATTATTTTCAAAAAATTGGCATATTGTCACAAAAGACAAATGGATCCTGGACATTATAAACAGAGGCTACAGATTTCATTTTCACACTCTTCCAAAAATGAGAGGCATGCCGAACCTGCCACACAATCAAAGGGCAGAGGCTCAAATACAAATTTCAAAACTCATGGGCATGAAAGCTATTCAAGAGGTACCTACTCATGAACAAGGTCAAGGTTTTTACTCAAGACTATTCCTGGTACCAAGGAAGGGAACCGATTGGAGACCCATTTTGGACTTATCCATCCTAAACACATTTCTACTGCACAAAATTCAAGATGCTCACCTTACAGCAGCTTATTCCCATGCTGGGCAAGGAGTCTTGGCTGGTAACATTGGACCTCAAGGAGGCATACCTGCATGTCCCAATCAGACAAAGCTGCAGAAGATACCTCAGATTTCTTGCAGGTTCAATCCACTATCAATTCTCTGCATTGCCCTTTGGCTTATCTACTGCGCCCAGAGTATTCACAAAATGCCTGGCATCAGTAATTGCCTACTGCAGACTTCAAGGGATACAAATTTACCCTTATTTGGACGATTGCCTGATCCAGGCGGACAGCAAATTCTTACTTCTGGAACATCTGGCTTATGTAAACGGTTATTGAATTACGTGGGATACACAGTCAACAAAGAGAAATCCAGGCTAACACCATCTCAGAATATAATTTTCCTGGGTGCCAACTTGGACACAAACACCCAGATGGCCTATCTTATGCCAGAAAAACAGGGGCAACTAACTCAGTACTTCAAGACGCTAGCAGATTGCACCAGGCTAACTGCAAGGAAAATCCTCCAGGCTCTGGGATTCATGGCATCTTGCATTCTTCTAATCCCATATGCAAAGTTGCATATGAGGAAACTTCAATGGTACCTAAAGAACCTATGGTCTCAACACAGCCACAGTTTGTAAACAATAATACCACTAATTCCATGTTTGCAAAAGGAATTTCTATGGTGGGCCCTAGCATGCCAAACAAACACAGGTCTACCATTCTGCAAGCCTCAAGCAAATCAAGTCATCACAACAGACACCTCAGACTACGCCTGGGGGGCACACATGACGGACAGGTGCATCCAGGGCAAGTGGTCCCAAAAGGAAAAGCATCTTCACATCAATCAAAAGGAGATGCTAGCAGTGATAAATGCAATTACAGCTTTCAAAGACCTTTTGCATCCAGGACAGTTATTGATAAGAACAGACAACACCACAGTAATGTGGTACATAAACAAACAAGGAGGAACACATTCATACCCCCTGTGCAGGCTGTCCATGTCACTTTGGAACTTGGCTGTGGAATGTTAAATCGAACTTCAAGCACAGTACCTGCCAGGTTTGGAAAACACGTTGGCAGACAATCTAAGCAGAAATATGACAGATCCGCATGAATGGAAGTTGCATCCTCAAGTCTTTACAAAGATAACCCAAGCTTGGGGAAGGTGAGACATAGATCTCTTTGCCTCCCACAAGAATCATCAATTGACAAAATTCTGCTCAAGGACATTTCATCCAAAGGCCTGGAGGGTGGACACCCTTTCTTTCAGTTGGGCAGCACTGACAGTTTACGCCTTTCCACCTTTGCCTCTACTGCCCAAGGTGCTCTTGAAGGCAAGAGCAGACAGACCAAGGATGATATTGATTGCATCAGACTGGCCAAGACAACACTGGTACCCACTCCTGAGGAGTCTAACACACTCTCCTCCCTGGACCCTACCTCTAATGCCTCTTCTCCTGACTCAGCACAGCTACCAAATTCTACACAGCCAGCTGAAAACACTCAACCTGGCTGCATGGAAAATTCCTTAGCACCACAACAGACCCTACTCTCCAAGGAGGTGCAGGATGTCATTTTGGAGGCAAGAAGGCCATCTACTAGAAAAGCTTACTCCGCAAAATGGAAACAGTATTGCGTTTGGAATGAGAAAAAGGGCCAGGATCCTAGGAAACTGAATTTGCCTCAGATATTACAGTATCTAGCTGAGCTGCTGAACAGCGGACTTTCATTTTCCTCCATTAAAATACATGCCTCAGCCATTTCTGCAGAATACAACACTGATCCACCCTTATTCTCTCACCCACTCTTAAAGCAGTTCCTCAGAGGGGCTAAGAATATAAGACCTCCAAGGAAACAACCAATACCAGCCTGGGATCTAAATTACATTCTAGAAAAAATAACATTGCCTCCTTTTGAACCATCTGCCTCAACAGATTTGCAATATTTGTCCTGGAAAACAGCTTTCCTTCTGGCTATTACCTCAGCTCGTAGGGTCTCGGAACTACAAGCCCTCATGGCTGTGCAGCCCTTTCTCATTTTCCATCAGGACAGGGTCTCTCTACAAACCAACCCGTCATTTATGCCTAAGGTAGTATCAAGGGTAGCTTTAAATCAGGCCATACACTTACCTACCTTTTACCCCAATCCTCAAAACAAAGGGGAAAGGCTGCTACATTCCTTAGACATCCATAGACAGCTGCGTTACTATTTGGACAGAACAAAGCCTTTCAGGAAGTCAGAACAACTCTTTGTCTCCTATGCTGTAGGAGCTCAAGGGAAGCCTGTTTCCAAACAGACAATTTCAAAATGGATAGGTCACTGCATGCGTTTTTGTTACTCCTTTCATGGTAAATCTGTATCTGCAGGCATCAGACCCCACCCCACAAGGGCCACAGCCACCTCTGCAGCCTTCCTCAGAGGAGTCCCAACCAAAGATATTTTGGAAGCAGCCACTTGGAGTTCTGTGCATACCTTCACCAAACACTATCACCTACCTTTATATTTCAAAACTGGAGCAGGCTTTGCCACTGCTGTGTTGCAGGGCATTCTGGCTCCTCCCAGTTCCACCTAGTGCCTACCACCCTGTGCGTAGCTTTGGGATTCTACCCATCTGTGATGACTGCAGCTGTATGCACGATGAACATAGTACAGTTTTGTACCTACCATAAATGTAGATGTTCGAGTGCTAATACAGCTGCAGTCCAGGTTTCCCTCCCTCATTCCCCTCTGGGAACATACCTAGTGGCTAACTCCTCTACTTTCAACCTGATTGGGTTATCCTTCTATGGTGTATTTGCTTGCAACTACTGATTTTTGATTATATTGCATTGCATGATTATATATCATATATATATATATATATATATATATATATATATATATATATATATATATATATATTGCCTTCCTTCTGGGGGCACCTGACATCTGGGGCAAGAAAGACTGAAGAAAATGGTGTCGGCTGTGTCTTATATACCCCTGTCGCACTAATGTCAGGAAAGAAAGCAACAACAACCGACGCCGGACCAGGACTTTTGAATTCGGCCGACCGAGGACCCGCCTGACGGCAGGAGAACCCATCTGTGATGACTGCAGCTGTATTAACACTCGAACATCTACATTTATGGTAGGTACAAAACTGTACTTTTTACTCTTCATCACCATCAGTCTTATTAGTCCACTGTTTTCACTCTTCATCACCATCAGTCTTATTAATCCCACTGTTTTCACTCTTCATCACCATCAGTCTTATTAATCCACTGTTTTCACTCTTCATCACCATCAGTCTTATTAATCCACTGTTTTCACACTTCATCACCATCAGTCTTATTAATCCCACTGTTTTCACTCTTCATCACCATCAGTCTTATTAATCCACTGTTTTCACTCTTCATCACCATCAGTCTTATTAATCCACTGTTTTCACTCTTCATCACCATCAGTTTTATTAATCCCACTGTTTTCATTCTTCATCACCATCAGTTTTATTAATCCCACTGTTTTCACTCTTCATCACCATCAGTTTTATTAATCCCACTGTTTTCACTCTTCATCACCATCAGTCTTATTAATCCACTGTTTCACTCTTCATCACCATCAGTCTTATTAATCCACTGTTTTCACTCTTCATCACCATCAGTCTTATTAATCCACTGTTTTCATTCTTCATCACCATCAGTCTTATTAATCCCACTGTTTTCACTCTTCATCACCATCAGTCTTATTAATCCCACTGTTTTCACTCTTCATCACCATCAGTCTTATTAATCCACTGTTTTCATTCTTCATCACCATCAGTCTTATTAATCCACTGATGTTAAGTTGTCAATCTCGCCTTCATTCTTGCTTGATGGGTTCGGAGCCGATCCTCGGCTCCGACTTGCTTTAGCTCGAGAACTCCTTTTACCAGCTCGAGGCAGCCCCATATCCCATGATGCAAGGCAGTAAGTACCCAGATCTCGTTTGCCGCTTGGGAGGTCTTCTTTTACCAGCTCCTGGTAAGTTGTTCACTTTGTGAGTTTTAATCCCCTTTTTAGTAGAAACACCTTGTATTGATAGTTTTAAACTTATATTATTCGCTTTCTGACAGAAATTCCCTGTCTCCTTTATTTTTGTTAGTGTATCTTAAAAACCCTTCCCATCCCCCTGTTAGGGTGTGTGTATTGGTTTTGTAGAATACCTTTGGTATTTATTTAAGTTAATTTTGACTGGTGTGTGTGTGTGTTTTGCACCATGTCAAAGGAGAGGGTCTCAGGTTTTAAGAAGTGTGACTCGTGCTGTCAGAAGATGTCTCTGACAGACGGTCACACTTCTTGCCTGTATTGTCTGGGCCCTCTTCACCTGCAGGACTCCTGTGCTATTTGTCACTCCTTCAGCCAGAGAGTCCTGCAGGAGAGACATAACAAACTGGTTCTTAGGGGCCTTCTTAAGCGGAGGGCTCTCCGCTAAGTCGGCTCCATCAAAACCAGCAAGAGTTTCCAAGGCCCAGGCTTCTGTTCCTAAGCCTGCGGCCTCGGCTCGACTTCGTACTGAGTCGAGATCTCGGCTGGAGCGATTCTGGCAACAAAGCGCTTCGGCACCGATGGCTATCGGTGCCGAACCTATTTTGACCCGCCGATGTCGGCTCCGATCGGCTCCGACACCCATGTGGCACAGGCATCGTGTCGGCTCGATCGGCTCCGACACCTACTTGTGGCTGTATCGGCTCCGGCTGGAGCCGATACATCGAGCTTCCTGTCGGCTCCGAAGTCGGCTCCGACAGGATCTATAGTATCGGCTCCGGCTCATTCCAGGAAGAGGTCGAGGTCTCCTTCCTTGGAGCCGATACTGTCGGCCGCCTCTTCTATCGAACGGAGCCATCGGAGCCGATCTTCAAGGTCATCCAGGTTGTCAGATCATGACCTAGAGAGTGGTCAGTAGATTACTCAAGTCACAGGTACTGGCCCAAATGTTACACAGTCCATCAACAGGCGACTGTTGGTCCACACCCAGTTACAGTTCCTCCTTCAACTCTACCCCAGAGCTTGGAGTTGGAGTCTTCGGAATGGTTACTGCTACGGCTGGAGGACGGATACCCCTTCTGTTCCTTCAGCCTCTACTCTTATCTCCTCTTCCTTAGAGGGACTTGGTGGTCGGGCTTCCATGGTCTCCTCCGAGGGGTGAGTGGCATCGGACCCTTGTCCGAGCCCGCTCTCCCCTTGGAGCCTCGGCCTTGGTTAGCTCGGCTCCTACATCTGCCTCGGAGACTTCCCTTGGTGGTCCCTGGAGTTCCTAGCTCTTGGGAGCGGGTTCTCTCGGAACTGCCTGGGAGGGAGCATTCGAGGTGATGAAGAGTGTACTGGCCACTGGTATCAGTCAGCAGTCTGTTCCGTAGCTCCTCCCTCTATTGTACCTGTTGACATCTCTGCCACTTCTCTTGCTACAGGACCCAGAGATCCTCCGCCTCAGGTTTCCCCATTGGGAATTTCCCCTCTTCCAGGATTCTCCTGATGTTTGGGAGATCCTCCTAGGAAGAGAACTTGTAAGAGGAAGCATGTAGACTCCCAGTCTGTCACTTGATAATGACTTTGATGAGTCAGAGGGATCCCCTAGATCCCCTCTGAGGATGTCTCCTTCTCAGACATCCTAGAACTTCTAAAACAGAGGGAAACTGGCCCACCAACAATCCCTCTGAGGATGAGTCAGTATACCTAGAGGCGTTTGGATCTCGGCCCTCCACCTCCTGGGTGTCTCCGCCTTCGACCCCTTATGCAGGTTATTGCACGGCGTGGGCAGCTCCTGACTCTGTAGAGCCAGTCCCTAGGAAGCCTTCAAAATTTATCACTGCTCCGAGTGACAAACAATTCCTTACCAAGGGTGTCCCGCTGATGCCATGGTGGTGGCTGCGGCCACCAAAAAGGAACTTGTAGATCCTTCCGTGCCGTCCATCCTCCTAATAAGGACTCTAGGACCATGGACAGGTACGGCAAGCAGATGTTTTCCTCAGCGACCTTTGCTATGCTCGCTGAATTATCTTTGTCACTTCACCAGACTCCAGAGATATCCTGAAGGAGCTGGGAGAAGTAGTTCAGGATCCTACAGCTGCAGGGGCTCAAGAAAGATTGCTTCGCAGCTAGGAACCCTCAATTCCATTGCTAACTCCTCCATGCGGCTAATATCTTATGCTGCGGATGGGCCCAGTAGAGCATGGCACAGGTGTGGCTCTTAGACGCCAAGCCTGGATGCGGCTATGTGATTTTCGGATCCCTTTAAGGCGTCCTTCACAAATTCTCCCTTTGATGGCTCAGCTTTGTTTGGCCCTCAGGTGAAGGGAACCTTCTCCACGTGTGAGAAGCCCGGCAAGTCTCTTTCTGCTGTTCGAGTTCGTCTTTCCACCCCTTCTACGCCTTATCCCAAAGGACAGAAGGGTGGGAAGATGTGGTTCCGTAAATCCCAAGGAGTCACGCCGGATTCACGTGGTCAGTTTACCCTAGAGGCAGAGGGGTAACAACAACAGACGCCGCTCTAGAGGCAGAGGGTCCAAGAACCAGGGAAACAGGGAGCCTCTCTGATAAGGCCTTTCAGCAGCCCTGAGGTGGTGCGCGGCTGTCCCACGTTGGAGGCGGGCGGGGGAAGATTATCAGTGTAGCCAGAAGCCTGGCATTTCCTCACTGAAGACAGATGGGTACAGTCGATCATAGCCAAGGGTTACATGATTCCTTTCGAGGAAAGTCCTTCCCTCAAGTTCCCTTCCAGATGTACCACCGGTCTAAGGAAATTGCAGAGTTAGAAATCAAAACTACTGCAAAAGAGCCATTCAGCCAGTTATAATAGACCATTCAGAGCCGGAATCTACTCAAGATTCTTTTTGGTCCCCAAAAGACGGGAGACTGGAGACCAATATTGGATCTCAGCAGACTCAACAAGTCTGTCAGGAAGACAAGATTCGAATGGTCACTCTTCAGTCAATTCTGCCCTTCTTACAGAAGGACAACTGGATGTGCTCAATAGATCTTCAGGATGCGTGCTATCACATCAAAATTCACAGACGCTCAGGAGATTTCTCCGCTTTCGGCTGGGGTCCAGTCACTTCCAGTTCAGAGCCCTGCCCTTTGGTCTCACTACAGCCCCCAGAGTGTTCACCAAATGCATGGCAGTGGTCACGGCTCACCTGAGACGTCAAGGATTCCAGGTGTTTCCGTATCTCGTGGCCTGGCTCCTGTCAGCCACCACCAAGCATCAACTTATACAAGCCAGGGATTACACAATAGACCTTTGTTCTCATTTAGGCATCTCAATCAACTTCAAAGTCATCCTTATCCCCCTGCCAGTCTATTACCTTCATAGGCGCAAACTTAAACACTGTCCGGATGTCAGCTACCCTTACAGAACAAAGAGTTTCAGACATTCAGACTCATGTCAGGATCATTCTGGCCAGCAAGAAAGTACAGGCCAGAATGGTTCTAAAGGTATTAGGTCTCATGGCTGCGGCCATTACTCTTCTTCCCCTGGCTCGATTCTACATGCCTCCTTCAGTGGATGCTGTTCACACAGTGGTCATACCAGCAACTCCCAATGCGTCACCAGATTCTGGTGACACAGACATGCAAACAACATCTTGCTTGGTGGATCACATCGTCTCAGGTTCACCAAGGCAGGTGCTTTGTACCCCGTCCTCGATACCCACTGTCACCACGGATGCCTCCCTGATCGGGTGGGGGGGGGTCATTATCAGGGCAGGATGGTTCATGGGACGTGGCAACCGTTCGAGTACCATCTGCACATAAATGTCCTGGAGATGAGAGCAGTGCTTTTAACGTTGCAAGCCCTCAACGACTTTCTTCCCGTAGGGACAATTGCAGTCCACACAGACAACATGTCTGTAGTTTGGTATATCAACAAACAGGGCGGAACCAAGTCCTACCCCTTGTGTCGAGAAGCGCTCAGACTTTGGCAATGGGCGATCTCCTCTCATCGGTTTCTGGTAGCAACGCATATCCCTGGGAAAACCAACATTATAGCGGACAGATTGAGCAGAGCTATCCTCATGCCTCACGAGTGGTCTCTCAAGCAATCTATAGCGGAAGAGATTTTTCTGGAATGGGGTCGTCCATGTTGCGATCTTTTTGCTACTCCCCAAAACAGCAAATGTCCAGACTTCTTCAGCCTCTTCCCTCTATCAGGCCATCCCCAGAGACGCTCTGACCCAGGATTGGCCCCAGGGACTTCTTTATGCCTTCCCTCCATTTCCTCTGATCCCTCAGGTGATCCAGAAAGCTACCGCTTTGAGAGCCAAATTGATTCTCATTGCCCCTTACTGGCCTCGACAAGTTTGGTTCCCGTTCCTCCATCATCACCTTTTGGTGCAGCGGTGGCATCTGGACCCAGTGCCAGATCTACTGATTCACCAATCCGGTCAGCTGCACCGGTCAATCCCTTCTCTCAACCTCACAGCATGGTTGCTCCACTTCCTTCCTTAGCCAGGCTTCCTTTGATCTCTAACCCAGTTAGAGACATCATTGTACCTTCACTAAAATCCTCTACCAGGAGGATTTACACAAGCAAATGGAAACGTTTCTCTTATTGGGCTAAGGCCCAAAATATTGATCCTTTTACTGCCCCTGTTCAGGCAGTTCTGGACTTCTTAGCAGAGATTTTTCATGCAGGCTCCTCTTCTTCCACAGTCAGAGTTCAATTGGCTGCTATTTCTAATTTTCATGTCGGGATAGCAGATCATAATATTATGTCCCATAGGCTCTGCTGGGCCTTCTTGAAAGGAATTTTCCTACTAAAGCCTCCAATCAGGAATCCTCCTCCTCAGTGGGATCTAAATTTAGTGCTGACATCCTTGATTATTCCCCTTGAGCCAGCTGTTTCTTGTTCCCTGAAATATCTTTCTTGGAAAACTTTATTCCTAGTGGCTATTACATCTGCCAGGAGGGTGTCTGAACTTCATGCTCTTTGTTCGACCCCTATTTGATTTTTCACAAAGACAGAGTATCTTTGAGAACCAATCCAACCTTTTTACCTAAGGTCGCTTCAAAGAACAATCTGAATCAATCCATTGATCTCCTGTATTTTTCCTAACTATTCAGATAGAGCCGAACAAAACTACATTATCTTGGCGCCCACCGTCAGCTTAGATATTATTTGGATAGAACAAAAAATTTAGAAAATCTGATCAACTTTTTGTTTCCTATGCAGATAATAAAAAAGGCCTTCCTGTTTCTAAAGTGACTTTGTCCAGATGGCTTTCTTGGTCATCACTGAAATTTATACTCAGGGGAAAACAGCTGTGCTCAAAACCTAAAGCACATTCAACTAGGAGTTTAGCTACTTCTACAGCTTTTCAAGCTAGACTGCCTTTGGACACTATTTGTGCAGCGCCACTTGGGCCACCCCTCACACTTTTGTTTCCCATTACAAATTGGACTTGGCCTCCAGGGACAGAGCCAGTTTTGGCTCTACAGTCCTCAAGAGTTTGTTCCATTGAGCCACCCAGGATAGAGGTGCTAGGACGCGGTCCCATCAAGCAAGAATGAAGGCGAGATTGACAACTTAACATTAAGAAGTTATGTACCTACCATAACGTTCCATGTTAGTTGTCTTCTCGCCTTCTTTCTTGACCTCCTCCTTCCCCTGTCCTTGACAGCCCTTGTATAAGAAACTATTATGCTAAAGACCATTCAGACCTGGTCCTTTTTCCATCTGTAAGTTTCTTCTTCCTTTGGGAAGCATTTTATGCTTGGTGTTATTGCCCTTTGTCAACAAACGAGATCTGGGTACTTACTGCCTTGCATCATGGGATATGGGGCTGCCTCGAGCTGGTAAAAGGAGTTCTCGAGCTAAAGCAAGTGCCGAGTCGGAGCCGAGGATCGGCTCCGAACCCATCAAGCAAGAAAGAAGGCGAGAGAAGACAACTAACA
Source organism: Protopterus annectens (assembly GCF_019279795.1). Lineage (NCBI taxonomy): Eukaryota > Metazoa > Chordata > Ceratodontiformes > Protopteridae > Protopterus > Protopterus annectens. The sequence goes on from NC_056729.1 coordinate 1,867,289,901, forward strand.
TGGAACGTTATGGTAGGTACATAACTTCTTATTTTCACTCTTCATCACCATCAGTCTTATTAATCCCACTGTTTTCATTCTTCATCACCATCAGTCTTATTAATCCCACTGTTTTCACTCTTCATCATCAGTCTTATTAATCCCACTGTTTTCACTCTTCATCACCATCAATTTTATTAATCCCACTGTTTTCACTCTTCATCACCATCAGTCTTATTAATCCACTGTTTTCATTCTTCATCACCATCAGTCTTATTAATCCACTCTTTTCACTCTTCATCACCATCAGTCTTATTAATCCCACTGTTTTCATTCTTCATCACCATCAGTCTTATTAATCCCACTGTTTTCACTCTTCATCACCATCAGTCTTATTAATCCCACTGTTTTCATTCTTCATCACCATCAGTCTTATTAATCCCACTGTTTTCACTCTTCATCACCATCAGTCTTATTAATCCCACTGTTTTCACTCTTCATCACCATCAGTCTTATTAATCCACTGTTTTCACTCTTCATCACCATCAGTCTTATTAATCCCACTGTTTTCATTCTTCATCACCATCAGTCTTTTTAATCCCACTGTTTTCACTCTTCATCACCATCAGTCTTATTAATCCCACTGTTTTCACTCTTTATCACCATCAGTCTTATTAATCCACTGTTTTCACTCATCATCACCATCAGTCTTATTAATCCCACTATTTTCATTCTTCATCACCATCAGTCTTATTAATCCCACTGTTTTCACTCTTCATCACCATCAGTCTTATTAATCCCACTGTTTTCATTCTTCATCACCATCAGTCTTATTAATCCCACTGTTTTCATTCTTCATCACCATCAGTCTTATTAATCCCACTGTTTTCATTCTTCATCACCATCAGTCTTATTAATCCCACTGTTTTCACTCTTCATCACCATCAGTCTTATTAATCCCACTGTTTTCATTCTTCATCACCATCAGTCTTATTAATCCACTGTTTTCACTCTTCATCACCATCAGTCTTATTAATCCCACTGTTTTCATTCTTCATCACCATCAGTCTTATTAATCCCACTGTTTTCATTCTTCATCACCATCAGTCTTATTAATCCCACTGGTTTCACTCTTCATCACCATCAGTCTTATTAATCCCACTGTTTTCACTCTTCATCACCATCAGTCTTATTAATCCACTGTTTTCACTCTTCATCACCATCAGCCTTATTAATCCCACTGTTTTCCTTCTTCATCACCATCAGTTTTATTAATCCCACTGTTTTCACTCTTCATCACCATCAGTCTTATTAATCCCACTGTTTTCACTCTTCATCACCATCAGTCTTATTAATCCCACTGTTTTCACTCTTCATCACCATCAGTTTTATTAATCCCACTGTTTTCACTCTTCATCGCCATCAGTTTTATTAATCCCACTGTTTTCACTCTTCATCACCATCAGTCTTATTAATCCACTGTTTTCACTCTTCATCACCATCAGTTTTATTAATCCCACTGTTTTCATTCTTCATCACCATCAGTCTTATTAATCCACTGTTTTCATTCTTCATCACCATCAGTCTTATTAATCCACTGTTTTCACTCTACATCACCATCAGTCTTATTAATCCACTGTTTTCACTCTACATCACCATCAGTTTTATTAATCCCACTGTTTTCACTCTTCATCACCATCAGTCTTATTAATCCACTGTTTTCACTCTTCATCACCATCAGTCTTATTAATCCCACTGTTTTCACTCTTCATCACCATCAGTCTTATTGATCCCACTGTTTTCACTCTTCATCACCATCAGTCTTATTAATCCCACTGTTTTCACTCTTCATCACCATCAGTCTTATTAATCCCACTGTTTTCATTGCGTATTAAATTCTCATCCAGCTGGCATTGTAAATCCACAGCTTGAGCCATGTAGTCAACATCTGTCTTTCTCTTCTTTTTTCTTACATTAATGTTCTTCAATCCTTCCACTTTCAGTTTTGATTTCTTCCTTTTCACCTGCCCTTGCCTCTTTTTTCTACCTTTTCCTTTGGAAAGGTGATGCCTTTTTCTGTAGACTGAGTGTTTTCTGATAGACAGCTATCTTCATTCCCTGTCCTCAGTGTGTTATATAACAAAGCAGTGTCCTTTTTACTACGTATTCTCTTTCCTTTACAGTCATTAGTCAGTTTATTTTTCTTCCTTGTTATTTGTTATGAGCTTCTTCCTTCCTTTCTTTTTTTGTTTCCTTCTAAACAAACCGGATCCACAGATTGCTGAGTACTTGCATCCACAACTCCATAGTTCTCAGGGGCATCATCATGTTTCATAGAAGTTGAATGTTCTTTGCAGAAAATAGATGCATCATTTTATAAATCTGTTCTATTTGTTCTATGCCTAACATTATTTAGTTCATTAGTCCAGTTATTAATGTATGATACAACAGTTCTCCAAGCCATGCCAGTTGCACAAGTGCAATCATCAACATTACGTCGAGATTTGCTTCTAACCATGGTAAGCAAATCATCCAACTTTTGACACGAGAAACAAAGATCACCAGTGTTATCAACTGTTACCTTTAAATATGCATAGCATTTATTGCACTGTACAGGATACTTGTGCATTGCAAATCGTTAATTGCATACTCATTTAAGGAATCCATATTCAGCTTTAAATGAATAAAATATTGCAAAGGAAACAAAATACACAAAGTCAGTAGCAAAGAATTCAAAGGAACTTAAATAAATTTCTATGACAAAAATTATACCAGCAATATCCAACTAAATAATAAAATGCAATAAAGTTGTTCTGACCATACAAGTTCTACAAGCCAGACAGAAGTTGTAATTTCTTTACGTGCAGTAACTTCTGCTCACTATAGCTCGCAGTCACACCTCCTTTTAAAAGTAAAAATAAATAAAACTTCTCTTACCAGTCAACTCCACAACAAATTACAAACTAAGACAGGATTGTTTTAATATGCTCAGAATTTTCCTCTCTGCAGTCTGTGTAAATTTATAGCTGTCTAGGCCCATTAGGGTGCCTAGAGCTTGCCTGTCTAAAACCTATCCCTTTCTCACAACCAGAAGTGAAACTAAAGGCAAAACAACATAATATGACTCAAAGTAAAGCTTATTAATAAGCAGTCTCTTCCTACCTACAAACAGTTAAAAATAGTGGTAACAAATGCAATATAAATTAAAATAAAACTGTTCTTACCACTCAACTCCTGTTTATGGTTCATAACATACCTTGGGACCTTTGTACATTTATCTCCACATTTTACACAAACCACTAGGGCAAGTAACCTCTTCCTTTCTGTACCTCATTAGACCATCAGTTGCATTGTTACATTTCCTTAACAAGAGTTTAATGTTTTTATTTATTATCAGTAAAAGTTAACCTATAACTCAATACATTGTGTCAGTCAGAATTGCCCTTAATGATGCTCCGGTTATTTAAAATAATTTTTTAAAAATACTTTATCAGCAGTATAAGCTACTGAACTAGACTTTTATAAAGTTAAAAGGGCAGTCCTAACAGTGGCGCTTTGAAATGACACAAGAATGTGCTAATGTTTTTCAACAAAATAAAATAACTAAGCAGTTTTTTCTTTAGATGGTACTAAGTATAACTCGTTTGCGATACAGGACAGGCTGTTTGAATGGAGTTGAAATACAATATGATAATATGGTAGAAAGTGACTGCACATAACCTTCTTTAATGTTATTTGATAATGAATCTTGTAATGGTAAATGTCGTAGCAGTGAATGAGGACTCCAACAATTAATTAAGTTTAATATACGTGTTCTTATTTCCAGTAAGGACACTTTAGGGTTCTAGGTAAAGGTCTTTCACATGTCCCAGCAGATATTGTATAAACTATACATGATTTATATTTGAAAACTGGGGAAATGAATCAGTACATTGCAAACAATTTCCTGATAATAAATATTGCACACACCTGTTGTGTTTAATCCAGCACTGCATTTTTAATGGCTTTTGAACAAATTTGTATACAAGTTACAATTCATTGTACCTGAAAAAAATAGCATGGCCATGGTATAACTTAAATATGGACAGTAGTCCTACCCTAATTTACATAAGAAATAGTATGCATTTGAGATTTCTGAAGTCTGGAAAGACTACAGGGCAAGTCATTACGGAGCAATTAATTACTTAATTAATTTATATATTTAACATTTTGTTGACTAGGTAAGGGGACTGGTGGGGGACCCTTTCCAGTCATGGCCCTGGCCTTTAATGTGTCATACAAGGATATTGCACAGGTAAAGAGAGCATTAGTTTGTACATTACAGTAGTAAGAGACTGTACCTTAAGTATAGCTATAAGCTAAATATCATTGTCTAAGTACAGTAAGGTAAAGATGATGTTAGTACACAAACTCTAATAGATAGTGTATTTAGGGTAAATATCAGGTTAGTGCACAAACTGTAGTAGGTAGTGTATGTAGGGTAAATATGAGGTTAGTGCACAAACTAGTAGCTAGTGTATTTAGGGTAAATATGAGGTTAGTACACAAACTCTAGTAGATGGTGTATTTAGAGTAAATATCAGGTTAGTACACAAACTCTAGTAGATGGTCTATTTAGGGTAAATATGAGGTTAGTACACATACTCTAGTAGATAATGTATTTAGGGTAAATCTGATATTACTACACAAACCCTAGTAGACAGTGTATTTAGGGTAAATATGTGGTTAGTACACAACCCTGGTGGATAGTGTATTTAAGGTAAATATAAGGTTAGTACATAAACCCTAGTAGATAGTGTGTTTAGGGTAAATATGAGGTTAGTGCACAAACTCTAATAGATAGTTTATCCAGAGTAAATATGAGGTTAGTACACAAACCCTAGTAGATAGTGCATTTAGGGTAAGTATGAGGCTAGTACACAAACTCTAGTAGATAGGGTATTTAGGGGAAATCTGAGGTTAGTACACAAACTCTAGTAGATAGGGTATTTAAGTTAAGATAAATATGAGTAAATATTGCCCAGGATTGGATAGGTTGTTAGTATCAGTAGTGATGGATGGATGGGGTGGATGGTTTGACCAGGACTTGATAGGCTGTTACTATCACTAGTGATGAATGGATGGGTTGGGTGGTTTGGTCAAGGCTGGATAGGCTGCTAGTAGTAGGGATGGATGGGTTGGTGGGTTTGGTCAGGGTTGGTAAGCTGTTAGTATCAGTAGTTCATAGGTTCATAGGTGTGTACTAGGCTAATGGCTCCAGAGCCTTTACAAGCCTAGCCCATTGAAGTGCCCTGGCATCATACCACCCAACATTCATTCCCAGTGCCTGTATCAAGTAGAGCCACTGGAGTGATCCCTGGGGTGAACTTTCTATTACCCATCCAGTCATCAAGATTTCTCTTGAAGAGGGTCAGCGAGGTCCTCTGTTTGACATGTATGGGGAGTCTATTTCAGAACATGGGCAGTCTCTGGGTGAGGAACCTGTCCCTCCAGCATGTTCTGTTGATTGTGGTAATGAGGTTGAGGTCTTTGGAGTGTGAGGTGTAGAGGGATTGGGATTTCTTTAAATGTAGCATTTCTAACAGAGCTGGGTTAGACATGGCTTTGTAAGTTAAGCAGAGATTGCCTCTAAGTATGCGATATGAGACAGAGAATAGCTGGAGTATTTTGAGTCTGTCCATGTAGGACACGTGTCTAATGCATAGGATCCTCTTTGTGAGGTACTTCTGTGGCTTCTCCAGCTGTTGCAGGTGAATAGTGAGGTACATGCCAAATGGGGCATTATACTCGATGATTGGTCTAATGAGGGAAGAGTAGAGAGAGGCGATGACCTCTTTCTTCCTGAATGCAAAACCATTGGTAATGAGATGTGCCACATAGAAGGATTGTCTGACCACAGTTTCAGTGTGGTGGTCGAAGGAGAGGCTGCTGTCAACCTGCATCCCCAGATCTCTTATAATGTCATCAGTGTTCATTGGGCTCCCACTGATGTGGTAATTAGTGGGACCTGAGTTTTTACCAAAGGGGATGACAGTGCATTTTTTGGCGTTAAGCTTAAGGCCATGGTTTCAACACCAGTCATTGGCCTCAGTGAGGTCTTTCTGTAGGATTTCTGCATCACTTGAGGAGTTAATAATGGCTTCCAGCATGCAGCCATCTGCAAACTTGGTCAGCCGTAGTCCCTTTGTGTTGGCCTGCACTTCTGAGAAGTAGAACAGGTGAGGCTCAGGACTAATCACTGTGGGACTCCTCTCGTGACTGGTTGCCAGTCTGACTTGGAGTCCACTACTGTCATACTGTGTGTTCTATCTGTGAGCCGATTTGTAACCCACCTAGTGATATAGGGGTTGATGCCTAATTTGGTGAGTTTATCAATAATTCCTGAGTGAGGAATGGTATCAAAGGCATTGGCCAGATTGAGGTAGGTTGTATTATTGCCTTACCTTCACCTGCAGCCCTGGTGACTGACTCAAAGAAGTCAACCAGGTTGAACAGGCGTGCTCTCCCTTTCACAAAGCCAAATTGCATGTGGTCTAGAGTTTGGAGATTTCCTATATCTTTGTTAATTAGGTCCATGATGTGTTCCATAGCATTACATATCAGACTCATCAGGCTAATGGGGCGATAATTCCCAGGGTCTGTAGTTGCTCCCCCTTTATGAAGAGGGATGACTGTAGCAGTGCACCATTCGGTAGGGACAAAGCCTGAGGTGAGACTTTGACTGAATCGGGCACACAGATGTGGTGCCAGTTCACTTTGTAGTTCATGTAGAACACAGCCAGGGATATTATCTGGTCCCATGGAAGCTGTATTCTTGGCCTTGGACATTGTAGTTTTAACCTGTGCTGCAGTACTGCTGGGTGCCTGGCATTCTTCCAGTATTGTGATTGGTCCTTTGGGGGGGGGAGTAAAGGTGGCATTGAGTCTGTTGACCAGTATGTTTGCAGTATCTGTTGGCTCAGTATAGGAGGTACCATTGTGCAGTATTTCAGAGCAAATCTGGGTATTGCCATGGAGGTTCTTGATATAGCTGTAGAAGGTTTTGTGATTGCTTTTAGTGTCTGCCGCAATTTTGCTTCATAGAGGATTTGATGAGGGATATCAACTTTTTTGAGGCTAATAAGGGAGTTTTTCCAGTCTTGGAACTTCACCTCTTTCTGCAGCATTTTCCTTCTTCTGTTGTAGAGTTTATTAATGGTATGGGACCACCAGATTGGCTTCCTTTTTTTTGGAAGAGAGCATCCTGGTTCTGTTGGGTATGGCTAGTTCCATGTATTTGTGTACATGTTTGCACAGTGCACTGGTGTATGACTCAGCAGTCATGCAGCTATTTTCCATTGGCATGGGTGCTGTGTAGTTAACCACCTCTGTTTTTAGGAGTCCAAAGTCTGCCTGGAGATGTTTTTCAAGGTGGTTACCTTTGCGGGTGTGTGTGGGTGAGATGTGGATTTCCATGGTGATTAGTTTATGGTAGTATCTGACTAGGGAGGGATTGACTATTAGTGTAGAGCAACGGTCACCCATGTTAGTAATAACCAGGTCAAGGATATTGCTTCCTCTAGTGGGGGTCAGGATGAGCTGGTCTAGGGCATTGGAACTGATGAATTCCAGAAAGTGTTGGGCTAGTATACTTGTTCTTGAATAGTTTTCCCAGTTGATGGAGGGGTAGTTGAAGTCTTTTAGTAACAAAGTGTTGGGTTGGACCTTGATAGATTCCAGGGTGCTTAGGAACATGGAGTGAGAGTCTAGGAACATGGTTGGGGACCAATAGCAGGCTATGACCTGGATCACTGTCTTAGCCAATTAGTTGTACCTGAAGTATCTCAGATGTGTTATGCTGGGCTACTAATTTGGAGGTGTGCATATCCTTTATGAATATGGAGATACCGCTGCCTTTGGAGCTTCGGTCCATGTTTCAGGGTTGAAAGGTGTGAAATGGGTTATAGCCTGGTAACGCAAGGATGCTTTCTGCTGCTTTAAACCAGGTCTCCGTTATAGCACAAATGATGTTCTCCATTTTGAGGAATGCTTCGAGTGAGTGCATCTTGAGATTTAGACTTCTAGTGTTAAGCAGCATGACCCTCAGGTTGCATTTATTTATAGCTGTTATGGTGGTAATTTGGTCTTTGGAACACCACCTAAAAAAATGCACTATAGGGGTCGTAAGAGCCTTAGCCAGTACCTGGAAACCCAGGGTTGACAGATGCATCTGGTAAAGCATCGAAGTCTGCCAATCATGTCATCCCAAGCAGATACTGGATCCCCTTAGAATGACACCAGAAACTTAGCCAATTGTTGAAGTCAATAATTTTTTGTTTGTACTGTGGTATTATTCTAAGTGACGGTAGAATACTGCACAGGGCTAGTGTCATACCTGACTGGGCCACATAATCTGAGAGCACCACCATGTCTCTTTGCATGTGGTCTAGGGAGGTACATCTCAGGTCATTCACACCCACATGAACAATGACAGAGACATACTTGTATCTGTTGTGGAGTGACTTGAGTGCATGTGTTATGTGTCGGATTCTGGCACCTGATAGACTGCTGACTGTCACCTTCTCCTTATTCAGCCTAGTGAGTGGGACAGCTATGTGCCTCACTATTGAGTCACCTATGATTAGTGTATTGGACAAGGTATTTAGCGTTAGGGACTTAGGTTGAGGGGCACACTGTGGAGGTGAGCTATGTGTCCTGTGGTTTGTGCTGTGTTGTGTTGGTCAAGTGTGTTTCTGTCTCAGAGGTCTCTGCTGTTCAGGTAAATTCTGTTGAGAGCCTTCACGATGGTGGGTGTGTAGTTTGTATTTTTATTTGAGAGCTGTGATAGTGGGTGTTCTGGAGGGCTATGTTTCCATGTGATGTGGTGCAGGTGTTGACCTTCTCCTCTTGACCAGCTTGTCCGGTCTTGGCTGGAGAGTGCATAGCTTCCAATTTGGTGATATGAGTGCATCTGTCACAAGTCTGAGTGTTGGGAGGTAAGAGGAGAGGGTTGTCTGTGTACATGAGGCAGTTGCTACACGGCCTCAGAATGCCCAGGTCCAGCAGGTTAATAGGAGAAGGCACATGGAACTGCCATTTAATCATGCCAAGAGGGGTGGTTATAACTACTAAATACTAGAGCTGTTTCCTTGAAGAATGACTAGTGCTAATGGCACTCAAGTGTGCTACAATAATTGCTAGAAAAACCTGTTGAAGTGCAAAGCAGTTAGGCTGTTTGAAGTGCAAGAGAGAAAGAACTAGCAAGATCTAAGGGAAAAACTGAAGAGCAGACTTTCTGGCACCAGTAATAGTTTATCTCAGCTCGGTGCCAGAGTGCGGAGCTTAAACAAGTGCAAACCCACGCAAACGCAGACTTTTAAACCAGAAAACTGAAGGGGTGGAAAAACTGCCCATATGGCCAATAAACCACTCCTGCTGTGGTAAATAGATTACCTAGTGCTTACCACTCCCACTGATAAGCTAGAAAGCTTCCCTCCACCACAGAAAGTCTTGGGGGGATCAGAAGCTTACAAACAGTCCTGGATACAGCAAATCTGTATCTGGACTAGACTAGTTACAGGAAAGGCAGGAAACAAGCACAAGTGCAGGCTTTTAAACCAGAAAGTTGAAAAGGATGGAAAAACTGCCCAAGTGGTCAATAAACTACTATGTCTGGGCCATAAGCCACTCCTCCTGTGGTAAATAGGCTACCTAGTGCTTACCACTCCCCCTGATAAGCTAGAATGCTTCCCCCCAACACAGAAAGTCATGGGGGCTCAGAAGCTTACAAACAGTCTTGGATACAGCAAATATGTATCTGGACTAGACTAGGTACAAGAAAGGCCGGAAACAAGCTTAGAATTTTTTTTACAGAAAAGCAGCTAAAACAGTAGTACAAACAAGTAAAATGTAGTGCAAGCTAGCACCCTTGAGTGTGTAGCAATATTAAAGTAAGCACAGTTTAATCAAATGCAGTTAAATTTTAAAAATTATTAAAACCAACTGCAGAAGGCAGCAAATTAGGAAAAAATCAGGCACTATCATAAAACAAAGCCAGCAAATGTATAAATAATTCAGTCAAGCAAAAATTAAGACAGTGCAGAACTCTGATCAGTTAAAAAGTGTCGAAAATATATACTTATCAGCTCTATTTCCAGATTATTTGTTAAGCACACTCAGTCATAACACAAGGAGAATCTAGCAATGGTAGATTCTAGCGAAGTGTTTTTTTTTAAGTGGAAAGGGAGAAAGGAGGAACAGAAGATAATTAAAAGTTAAGAAACTAAGTGGGTTGGCCTTCTCAAATGTTCTCTCTGTATTACGTAGAATGAGCTAATGACACTAGACTGGGAGGAGTGTCCATATCAAAGTTACAGTAGGAGGGCAACTGCAAAGCCACCAACTATATTATATACCAAAAGGTACAGCCTGAAACAACTTAAAAAAAAATCTCAAAAGAACCAGTGAGTGCTAACCTAAGCCCTAGACCAGCTAACCTTCACCAGCCAGCAATCATCTCAGTAAGGGGAAGAAGGCTTCTGCTAATTCAAAATGGCCTGGGACATGTGCTTAGAACAAACAACCACTGCAACAATCAAACAGGCCCAGAGACAGCAAATATGAACTGGAACTGTGCTACAGCTACTAGCTACACTATTTTAGGCAGAAAACACTACAGTTTTAAACAGGCAAAGGAGCAAGGAGACTCTAGAGAAAGCTTTTAACTGCAAACAAATCAGTTATATGATGCACTCCTTGGCAGAAAATCAGTACAAAGAAAATAGATGCTTAACAAATGGAGACATTTTCCAGTTAATACCTTTCACACAGTGAAACTAGCTAAGAAAGCTTTACAAACAGTGTGACAATAAAAAAACATATTTATCAGGCCCTGAAAGGCAGGCAAATTTAGTACAACCGTGCAGATTAGTTTATAGCAATAAAGTGCAGTAAAAAGTATGCAGCAGACAAAAAGTGCTGTAAATGGCTAGAATAAGCAATAACTAGCAAAAATAAGCACAACAACAGGATACTTATTGTTATATATCACAGATCAGAGTTGTGATCACTGCCCCCTTCTGCTCCGCTCAGTTTGTATAGTGAAGGATGGATGGGCTGGGTGATTTGGTCAGGGTTTATCGGCTGTTAGTATAAGTAGTAATGGACAGATGGTTTGGATGGTTTTCTCAGGGCTGGATATATTGTTATTATCAGTAGTGATGGTTTGATTGGTTTGTGGGCTTTGTCAGGGTTTATAGGCTGTTAGCCAGTCATGATGGATGGTAGTGTTGGGTGGTTTATTCAGGGTTTAGAGGTTGTTAGTATCAGTAGTCATTGATGGATGGGTGGTTTGACCAGGGCTGGATAGGCTGCTGTTGTCTGTAGTGATGGATGGATTGGTTGGGTAGTTTCACTAGGGCGGGATAGGCTGTTAGTATAAGTAGTGATGGATGAATAGGTTGGGTGCTTTGGCCAGAGTTTATAGGCTGCTAGTATCAAACATAATGTTTGGATGGGTTGGGTGGTTTGACCAGAGCTGGAGAGGCTGTTTGTAACACTAGTGATGGATGGATAGGTTTGGTGGTTTGGTCATGGTTTATAGGCTGTTAGAAACTGTAGTGATGGATGGATGGTTTGATGGTTTGGCCAGTGCTGGATAGGCTGTTAGTATGAGTAGTGATGGTTGGAAGGGTTGGGTGGTTTGGTCAGGGTTTATTGGCTGTTAGTATCAGAAGTGATGGATACATGGGTTGGGTGGTTTGGTCAGGGTTTATTGGCTGTTGGTATCAGTAGTGATAGATGGATGGGTTGTGTGGTTCGGTCAGGGCTGGATAGAATATTAGTACAAGTAGTGATGGATGGATGGTTTGGGTGGTTTCACCAGGGCTGAATAGGCTGTTAGTATCAGTCGTGATGGATGGATAGGTTTGGTTGTTTGATCAGGGCTGGACAGCCTGTTATTATCACTAGGGATGGATGGATGGGTTGGGTGGTTTTTCAGGGTTTATAGGCTGTTAGTATCAGTAGCAATGGATGGATGTCTTAAATGGTTTGACCAGGGCTGGATAGGCTCTTAGTAGCAGTAGTGATGGATGGATGAGTTGGGTGATTTGGTCAGGGTTTATAGGCTTTAAGTATCAGTAGTGAACGATGGATGGATGGATGGGTTGGATGGTTTGACCAGGGCTGGATAGGCTGTTAGTAATCAGTAGTGATGGATGGATGGGTTGGGTGGTTTGACCAGGGCTGGATAGGCTGTCAGTATCAGTAGTGATGGATGGGTTGTGTGGTTTGACCAGGGTTGGATAGGCTGTCAGTATCAGTAGTGATGGATGGGTTGTGTGGTTTGACCAGGGCTGGATAGGCTATTAGTACAAGCAGTGATGGATGGATGGTTTGGGTGGTTTGACCAGGGCTTAATAGGCTGTTAGTATCATTCATGACAGATGGATGGGTTGGGTGGCTTGATCAGGGTTTATATGCTGGTAGTCTCAGTAGTGATGGATGGTTGGGTGGTGTGGGTGGATGGATGGATGAATGAATGGATGGAAGGCTTCTGTGGTTTGGTCAGGATTTAAAGGCTGTTAGTATAGTATCTTGAGTGATTGATGGATGGGTTGGGTGGATTGCTCAGGGCTGATTTGGCTGTTAGTATCAGCAGTGATGGATGGTTGGGTTGGATGGTTTGGTCATGGCTGAATAGGCTGTTAGTATCAAGATTGATGGATGGATGGCTTGGGTAGTTTCAGGAGGGTGGATATAGGCTACTGGTGTCAGTAATGATGGATTGGGTGGTTTGGTTTGGGCTGTGTAGACTGTTAGTACCAGTAGTGATGCATGGATGGTTTGGGTGGTTTGACTAGGGCTGGATAGGCTGTTAGTATATGTAGTGATGGATGGATGGGTTGAGTGGTTTGGCCAGGGTTTATAGACTGTTAATATCATTAGTGATGGATGGTTGGGTTGGGTGGTTTGGCCAGGGCTGGTTAGGCTGGTACTATCAGTCATGATGAATGGATTGTTTGGGTGGTTTGGTCAAGGCTGGATAGGCTGTTAGTATTAGCAGTGATGGATAGATGGCTTAGGTGATTTGATCAGGGTGGATATAAACTCTTAGTATCATTAGTGCTGGATGGATGGATGGATGGATGGATGGATGGATGGATGGATGGATAGGTTAGGTGGTTTGACCCGGGTTTATAGGCTGTTAGTATCAGTAGTAGTGAATTGCTGGGTTGGGTGGTAATTCCAGGGCTGTTATGCTGTTACTATCAGTCATGATGGATGGGTGGATGGATGGTTTCACTGGTGTGGTCAAGGCTGGATAGGCTGTTAGTAGCAGTCGTAGTAAATGGATGGGTTCGCTGGTTTGACCAGGGTTTATAGGCTGTTAGCATCAGTAGTGATGAATTGTTGGGTTGGGTGGTATGTCCAGAGCTGATTATGCTGTTACTGTCAGTCATGATGGATGGATGGATGGTTTCACTGGTGTGGTCAAGGCTGGATAGGCTGCTAGTAGCAGTAGTGATAGATGGATGGCTTATGTGGTTTGATCAGGGTGGATATAAACTGTTAGTATCAGTAGTGATGGATGGATGGGTTGGGTGGTTTGGCCAGGGTTTATAGGCTGTTAGTATCAGTAGTGATGAATTGTTGGGTTGGGTGGTATGTCCAGGGCTGATTATGCTGTTGCTATCAGTCATGATAGATGGGTGGATGGTTTCAGTGGTGTAGTCAAGGCTGGATAGGCTGTTAGTAGCAGTAGTGATAGATGGATGACTTATGTGGTGTGATCAGGATGGATATACACTGTTAGTATCAGTAGTGATGGATGGAAGGGTGAGGTGGTTTGGTCAGGGTGGATATAGGCTGTTAGTATCAGTAGCGATGGATGGATGAGTTGGGTGGTTTGACCAGGGCTGAATAGGCTTTTAGTAATCAGTAGTGATGGATGGATGGGTTGGGTGGTTTGACCAAAGTTGGTTAGGTTGTCAGTATCGGTAGTGATGAATGGATGGCTTTGGAGGTTTGGTCAGGGTTTACTGGCTGTTATAGCAGAGGTGATAGACGAGTGGGTTGTGTGGTTTGGCCAGGGCTGGATAGTCTATTAGTACAAGCAGTGATGGATGGATGGTTTTGGTGGTTTGACTGGGGTTTATAGGCTAGTAGTCTCAGTAGTGATGGATGGTTGGGTGGTGTGGATGGATGGATGGATGGATGGATGGATGGATGGATGAATGGATGGCTGGATGGGTTGGGAGGTTTGGTTAAGGCTGGATAGGCTGTTAGTATCAGTAGAAATGGATGGATTGTTTCCGTGGTTTGATCAGAGTTTAAAGGCTATTAGTAACTTTGGTGATGGATGGACGGTTGAGTGAACTGATCAGGGCTGGGTTGGCTGCTAGTATCAGGATTGATGGATAGATGGTTTGGGTAGTTTCCTGAGTGTAGATATAGGCTATTGGTGTCAGTAGAGGTGGATGGATGGATTGGGTGGTTTGGCTAGGGCTGTGTAGACTGTTGGTATCAGTAGTGACGCATGGATGGTCTGGGTGGCTTGACCAAGGCTGGATAGGCTGCTAGTATCAACAGTGATGACTGGGTGTGTTGGGGGGGGGGGGTTGCCAGGGATGTATAGGCTGTCATTATCAGTAATGATGGATGGTTTGGTCAAGGCTGGATAGGCTATTTGTATAAGTAGTGATGGATGCATGGGTTGGGTGGTTTGGCCAGGGCTGGTTAGGCTGTTACTACCAGTCATGATGAATGGGTGGTTTGGTTAAGGCTGGATAGGCTGTTAGTATTAGCAGTTATAGCTAGATGGGTTAGGTGGTTTGATCAGGGTGGAATATAGACTGTTGGTAACAGTAGTGATGGATGGATGGGTTGGGTTGTTTACTTAGGTTTTATAGGCTGTTAGGATCAGTAGAAATGGATGGATGGTTTCAGTGGTTTGGTCAGGGTTTAAAGGCTGTTAGTATTGTTAGTGATGGATGGATGGGTTGGGTGGATTGATCAGTGCTGGGTGGGGTATTAGTATCAGCTGTGAAGGATGGATGTATTGGGTGGTTCTGTCAGGGTTTATAGGCTGCTTGTATCTTTAGTGATGGATGGATGGGATGGGGGTTTGATCAGGGCTGTATAGGTTGTCAGTAGTGATGCATGGTTGGGTTGGATGGTTTGGTCAGGGCTAAATAGGCTGTTAGTAACAGTAGTGATGGATAGTTGGGTTGGGTGGTTTGGTCAGGGCTGGATAGTCTATTAGTATCACTAGTGATGGATGGATGGTTGGGTTGGGTGGTTTGGCCAGGCTGGTTAGGCTGTTACTATTAGTAATGATGAATGGATGGTTTGGGTGGTTTGGTCAAAGCTGGATAGGCTGTTAATGTTAGCAGTGATGGCTAGATGGGTTAGGTGGTTTGGTCAAGGTGGATATAGACTGTTAGTATTAATAGTGATGGGTGGATGGGTTAGGTGGTTTGGTTAGGGTTTATAGGCTGTTAGTATCCGTAGAAATGGATGGATGCTTTCCATAATTTGGTCAGGGTTTAAAGGCTGTTAGTATCTTTAGTGATGGATGGATGGATGGATGGATGGATGGATGGATGGATGGGTTGAGTGGATTGATCAGGGCTGGGCTGGCTATTATTATCAGCAGTGATGGCTGGATGGGTTGGGTGGTTCTGTCAGGGTTTATAGGCTGCTTGTATATTTAGTTATGGATGGATGGGTTGGGGGTTTGACCAGGGCTGTATAGGCTGTCAGTAACAGTAGTGATGCATGGTTGGGTTGGATGGTTTGGTCAGGGCTGAATAGGCCATAAGCATCAGTAGTGATGGATGGTTCTGTTGGGTGGTTTGGTCAGGGCTGGATAGTCTGTTAGTATCAGTAGTGATGAATGGTTGGGTTGGGTGGTTTGGCCAGGTCTTGTTAGGCTGTTACTATTAGTCATGATGAATGGATGGTTTGGGTGGTTTGGTCAAGGCTGGATAGGCAGTTAATATTAGCAGTGATGGTTAGATGGGTTATGTGGTTTCATCAGGATGGATATAGACTGTTAGTATCAGTAGTGATGGATGGATGGGTTGGGTGGTTTGGTTAGGGTTTATAGGCTGTTATTAGTATCAGTAGTGATGTATGGGTGGGTTGGCTATGGCTGGATAGGCTGTCAGTATCAGTAGTGATGGATGATGGATGGAGGGGTTGGGTGATTTGATTGGGGATTATATGCTGCTGGTGTCAGTAGTGATGAATGGATGGGTTGAGTGGTTTGACCAGGGTGGATATAGGCTGTTAGTATCAGTTGTGATGGATGGACAGATGGGTTGGGTGGTTTGGTTGGGGTTTATTGGCTGTTAGTAGTGATGGATGGATGTGTTGGCCGGTTTGACCAGGACTGAATTAGCCGTTACTGTCATTTGTGATGGATGGATGGATTGGGTGGGGTTGAGTGGGGATATAGGCTGCTAGCCTCACTAGTGTTGGATGGATGTGTTTGGTGGTTTGGTCAGGATTTATTTGCTGTTAGCAGTAGTAATTGACGGATGGATTGTGTGGTTTGGCCAGGGCTGCATAGGCTGTTAGTACAATCAATGATGGATGGATGGTTGGTTTTGGTGGTTTGACCAGGGGTGGATAGGCTGTTGGTATCGTTCATGATGGATGGATGGGTTGGGTGGTTTGGCTGGGGTGTATAGGCAGGTAGTCTCTGTAGTGATGGATGGTTGGGTGGTGTGGGTGGATGGATGGATGAATGGATTGGGTGGTTTGGTCAGGGCTGAATAGACTTAGTTTCATTAGGAATGGATGTATGGTTTGGGTGAGTTGGGTATTTTGAACAGGGCTGAATGGGCTTTTTGTATCGGTCGTGATGGGTGCATGGGTTATGGATTTTTTCCAGGGCTGGTTAGGCTGTTGGTATAAGTATTGATGGATGGATGGGTTGGGTGGTTTGGCCCGGGTTTATAGGCTGTTCGTATCAGCAGTGACGGATGCATGGGTAGGGTGGTTTGACCAGGGCTGGAGAGGTTGTTACTATCAGTAGTGATGGATGGGTATTTTAGGTTGTTTGGTCAGGGTTTAGAGGCTGTTCTACTCAGTTGTGATGGATGGATGGATGGATGGATGGATGGATGGATGGATGGATGGATGGATGGATGGATGGGTTGGTTATGGGGTTTGTCCAGGGCTGGGTAGGCTCTTAGTATCAGTTGTGATTGATGCATGGGTTACAGTTTTTTTCAGGGCTGGTTAGGCTGTTAGTATTAGTCGTGATGGATGGTTTTGTTGGCAGGTTTGGTCAGGGCTAGATAGGCTGTTAGTATCAGTAGAAATGGATAGATGGTTTCCATCCTTTGGTCAGGGTTTAAAGGCTATTAGTATCTTTAGTGATGGATGGGTTGGATGGATTGATCAGGGCTAGGTAGGCAGTTGGTATCAACAGTGATGGATGGATGGGTTGGTTGGTTTTGTCAGGGTTTATAGGCTGCTAGTATCATTAAGTGATGGATGGATGGGTTGCATGGATTGACCAGGGCTGGATAGGCTGTTAGTATCAGTAGTGATGGATGGATGGATGGATGGATGGATGGATGGATGGATGGACGGGTTGGGTGGTTTGGCCAGGGTTTATAGGCAGCTAGTATCAGCAGTGATGGATGGATGTGTTTGGTGGTTTGGCCTTGGTTTATAGGCTGTATCAGTAGTGATGAATGGTTGGGTTAGGTGGTATGCCCAGGCCTGGTTATGCTGTTACTATCAGTCATGATGGATGAATAGTTTCAGTGGTGTGGTCAAGGCTGGATAGGCTGTTAGTAGCAGTAGTGATAGATGGATGGGTTAGGTGGTTTGGTCAGGGCTTATAGGCTGTTAGTATCAGTAGTGATGGCTGGGTGGGTTGGGTGGTTTTACCAGGGTTTATAGGCTGTTAGTATCAGTAGGGATGGATAGATGTGTTGGGTGGTTTAACCAGGGCTGTATAGGCTGCTAGTATCTGCAGTGATGGATAGATGGGTTGGGTGGTTTGGTCAGGGTTTATAGACTGTTAGTAACAGTAGTGATGGCTGGGTGATTTGTGTGGTTTTACCAGGGTTTATAGGCTGTTAGTATCAGTAGTGATGGATGGATGGGTTGGGTGGTTTGACCAGAGCTTGATAGACTGTTAGTATCAGTCGTGATGGCTGTGTGGTTTGGTTGGTTTGGCCATGGCTGGATAGGCTGTTAGTATCAGTAGTGATGGATGGATGGGTTAGGTGGTTTGGCCCGGGCTAGATAGGCTGTTAGTGTCAGGAGTGATGGATGGGGTGGGTGGTTTGATCAGGGTCTATATAGGATGTTAGTGTCAGTAGTGATGGGTGGATGGGTTGGGTGGTTTGGTCAGGGTGGATATAGTTTGTTAGTATCAGTAGTGATGGATGGATGGGTTGGGTTGTTTGACCAGGACTGGATAGGCTGTTAGTATCAGCTGTGATGGCTGTGTGAGTTGGGTGGATTGTCCGTGGCTGGCTAGGCTGTTAATATCGGCAATGATGGAGTGATGGGTTGGGTATTTTGGCCTAGGCTAGATAGGCCGTTAGCATCAGCAGTGATGGATGGATGGGTTGGGTAGTTTGGTCAGAGTGGATATAAGCTGTTAGTATCTGTACTGATGGATTGATGGGTTGGGTCATTTTCCAGTGATGGATAGGCTGTTAGTATCAATAGTGAATGATGGATGGATGGGCTGGTTGGTTTGGTCAGGGTTTATAGGCTTTTAGTATCAGTAGTGATGGATGGATGGATGGATGGATGGATGGATGGATGGATGGATGGATTGAGTAGTTTGACTAGGCCTGGATAGGCTGTTAGTATCAGTAGTGGTGGATGGATGGTTTGGGTGGTTTGGTCAGGGCTTTATAGACTATTACTGTCAGTTGTGGCAGATCGATGGGATGGCTGGATTGGGTGATTTAACTGAGTTTATAGGCTGTTAGTATCAAAAGTGATCAATGGATGGGTTGGGTGGTTTGGTCCGGGTTTAGAAGCTGTTAGTATCCGTAATGATGGATGGAGGGGTTGGGTGGCTTGGCCCGGGCTATATAGGCTGTTAGTGTCAGGAGTGATGGATGGATGGGTTGGGTGGTTTGATCAGGGTATTATATATAGGCTGTTAGTATCAGTAGTGATGGATGGATGAGTTGAGCAGTTTGACCAGGGCTGGATAGGCTGTTAGTATCACTCATGATTGATGGGTTGGTTGGGTTATTTGGCCATGGCTGGTTAGGCTGTTAGTATCAGCAGCGATGGAGGGATGGGTTGTGTATTTTCATCCAGGCTTGATAGGCTGATAGTGTCAGGAGTGATGAATGTGTGGTTTGGTTTGTTTGGCCATGGGTGGATAGTCTGTTAGCATCAACAGTGATGTATGGGTTGGGTGGTTTGGTCAGGGAAAATATATTCTGTTAGTATCTGTAGTGATGGATGGATGGGTTGGGTGGTGTGACCAGTGCTGGATACCCTGTTAGTATCACTATTGATGGATTACGGGTTGCATATTTTGGTCAGAGCTGGATAGGCTGTTGGTATCAGTAGTGATGAATGGATGGGGTGGGTGGTTTTCCAGGGCTGTATAGGCTGTTAGTATCTATAGTGATAATTGGATGGATGGGTTTGGGGGTTTGGTCAGGGCTGGATAGGCTTTTAATGTCAGTCGTGATGGATGTGTGAGTTGTTTGTTTTGACTATGGCTGGATAGGTTGTTAGTATCAGTAGTGATGAATGGATGTTTGGATGGTTTACCAGGACTGGATAGGCTGTTAGTATCAGTAGTGATGGATGGATGGGTTGGGTGGTTTGGTTAGGGTTTATAAGCTGTTAGTAGTAATGGATGGATGGGTTGGGTGGTTTGATGAGAGTAGATATAGGCTGTTAGTATCAGTAGTGGTAGACGGATGGGTTGGGTGATTTGGTTAGGATGGATATATGCTGTTAGTATCAGAAGGGATGGATGGATGGATGGATGGATGGATGGATGGATGGATGGATGGATGGATGGTTGAGTTGGGTGGTTTGGCCAGGGCTGGATAGGATGCAAGTATCAGCTGTGATGGATGGATGGGGGGATGGATGGATGGATGGATGGGTTGAGTGGTTTTGTCATGGCTGGATAGGCTGTTAGTATCAGTTGTGATGGATGGGTGGGTTGGGTAGTTTAGTCAGGGTTTATAGGCTATTAGTATTAGTAGTTATGGATGGATGGGATAGGTGGTTTGGTCAGGGATGGATAGCCTGTTAGTATCAGCAGTTACGGAGGGATGGGTTGGGTGGTTTGATCAGGGAGGATATATGCTGTTAGTATCAGTAGTGATGGATAGCTAGCTTGGTTGATGTGGCCCGGGTTTATTGACTGTTAGTATCTGTATTGATGGTTTGGGTGGTTTGACCAGGGCTGGATAGGCTGTTAGTGTCGGGTCATCATGGATGGATGTGTTGGGTGGTTTGACTGGGGTTTATGAGCTATTAGTATAAGTAGTGATGGATTGATGTGTTGTGTGGTTTGACCAGGGCTGTATAGGCTATTAATATCAGTAGTGATGGATGGATGGTTTGGGCTGTTTGACCAGAGCGGCATAGGCTGTTAGTGTCAGTAGCGATGGATGGATGGTTTGGGTGATTTGGTCAGGGCTGGATAGTCTGTTAGTATCAGTAGTGATGGATGTGTTGGGTGGATTGATCAGGGCTGGATAGGCTGTTACTATCAGCAGTGATGGGTGGATGGGCTGGGTGGTTTGACCAGGGCTGGATAGCCTGTTGG
Organism: Protopterus annectens; assembly: GCF_019279795.1. NCBI lineage: Eukaryota > Metazoa > Chordata > Ceratodontiformes > Protopteridae > Protopterus > Protopterus annectens. The sequence goes on from NC_056729.1 coordinate 1,867,310,650, forward strand.
TATCACTAGTGATTGATGGATGGATTGGGTGGTTTAACCAGGGTTTATAGGCTGTTAATATCAGTCGTGATGGATGGATGGATGGATGGATGGATGGATGGATGGATGGATGGATGGATGGATGGATGGGCTGGCCAGAAGCTTTTGGATTTTTATGATTATACATCTGAAGCTTAATATGGAATGTTGTTTGTCTGTTTGATTTTGAATGATTCCTATTGTAGCTGTAATACTGGTGAGTTTCTGCTGTTCTGTTTTTTTTCATTTATTCCAAGCTTTGTCTTTATATACCATCCATTTTTTTTTTTTTTGGTTAAGGAAGGTGCTGGATTAGCTTTTACCTTTGGCCTCTGAGTAGTGCTTACTTGTTTACTATATTTAGGGGTATTTTGTTGAATAGTCCTGCAGCTTCATCTAGTTACAGAGTTTGTAATACTTTCTAGTTTATTAGTTTGAGCTTTTCATTAATGGCATCTTCATGAAAGGAAGAGAGGTTATGAACAAAGTTGTAATGGGGTAGAGATTTCTCTTCTGTGTTCATTAAGTGTTAGTTTTATATTTTTTTCTTTTATTTATTGGCAGCCTTGATTTGGACTTTCTGGGTGTAGGTGATGGACATATTTTGACCATGAAAAAGGGGAACAGCTTTAATAAGTGCAGACAGTCCACTCCCCAGACACTCATGATTTGTGTTCAGGGTGCTTGGGCATAGTTCCTTTGTCAGGGCTGTGTCATTTGTTCTTCTTACAGGATCCTTCATGTTCTACAAGATTACTTCAGAAGTGGACTAGGATAATTTGATGTATAGTTTGCTGAAGATAGAGATTGAGATGGGAGTCATACCTTCTCCTTCAGCTCCAAGGGCAGGTTGTACTAGACATCATCACCCCTTTTTTCCTATTTCCTACGTGGGGTTTGGGTGTCACATCAACTGTCACCATCTCCCTCAATTCAATTCCATTCTCCTACCTTCTTCGACAGTCATGCCTGTCACAGGTCTTCTCTCACACTATCCCTCATTTCCACTTGCCTTCTTCCTGTCTGTCGCTTATCTTCTTCACCAGATTGTTTACTGCTTTCCTTCACATCTGCTGAAACCACTGTAATCTGTTCTCTCTGACCTCTGCAATTGTAGCTACTTGAACTTCATGGCCGATGTCCTCATTTCTTCATTTGTCCCACAGTTTTTATCCTACCACCCATCTCAGACTCTTCATCTTTATCTCTACCTTCCTTAACCGCTCTGTCTTCACTCCCACAGTTTCTGTACCATACAGTAGTACTGGTTGCATGGCTGTTTTGTATGCTATACTTTTCAGTTTCTTTGGCATTCTTCTGTTATGTTCTACTCCTGACATACTGTGCCAGTTGGCCACAGCCCTCTGAGTCTAGCTATGATCTCCTCATTCAGACTTCCTTTCCCCTCAGTCACCCCTCGCAGATACTTGAAACTATTAACCTGTAACATTATATCCTTTATGTCTCGATTTTCAGCTTTTTCTGAATTACCCATTTGCTGCCATTGCAACTCTATTATTAGTACTTAAGTTTCACATCCCGTGTCTTTAGTTTTGCATCCCGCTCCCCTATCCTTTGCTGAAGTTCTTATTCAGAGTCTGCCTGTAGTGCCATATTCGCTACATACAGCAGTTTTGTTGATCTGTTCCGTATGACCTGTTTGCTGATGTAATCCAACACCAGTATGGACAGCAGTGGGCTTAGAGCTGAACCCTAATGCACACCCACTTCCACTGGGAATCCCTGTGCAAGTACTAACCCTTTTCATACTTCTTGCTCATAGCTTGCACTAATTTTATGAATGTTTCCAGCACATTGAACCATCACGACTGTCAAAATCATCTTTCTTGGCACATTGTCATATGGTTTCTGCAAGTTTAAAAATGCCCAGCTAGGCACTTTACTTATCTTTAACTTAATTGAACTGTTAATTTCCCATGTTGCTTAATACTACTATGCGCATTTGTTTGTCAGTCAACTTCTCCAGAATGTTCATGCAGTGTGGCAGGAAATTTATACCTGTATATTGCCCACAGTTGTGAATGTCCTCTTTGTTCTTTTACAGTAGGGCTAGAATGCTTATTCTTCAGTTATCTGGATCTCTCCTTATTGCTACGAGTACCCTCAGGAACCATATCTCCCCTGTGTCACCCAGCATCTTGATTGTATCTGCCATGACCTCATCTGAACTTGTTCCCATCCCTGATTTCATTTTCCGTAGTGTTGTTCTTATAACTTCTAGGTGGGCTCCAGCATGACCTCATCTGAACTTGTTCCCTTCCCTGATTTCATTTTCCTTAGTGTTGTTCTTATTACTTCTAGGGTGGGCTCCAGCATGACCTCATCTGAACTTGTTCCCTTCCCTGATTTCATGTTCCTTAGTGCTGTTCTTATTACTTCTAGGGTGGGCTCCAGTGTGACCTCATCTGAACTTGTTCCCTTCTCTGATTTCATATTCCCTAGTGTTGTTGTTATTACTTCTAGGGTGGGCTCCAGCATGACCTCATCTGAACTTGTCCCCTTCCCTGATTTCATGTTCCTTAGTGTTGTTCTCATTACTTCTAGGGTGGGCTCCAGCATGACGTCATCTGAACTTGTCCCCTTCCCTGATTTCATGTTTCTTAGTGTTGTTCTTATTACTTCTAGGGTGGGCTCCAGCATGACCTCATCTGAACTTGTTCCCTTCCCTGATTTCATGTTCCTTAGTGTTGTTCTTATTACTTCTAGGGTGGGCTCCAGTGTGACCTCATCTGAACTTGTTCCCCTCCCTGATTTCATTTCCCTTAGTGTTGTTCTCATTACATCTAGGGTGGGCTCCAGCATGACGTCATCTGAACTTGTCCCCTTCCCTGATTTCATGCTCCTTAGTGTTGTTCTCATTACTTCTAGGGTGGGCTCCAGCATGACGTCATCTGAACTTGTTCCCCTTCCCTGATTTCATGTTTCTTAGTGTTGTTCTTATTACTTGTAGGGTGGGCTCCAGCATGACCTCATCTGAGCACAACCAAAAGCTGTATACTGAATTTCCTGTTTGCACTTAATTTTAAAATCGTTTTTTTCTCAAAACTTGCATATTTTCTGTCTTTGACCTAGCACTCTTGTGTGGGGTCATTTACTGCACTGTTATAGCTTGATATTACTTGTGAACCTCTGCTATCTCTGAAAAAACAAAAACAAAAAATCTTGCTTTTTTCCCACTTTTCTGAGATTTAAAAAAGTTCAAGTTACAGGCTTGCTGTTCTTGAACTGTTTTGTAAGTTTCTGTGAGGCCATTTTTGCTTGGGCTAAAGGAAAGTCTCTCTGTTGATCAGTGGCAGTGATAAACATTGAGCTGCTTCCCTGCCCCCTGTGGGAGTGGTTACTGACTTGAAACTGTAGTTTTATTGGCTGTTTTGGGTCAATTCCTGGCTCTTTCCAGCCCCTGCTATCAAGCACGCTTTAGAGTGCTTTAGCTGAGTTGCCACTAGAGCAGCATCGGCAGCCGGTTTAAAAGGTTAAACTTTTCTGGCTCCATAAAGTCTGTTCTTCATTTTTCCCTTAGAACTGCTCTACTAGTAATCTAAACAGTATATCCCTTAACTAAAAAGCGCAGCACTTGTTCCTAAAAGCTTTTACTTGTCTTAAAAGCATCTTCTTTTCAGGTTTAGCACTTCTGTATTATACAAAGTCCCTCACTAGCAAACCCCCCCCAGGAGTACCCACTTCCTTACTAAGTCCTCTCTTATTCAGTTACACCTAACTTCTAAATTTCTCTAGCATGTTGAAGGGCCAGATGCTGGCGTCCTCTCCTGTCCAGTTGGTGAATTTGGGAATATTGAGGCAATGTTACAATTGCCTCATGTACAATGACAACCCTCTCCTCCTCCCACATAACACAAATACTTAGAGATGCAGCTATTTAGCCAAACTGGAGGCTGAGCTCTCTCAACTCAGGACTGGCAAGACCAGACAGGAGGAGAAGGCAACTACACACACCACAAAACCAGTCTCACATAAAGCTATCACAACAATGAATCAAACACATAAACACACAAAGTCATACTCGGAGGCTCTGAGCAAAAATTTACCTAAACAGCAGAGGCCTCCAAAGCAGACATCCAAACAACTGCCACCTCATGACACACCACAGGCAACACATAAACCACAAAATCAGTGTGCAAAGCAGTCACAGCCCTTAAGGCCAAATACAACACCAAACATACTTGTCATAGGTGACTCCATAGTCAGACACACTGACGTCCCACTCACCAGGCTGAACAAGGAGAGGGTCACAGTAAGCTGCCTATCGGGCGCTAGAATCCGCCACATAACACAAGCACTCGGGTCACTCCACAGCAAGTACAAATATGACACAGTGATTGTCCATGCTGGTGTGAACGACCTGAGACGTACCTCCCTGGACTACATGAAAAGAGACATAGAGGAACTCTCTGGTTATGTAGTTCAGGCAGGTATGACCCTGACCCTGAGCAGTATCCTTCCTTCACCAAGAATGATGCCACAACATAGAGACAAGATTATCAGCTTTAACAATTGGCTTAATTTCTGGTGTCATTCAAAGGGGATCCAGTGTCTGTCTGCCTGGGATGACATACATGACAAGCCACGCTGCTTCGCAAGGGACGGCTCAGGTCGTTCAGACCATGGGATTCCGGATATTGGCTAAGGCTCTTGCCACCCCCATAGTGCCTTTTTTAGGCAAGGCTCAAATTCTAAACCTACCACCCTAGAAAACAAAAATGGGAAGAAACTAAGGGTAATGCTGCTCAATGCCAGAAGTCTAAATCTCAAAATGCACGCTCTCGAGGCCCTTCTCAGTATGGAGAACATCGATGTCTGTGTTGTGACTGAAACCTGGTTCAAGGCTCCTGAGAGCACCCCGGCACTATCAGATTTTACCTCATTTCATGCATTCCGGCCCCAAAACCCGGACCACACCACAAAAGGAGGGGGTGTATCCATATTCATCAAGGATACCCACACCTCCAAGTTGGTGGCAACGCACGAAGCATCGGAAACCATCCAGGTACAATTAACCATAGGCAAAACTGCTCTACAATTTGTAGCATGCTACAGGCCACCCTCTCAAACTCAGGAACCCCACACAGCCTTCCTGAAGACACTGGAGGGTATAAATGTATCTCCAAACACCATTATATTGGGTGACTTCAACTACCCGAATATAGACTGGGAACATTACTCAAGCCCCAACTTTCTAGCCCAAAGGTTCCTGGAGTTCATAAATTCAAATGCCATGGAACAACTAGTCACCATTCCCACAAGAGGAGAAAATATACTAGATCTCATCATCACAAACATGGGGACAAAATGCTCCACACCGGAAGTATATCCCTCATTGGTGAGATCAGATCACAAACTTATCTCACTGGAAATCCACATCCCGCCCCCACCCCAAACAAAAAAGACCACAGTGAAGAACTCTAAAGCAAATTTCACACTACTCAAGACTGGTGTGGTATCCTTCAAGGCCCCCGAGCCAGTGGAAACCACAACCCAAGCTGTGGAAGCCCTTACAAATGCCTTCTCTGAACACCTCCAGGACTGCATGGATCAGGCAATCCCTAATAAAACCAAGACTCTTTCCACCAAGGGCAAACGTCCAGTCTGGTGGACCCCAGCCATAAACAAACTTTACAATAAGAGGAGAAAGCTGTTACATGATAGAGCAAAATCCATAAAAGAGAAGACACCCTTGATCATTATTAGTAAAAAATACGAGCACTCATAAAATCATCCAAGGCCAAATTTGAGAGAAAAATTGCAATAGATTCAAAAGACAATCATAAGGCCTTCTTCAGCTATGTTAGAAACCTGGGTGGAAACTCCCAGATATGCACAGAATTAGTCCAAAATGATACAAAAATCACTGAACCCACAGACATTGCCAACAGACTGGCAGACAGGTTCAGTGCAAACTTCACCCCCCTCTCCTCCCCAAAGGAGATAACTATCCCAGCGGTGTAGCCTCCCAGACATCTCTAATGCGCAGGTGAAAGCTGCTCTCTCTAAAGCTAAAAACACAGCATCAATGGGACCGGATGGTGTCCCCGGCTGTGTGCTACACGAACTCAACGGGGAACTAAACCCGCATATAAGGCAGCTGTTTAATCTTAGCCTTACCACAGGATACGTGCCCAAGGAGTGGCGTACGGCAACTGTGGTCCCACTCCACAAAGGCGGTACCTCTACGGACCCTGGAAATTACCCCCATAAGCTTAACAAGCCTGGTCTGCAAAGCTATGGAGAGGATCATAATGGAACTCATAAACAAAGACATAGGGGACTTGCAGACATTGGACCCGACCCAGTTTGGCTTTGTCAAGGGCAGATCATGCCTTTTGAACTTGGTTGACTTCTTGAAACAGTCACCAAGGCCATTGATGAGGAAAGGCAGTCCATACAGCCTACCTTGACCTTGCAAAGCTTTCGACACAATACCCCACTCGGGTATTATAGAGAAACTTACCAGCTTAAATGTAAACCCATATGTCACAAGATGGGTTGCAAACTGGCTAAAGGACAGAACCCACAGGGTTAGAGTTGCTGGCGCCATGTCAGACTCCAAGCCTGTCACAAGTGGTGTCCCACAGGGCTCAGTCCTTGGCCCCCTGTTGTTCGGCATCTACTTCTCAAGTACAGGCAAACATAGGAGGACTATGGCTGACAAAGTTTGCAGATGACTGCAAACTGGGCGCCATAGTGGAAAGTACATCGGACACAGATATCCTTCAGAGGGGTCTCACGGAAACTGATAACTGGTGCTAGAGCCATGGCCTGAAGTTAAATGCCAAAAAATGTATAGTCATACCCTTCGGAAAAACAAGGTAACCCCAAGCTACCATATAGGTGGCAATCCATTAAGCACAGAAGAGGTTATCAGGGACCTGGGGCCCAGGTTGACAGTGGCCTTTCTTTTGACACTCACATTGCTAAAGTGGTTAGAAAGACCTTCTACATTGCCCACCTGATCATGAAGGGATTCACATCCAGATCAAGTGAGGTCATTGTTCCCTGTACTATTCACTTATCAGACCAATGATCGAGTACAATGCCCCATTAGGGATGTATCTCACCCGACACCTGCAGCAATTGGAGAGACCCCAAAGTTCCTCACCAAAGGTTAAAGGGACTCCAAAATCTGTCATATGCTGCCAGACTGAAGAAACTCCAGCTCTATTCAGTCGCATACCGCCTGCTCAGAGGTGACCTGTGCCTGACATACAAGGCCATGTCCAACCCAGAATTAATGGACATGCTCCACCTCAAAAAATCCAAATCTACCAGATCCACTAGAGCAAGTGACTTAAACCTTAGCACTGATATAAATAGGACATGCTGGAGGGATAGATTTGTCACCCAGAGACTCCCTATGCTGTGGAATAAAATCCCAGTCCATGTGAGGCAGAGCACCTCGCTGGCTCTGTTCAAGAGAAATCTTGACCGGTGGATGGGAGATCGTAGGTTTACCCCGGGAATCTTCTCTGTGTCACTGCTGGACAGAGGCACAACAAACTAATGGGCACAGTATTTTTTAACATAAGGGGGGATGAAGCCACAAAACTTTGGGCTAGGCTTATAAATGCCTTAGGGCAGATAGCCTAGTATAAACCTATGAACCTATGAACTTGTTCCCTTCCCTGATTTCATGTTCCTTAGTGTTGTTCTTATTACTTCTAGAGTGGGCTCCATCATGACCTCATCTGAACGTGTTCCCTTCCCTGATTTCGTTTTCCTTAGTGTTGTTCTTAGTACTTCTAGGGTGGGTTGAACTTGTTCCCTTCCCTGATTTCCTGTTCCCTAGTGTTGTTCTTGTTACTTCTAGATTGGGCTCCATCATGACCTCATCTGAACTTGTTCCCTTTCCTGATTTAATTTTCCTTAGTGCTGTTCTTATTACTTCTAGGGTGGCTACAGCATGACCTCATCTGAACTTGCTCCCTTCCCTGACTTCATGTTCCTTAGTGTTGTTCTTATTACTTCTAGGGGGGGCTCCAGCATGACCTCATCTGAACTTGTTCCCTTCCCTGATTTCATTTTCCTTAGTGCTGTTCTTATTACTTCTAGGGTGGGCTCCAGTGTGACCTCATCTGAACTTGTTCCCTTCCCTGATTTCATTTTCCTTAGTGTTGTTCTTATTACTTCTAGGGTGGGCTCCAGCATGACCTCATCTGAACTTGTTCCTTCCCTGATTTCATTGTCCTTAGTGTTGTTCTTATTACTTCTAGGGTGGGCTCCAGCATGACCTCATCTGAACTTGTTCCCTTCCCTGATTTCATTTTCCTTAGTGTTGTTCTTATTACTTCTAAAGTGGGCTCCAGCATGACCTCATCTGAACTTGTTCCCTTCCCTGATTTCATGTTCCTTAGTGTTGTTCTTATTACTTCTAGGGGGAGCTCCAGCATGACTCATCTGAACCTGTTCCCTTCCCTGATTTCATTTTCCTTAGTGCTTTTCTTATTACTTCTAGGGTGGGCTCCAGTGTGACCTCATCTTAACTTGTTCCCTTCCCTGATTTCATTTGTTTTAGTGTTGTTCTTATAACTTCTAGGGTGGGCTCCAGCATGACCTCATCTGAACTTGTTCCCTTCCCTGATTTCTTGTTCCTTAGTTTTGTTTTGCTACTTCCATGGTGGGCTCCATCATGACCTCATCTGAACTTATTCCCTTTCCTGATTTTATTTTCCTTAGTGTTGGTATTACTTCTAGGGTGTGCTCCAGCATGACCTCATCTGAACTTGTTCCCTTCCCTGATTTCATGTTCCTTAGTGTTGTTCTTATTACTTCTAGGGGGGCTCCAGCATGACCTCATCTGAACTTATTCCCTTCCCTGATTTCATGTTCCTTAGCGTTCTTATTACTTCTGGGGGCTCCAGCATGACCTCATCTGAACTTGTTCTTTTCCCTGATTTCATGTTCCTTAGTGCTGTTGTTATTACTTTAAGGGTGGGCTCCAGTGTGACCTCCTCTGAACTTGTTCCCTTCCCTGATTTCATGTTCCTTAGTGTTGTTCTTATTACTTCTAGGGTGGGCTCCAGGGCCCCAATTTTTTTTTTAACCTTTTTTTTTTAATTTTGGGG
>NC_056729.1:1867320265-1867372765 GCF_019279795.1 Protopterus annectens
GCAAGTTAAGATCCCTACGATCAGTCAACAAACTAATGGTCCAAACCCACAAAGCTAACAACTCTGCTGGAGAATCCCTGTTTGCAAACTTTGTTGGCAAAACCTAGAATTCATTGCCCTCGAATCATATAACCCTTCAATCCTCCATGACCCTCTTCAAAAAAAGCCTCAAACAGCATCTTTATGGGAACTGGCTTTGCCCATGTACCAACCCTGATTAAATCATAAACCAAAAGTATAATCAGTAAATTTAGTAACATGTAACCACCTAACCAAGCTCTGTTTCTAAACCAAGCTATGTTTCCAATTAATGAGATTCTAATATTTTATTTACTTAAATTTGTTACTGACCAAGACAATTATGTGAGTCCCTAAGCGGTAACATTACTAAACCTTGTACTAAATATCCTGTACTATATTATTTAGTGCCATCTAACTTCTTGTGTAATCTAATTTGGAGCTTTTTTCCCCGGGCCTTCGCTGAAAATGGACATGTATCTAGTCGGAATTTCCAGGTAAACAAATGTAAAATAAAATAAAATAAATAAATATTACTGTATAAATCTGCCCTTTTAAAACATTCTGGGTGACATGTTTGGGATGTAGGCTGTTTTTATGCAGAAGGTTGTTCTTCCTAGTAGGTTTCCATAGACACTAGTATACACATAATTAATATCTCCTTTCCTGATCTTAACATCTAAGAACTCCATCTTTACTGTAGAATATTTACAAGCGAGCCTTAAAAAAAACAGTAGTACCATGCAAATAATCAAGAAATTCATTCAAGAGTTGTGATGCACCAACCCAAAGCAACAACATATCGTCCACAAAACATACATACCAGGCGATGTTCTCCTTGTAAACATTGGTATCTAACAGACAGCATTTCTCCCACTGCACTAATGCAAGGTTGGCGTAGCTGTTGGCACAGGCTGGGCCCATAGCCATGTCAACCTCCTGTAGGAGGAACTCATTCTTGAACACAGAAACATTATTCTCAAGTACAAGCTCAAATAAAGTACACAGCAACTGCACTTTCTCATTCGTAAAACATCTCCTGTCATGTAAAAAAGCTCTAACATTCTCTACTCCCCATTCTTTAGGAATCACTGTGAACAGTGAGTCGATGTCGAGGGTAACAAACAGATAATCTTTAGACAAAGTAGATGCTTTATCAAACAATTTAGATAAAAAGGACTTAGTATTTTTTAAAACTGTGTCACATTTATCCAAAAGTGGATGTAAATTTTTTTCAGCACAAATCGATAATGGCTCTGTACTCCAACCCTTACCAAAAACAATGGGTCTCATGGGTGGACCCCACTGAATGAATTTTTTGATTGTATGGTACTACTGTTTTTTTTAAGACTCACTTGTAAATATTCTACAGTAAAGATGGAGTTCTTAGATGTTAAGATCAGGAAAGGAGATATTAATTATGTGCATACTAGTGTCTATGGAAAACCTACTAGGAAGAACAACCTTCTCCATAAAAACAGCCTGCATCCCAAACATGTCACCTGGAACGTTTTAAAAGGGCAGATTTATATAGTTATGAGACTGTATAACGACAACTCTCAGTTGGGCTTAGAACTTGATTCTCTCAAGCATGATTTTTAGATAGAGGCTATAAAGAGCCAGAAATTGATTCTCAAATTAATGCTGCATGGGAAGAAAGGGAAGGGAAATGTAAAGCCTATTTTGGCAACTATATATATATATATATATATATATATATATATATATATATATATATATATATATATATGACGCTTCACAAGCAACAGTAGCTGTGAAAGATACTTTTACAGTCTCTTTACCTTACTCTAGTGATATTAATAAATACTGTGAAGTCATTAAACAGAATTGGAATATCGTACATACTATAGATGAACTGAAAGGGACTATAGATAGTACACCACATTTTGCATTTAGAAGTAATGTCCCTGAAGAAACATTTGTGTTATAAATCAAAATTCTGCATCAAAGGGCCTCAGTCTATTAGGAATGGGACTTTTCCTTGTAAATTTTGTTCAGCCTATAAGTATATATTTACAGGCTCGACCTATATACACTCTCGTGTTAATTTTAAAATCAAACTTGATTTTTATGCTGACTGCAGAACTTCAAATATTGCCTACTTTGCAAGCTGCCAGGTCTGTCATGCCTTTTACATAGGCAAAAGAAACAGGCCCTTGAAGGACAGGATTCTTGAGCACTTATAGGGACATTAGGAATCAGAAAAACACAAATGCCTTAGCACAACATATTGGTTTACATGGCTCAAAACACACTTTTAAGTTTTTTGTACTTCAGGTTTAAGACGTATTTGAGGGGCCATTACATCTAATAAAAACAGAAAGGGTTGAACAGACATGGATTTTGCTTTTGAATGCAGAGAAATTGCCTGGTTTAAATGGTGTTTTCAGCTTTAAACCATTACTGAAAGCATGTCCGCTTAAGCATTAATGTTGTTTTTAACTTAAGATTTATGTTTGAATTGTTTTATTTGTACTTATAATAAGCGTTGCTCTATACGTTTGTACCTTTTAATTAATTTATGAGATTTGCATATGATAGTTGATTGGTTCTGTTTCCTTTTTAAACTTGTGTTCTACTTGTTCAACAGTGTGAAGAGGCGACAGTGTTATCGCGAAAACACTTCTCTGGTTTCATTTTGCTAATAAATTAAAGTTTTTGCCTAGCCATGTTGGTCCGGTACTTGTTTGTTACTTTTTACTATCAATCCAAATGTTACCAGATGGGTAGCAAACTGGCTCACGGATAGAACCCCTGTAGTCAAAATAGGGGAAGCTACCTAAAGCAGTAGACCCGTAACAAGCGGCATACCCCAGGGTTCAGTCTTGGGGCCTCTATTATTTGTGATATACTTTTCTGAGGTGCAGGCCAAAACCAGTGGGCTATGGCTGACCATGTTTGCAGATGACTGCAAGCTGGGTGCCATCATCAGTTCCCCTAGTGATGTCGACATCCTCCAGGACAGTCTCACTCAGACAAATGACTGGTGCCAGAAACATGGCCTCAAGCTGAATACCAAAAAATGAATCATCATCCCCTTTGGGGAGAGTGACATCTCCACAAATTATCACATTAATAACAATGTCCTAAGCACTCAGTCAGTCATGAGAGATTTGGGCACCCAGGTTAATTGCAACTTGACTTTTGACTACCATGTTCCTTCTGTGGTACGGAAAGCCTTCTACATGGTCCACCTCATAAGTAAGGGTATCTCATCCAGGGACGAGAAAGTCATAACATCCCTGTATCTTTCCATTATAAGGCCCATTACTGAGTACAGCACACCTTTCGGCATGTAACTCACAAAGCACATGCAGCAGCTAGAGAGATCACAGAGGTTTCTCACCAAAAGAATCCAGGGCCTCAAACATCTACCATACACAGATAGGGTAAAAGGCCTATCCCTCTACTCAGTTTCATACAGACTCCTCAGAGGTGACCTCTGTCTGGCATACAAGGTGATCACGGACCCCACCTTCATGGGACTGCTGCATATCCACAAGTCAAGCTCCACTCGAGTAACCTGCATGCATGGCCTCAAGCTGGTCTGTGACATCAACAAGACTTGTTGCCGGGACAGACTTGTGTCCAAAAGACCCACTCATCTATGGAATAGACTCCCTCTCCACATCAAGCAGAGTACCTCTGTACCCCTTTTTAAGCGCAACCTGGATAACAGGATGGGAAACATAAAATACACCCCTGGGATTCCACCCATGTCCCTGCTGGACAAAGACATTGGGTGCTGATTTGTTTAAACATGAGCTAACATCTTGGCTAGGCTTAAAAAGGCCTCTGGGCCAATAGCCTAGTGACCTCCTATGATCCTATGGACTTTATGAAGAGAGACATGATAAAGCTCACTGAATATGTGTCCCAGGCAGGTATGTCCTTAGCCTTAAGCAGCATTCTACTATCACCCAGAATGATGCCTCAATACATATAAAAAATGACTGACTTTAATAATTGACTTAGCTTCTGGTGTCATTCCAAGGAGATCCAGTACCTGACAGACTGGGAAGACATGAACGAAAGACCATGATGCTTTGCCAGAGATGGCCTGCATCTGTCTCCCTTGGGATTCAAGCATCTGGGGAAGGCTTTTGCCACCCCAAAAGTGCCTTTTTTAGGCAATGCCATGATGTCAAAACTACCAACATGAACGTTTCATCAAAACACAAATTAAAAGTCATGCTGCTTAACGCTAGGAGTCTAAACATGAAACTGCACTCACTGCAAACATTCTTAAATCTGGAAGATGCTGACATTTGTGCAGTCACAGAAACCTGGTTCAAAGCTGAGTAGAGCACCCCAGTCATGCCAGGTTACTCATCCTATCAAACAATCAGACCTCAAACTGTGGACAGCAAAGCAAAAAGAGGTGGAGTTTCAATATATATTTAAGACATACACACTTCCAGGCTGGTCAAACAGTATGATGCACAGGAGGCACTCCAGGTGCAGTGAACCATTGACAAGACCCCTATTCAAATAATAGCTAGCTACAGGCGCCTAACTTTGACTCAAGATGCTCACTCCAACCATCTGGACTTCTTTGAATCTATCAAGATTCAACCATTTACCCTGATCCTGGGTGACTTTAACAGTCCAACCACAGACTGGAAAAACTACTCATGCCAAAACACAAATGCTCAGAGATTCCTTGATTTCATCAGTGCCAATGCTTTGGACCAGCTGGTCGACATCCCCACAAGAGGTGATACTATCTTGTATTTGATATTAACCAACGTGAGTAACCACTGCAGCATCCCTACTGTGTCATCCTCCCTGGTAAGATCCAACCACAAAGAGGTCACTTTCGAAATCACCATCTCATCTGATATCCCCCCCCCCCACCAGCTGGAGTCAAACAAAAAAAAATTCTCCAACGTTGAATACAACCTCCTAATGGAAGGTATAAATAGCTTCACAGACCCCTCCCACTCCGTAGGAACTGGGACAAATGTCCAAACCTACACCAAAGTACTATATGAGCATTTATATAGCTGCATGGGCTCAGGAATACCCAACAGGACAAAATCTTCCTCCTCAAGGAAGAGTAAACCTGTCTGGTGGACATCTGCAATAAATAAACTCTATAACAAAAAGGAGAAAATTGCTTTCCAGGACCAAGAAAGAGCAGGTGCTTAAATGGAAGGAATCTCTCCTTAGCCTGAACAAGCAAATAAGTGAAATCCTCCAAAACAAACTGAGTCCAAACTGGCCATATCTACTGAAGACAATAATAAAGCCTTCTTCACATATCTCAACAATCTCAAGGGAAGCACTCATATCTGCTCAGAACTGGTGGTCAAGTGCACGACATACACAAAAGCCCTAGATATAGCCAACCTGTTGGCAGACAGGTTCAGTGAAAACTTCACCCCTCTGTCCTCCCCAACAGTAAACCAGGATATCCTCAGCACCTGCCCCCATCTCCCGTCCCCTTATCTCTAGGGAGCAAGTCACCACTGCCCTTTCAAAGGCAAAAAAAGACAGACAGCCTCCATGGGACCCAATAACATCCAAGGCTGCATCCTACAAGAACTTAGGCCAGAATATCCAGCACCACTGGGTACTCTATTCAACCAAAGCCTCAGTACTGACTTTGGCCCAGGTCAAGTGAAGAGCAACCACTGTCATCCCTCTGCACAAAGATGGAGCATCCAGCGATCCAGGAAATTATATACCCATCAGCCTAACTAGCCTGATCTGCAATGCCATGGAATGGATTATCATGGACCTCATTAACAATGGCATTGGCAACCTGCAAACACTGGATCCCACACAGTTTAGTTTTATCAAAGGGAGGTCATGCCTGTTAAATTTGGTCGACTTCTTTGAGACAGTCACCAAAGCCATGGACGAGGGGAAGACTGTGCACACTGCCTACCGTGACCTGGCCAAAGCCTTCGATACTATTCCCCACTCGGGTATAACAGTTAAACTCTCTCAGCTAGATATGAATTCATATGTTACTAGAGGAGTAGCAAACTGGCTCACTGACAGAACCCACCTAGTTAAAACAGGAGAAGCCACTTCAAGCAGTAGACTTGTAACGAGCAGTGTACCCCAGGGATTGGTATTCAGGCCTGTGTTGTTTAGGATATACTTTTTTGAGGTGCAGAGGCCAAAACCAGTGGGCTATAGCTGACCAAGTTTGCAGATGACAGCAAGATCGGCACTGTCATCAATTCCCCTAGTGATGTGGACATCCTCCAAGAGGTTCTTATCCAAACAAAAGACTGGTGTCAAAAACATTGCCTCAAACTGAATGCCAAAAAATACATCATCATCCCCTTTGGGAAGAGTGATATCCCCACAAATTATCACATTAATAATAAGGTCCTAAGCATGCAATCAGTCATGAGAGACTTGAGCATCCAGGTTGATAGCAACCTGACTTTTGACCACCATATTGTCTCTGTTGTATGGAAAGCTTTCTACATGGCCTACCTCATTAGGAAGACTATCTCATCCAGGGACAAGGAGGTCATAACATCCCTCTATTCTTCCCTTATAAGGCCCATTATTGAGTACAACGCCTCTTTTAGCATCTACTTCATAAAGTACATACAGCACCTGGAGAGACCACAGATGTTCCTCACCAGGAGAATCCAGGGCCTCAAACATCTACCCTACACAGGTAGGTTAAAAGCCCTGTCCCTCTACTCAGTCTCTTACAGACTCCTCAGAGGTAACCTCTGTCTGGCATACAAAACAATCTCAAACCCTGCCTTGATGGGATTGTTGCATATCCACAAGTCAAGCTCCACTTCAGTAACCTACATAGGCAATCTCAACCTGGTCTATGACATCAATAGGACTTATTGGTGGGACAGATTTGTATCCCAGAGACTCCCCCTTCTGTGGAACAGACTCCCTCTTCATGTCAAGCAGAGTACCTCATTATCCCCTGTTAAGCGCAACCTGGATATCTGGATGGAGAACATTAAATACACCCCTGGGATTCCACCTGTGTCCCTGCTGGACAGGGGCATTGGGTGCTGACTTGTCAGAACATGGGCTACATTCTTGGCTATGCTTGTAAGGGCCTCAGGGCCAATAGCGGAGTAACTTCCTATGATCCAATGAACACCCGACTTACAGATTTCTAAAAACAGGCTTGTAAGGGCCTCAGGGCCAATAGCTGTGTAACTTCCTATGATCCAATGAACGCCCGGCTTACAGATTTCTAAAAACAGAAAATAAAAGTACAGATTTTCCTAAGCAGCAGACACAAACCATAAACAGAACAGATAATGCAGAAAGCTACATCAGATGATCCAGTGAAGTGCAGATACAAAGAAAGGAAAACTCCCTGGCTCCTTTACTGATTCTAAAATATGCAAAAAGCTACATCAGATGATCCGGTGAAGTGCAGATACAAAGAAAGGAAAACTTCCCTGGCTCCTTTTCTGATTCTGAAACTCCAGCAGAGGCTTAGACACTGACTGCATGTAAACACTGGCTGAGTCTTATTAGTAAACAAGACCAAGCTAAACTCCATGTATTAAGTATCAGTCAAAGATAATTCAGTTTTCAGGTTATTTATATAAGAAAGGCTTGATGTGGAGGCTGTAGCAATATGAATTGTTTTTTTTTTCAGTTGAGTTTTCTCATTTACACAATGCAGTCTGCACCTCTTGAAGATAACATTCTGAAAGCCCCTCTAGTTCATACTCTTCAGTCTATTCACATAGAATGGTGAAGCTCATAATTACTGCTTAAAGTCTAAATCTTTGAACAAAATGTTAGTAGTAGTTTTTTCCTTGGGACTCTCTCTGGTGTGCCAGTTGCCATCTTTCAGATATTGTATAATAAGTCTATGCTACAGTGATAATGACATGACTACAAACCTGGTGACAAGAGTCTCACTAGTGGTGTAACCAGCCGGTGCTACAGTGATAATGACATGACCACAAACCTGGTGACAAGATTCTCACTAGTGGTGTAACCAGCCTATGCTACAGGGATACAGACATGACTACAAACCTGGTGACAAGAGTCTCACTAGTGGTGTAACTAGCCGGTGCTACAGTGATTACATGACCACAAACCTGGTGATAAGACTCTCACTAATGGTGTAACCAGCCTGTGCAACAGGGATACAGACATGACTACAAACCTGGTGACAAGAGTCTCACTAATGGTGTAACCAGCCTGTGCTACAGGGATACAGACATGACTACAAACCTGGTGACAAGAGTCTCACTAGTGGTGTAACCAGCCGGTGCTACAGTGATAATGACATGACCACAAACCTGGTGACAAGTGTCTCACTAGTGGTGTAACCAGCCGGTGCTACAGGGATACAGACATGACTACACACCTGGTGACAAGACTCTTGCTAGTGGTGTAACCAGCCAGTCCTACAGGGATAATGACATAACTGCACACATGATGACAAGACTCTCACTACTGGTGTAACCAGCCTGTGCTACAGGGATAAAGACATGACTACAAACCTGATGACAAGACTCTCACTAGTGGTGTAACCAGCCTGTGCTACAGGGATACAGACATGACTACAAACCTGGTGACAAGACTCTCACTAGTGGTGTAACAAGCCTGTGCTACAGGGATAATGACATGACTATGCACATGATGACAAGACTCTCACTACTGGTGTAACCAGCCTGTGCTACAGGGATAATGACATGACTACAAACCAGATGACAACAGTCTCACTAGTGATGTCAACAGCCTGTGCTGCAAGGATAAAGACATGCCTACAAACCTGGTGACAAGACTCTTACTAGTGGGTATAACTAGCCGGTGCTACAGTGATAATGACATGACTACAAACCTAAGCAGAACAAACACAAATACCAACCCTTTCTGGTAGAGAAGGACCAAGAGAAAAAAATAAAGAATAAATCCAGCAAGGCAGAGGGACCCCAAAACGGCTAACTTCAATAAAAGTTTTTATTGAAATTAGCCGTTTTGGGGTCCCTCTGCCTTGCTGGATTTATTCTGTGACTACAAACCTGATGACAAGATTCTCACTAGTGATGTAACCAGCCTGTGCTACAGAGATAAAGACATGACTACAAACTTGGTGAAAAGAGTCTCATTAGTGGTGTAAACAGCTTGTACTATTTCGGATAAATACATGACTACAAACCTGATGACAACAGTCTCACTAGTGTAATGAGCATGTGCTACAGGGATAAAGACATGACTACACACTTGGTGACAAGCATTTCACTAGTGGCTTGGGCACCTGAAGGTCCAAGCAAGGAGGATTGGTATGTCCATCATACAAGGATGGATACTGGCTCCCACTTAGTCCATGCTTCTGCTCTAATGACTCAAGTGTCATTGCCTTATCTGAAGAGTAGAGGCCTATCATGATGCACGGAGGCAGTGTTTGTAAATTGTGGGCATGGCTGCTTAACAAAGTGATAGCAGGCCCTGTCAGCAAATGTGTTTGGACACACAGGTATGTAATGAGAGGGAATAGGCAGCCTTGTGGTAATGCATTGCTCATGTCAGCATAACAGATGGAATTAGGTCATAAAAAATAAATGCTTTTATTATCAGGTTACGAGTGATAGCACAAAGGTCCATCATGGCTGCCTGGATAATGGCCCTATAGGAGCAGCAAAATGCCTGATCAGGGTAGATTTGGATCAACAGGAAAGGGGTAAAATCATACAGAAATACCCTGTAATGACAATTTTGTTCTTAAATCACAAACATTTCAAATTGTTTGTGGAAGCTATGAATTAGCTGCAAGGACAACTGCAATTTAACCCCTGTATCAATCAGTAGGTTACTTTTTCTGACATTGCAGCCTCAGCTACCTTTTGAGACTGTAACTGACAATATACAAAAAAAAGAAATGTGAATTCCCAGAGATCCAATAGATTTATGGCTCCAGTGGGAGAGGAAAAAAGGCAGGACTACAAATAGCTTGATATTGGGATTTTGCTGGTCCAGTGTAGATCAGTGTGTGTGTGTGTGTGTGTGTGTGTGTGTGTGTGTGTGTGTGTGTGTGTGTGTGTGTGTGTGTGTGTGTGTGATATACCTTTAAGAAGCTTTCCAGTGAGTCAGCACATGCATATAAGTACTGAACACATGCAAGAGTGCCATTTGAGTGAGTAGCCAGAGTGACATCATGCATGTATGTAGTCAGTCAGTTAGATAGTTCCTTTAAGTTTAATGTTCCTGATATCCATCCTGATGTATTTGTATAAATAAACTAGTTAAATGAATACCCATTTCTCAATGTCTTGTCTTCTTACTGCACATAAGAAGAGTGACATGGTATCTGAAGAGGATCTAGGGTTACAGCCATGAGGCAATCGATTAAAGTTGGAGGAATATACAAGCGTGGATCATCCATACTGCTTAAATAACTCGTAAAACAGGTCAGAAACAAATTCCAGGTAATAAAACTTGCTTAAAAGATTTCTTTCATTATAAATATAAAATTAAGCACTCGGAGCACTCAAAACAAATTTCTTATTAAACAAAATGTCTGATACTACGACATATTGATAAAAATAGTCAAAATAATTACAAAAATATTTGAAATCACATAAAATTTACAAAAAAGGGAAACCATCGCATTTTTTCACTATGTGATACGATTTTGTATTAACTAAAGCTATTCAAAATATCTGGTGTGTGCAAAGTGTTTGCAAGTGTGTGCAGTATTACAGTGCAGTTAATTCGTAAAGTCATATCAAAGAATATTTCACAAAGTACAGTTGTTTCAAAGCATATTTCGCAGAGTACAGTATTTCGAAGAGTTTATTGTGCACTTGAATATTATTACAAGTACCTGGTGTGTGTGCATGTTCATACACAATTACAAGGGCCATTTTGTATTGTGTTTTACTACAATCTGTGGGCATGACAGAAGGATTTTCCAGACCCGCACCACTTGTATTTAATAACAATATTGCAGAAAACTGGACAGTGTTTGAGCAGGAATATGATACTTTCATACAGGTTGCTTTTTCTAACAAAGATCCACATACAAAGCATTTATTCTGCTTAATTTAGCTGATTCAGAGGTGACTGAAAGAGAGTGCTCATTTGTGTATGCACCTGCTGTGTTTGCAGGGGAGGGGTGAACCCCCATATACTGGCACTGGCTGAAACAATGGAAGACCCTGAATGCTTAAAACGTACATTTAGAGAAATGTGTAACCCCCAAATTAATATTACAATGGAAAGGCACTTATTTTACACAAGGGATCAAAAGACTGGTGAAACTTTTATAGCATATATAACACACTTGAGAAACAAGGCTAAAATGTGCAGATTTGGTGATTTGAGAGATGAGCTGATAAAGGACAGGCTTGTGCATGGTATTACTAATGACACAGTGAGAAAGATTTTGCTTTGAGACAGTGATATGACTTTGAACAAAGCCTCTGAGATTTGTTAGATACACAAGCTTACAGAAAAGCACACAAGTATGCTTACAAATTAAAATAGCAGTGGAACGCACAGTGACAAAGCTCATGTTGATAGTATGCAGCAAGTGGTTAAAAGAAACAGGCCCAAGCACATGGGAGCTACTGCAGGTCCTATAACAGTCCCTGGGGAAACTCTGAGTCTTTCCAGCAAATTCTAGAGCATGCTCTTGGAAGCAGACATGCTCAGTGAAGCATAATGGTGACTCAGCAAAATCAAAGAATGTGCCTTTTCCTGGCTTCATAGTCAGTTGTTGTAACTGGTGGAAATCACGAGCCCAAAAGAGAAAAGTGTTTAGGCTTTGGTCAGTAGTGCCACAAATGCAGTAAGTGGAATAATTTCAAAAGGTTTTGTAAATCAAACGAGAAACACATTCTTTTATTAAGAGAGGGCATTCCAAGAGGCAAGGTGATCAATTAGAAAGCTGCGACCCTACATTTTTATGTTGATGGTGTGTCATGCTTGGTGAAAACAGTCAATGCAGCAGATTTATGGGCAAAGAATGAAATTTTTTGTACTGTTTGGATTAATGTGAGTCCTACTGGCTCAAAGTGCAATGTTATGTCATCAGAAACATTTGCTAGAGTACAAGCTGCAAAACAACTTGATTTGAGAGTGTGCAAAACTTGTTACTTAAGGTGATGAACAGATTCAAACCAAAGGCTCAGTCGTGCTTTCATATTATTCTGCTGGGAGCAGCTATGACTTGCAATTTTACGCAGTCAAGAGACATGTGCAGTCATTATTAGGCCTTAGAGACAGTTTGAAAATAGGACTGCTTTCACTTAATAAAGTTGTTCACCATGTAAGTCTGCATGACAACAGCTCAGATTTCATCCAAACTGTTTTTCTGACTATGCTGATATTTTTGCAGACAAACTAGACAAGCTACCAACTGTTGTACTCTATGAAGGTAGACCCAGAGGTCAACCCAGTTATCAGACCAGCATGGAAACTTCCAGTAGCTATGCCGAACAGAGTAAAAATGGTGCAGCTAGGAGTAAATTTGTCCAGCAGAAGCACCTTCTGAATGGGTATTCTCCATGGTGGTAGCTCATAAGAAAAGTTTAGGTGATTATCAGAATATGTATTGATCCAAAAGATCTGATCAAAGCATTAAAAATACCTCATCATCCAATGTGCACAGTTGAAGAGGTTGCTGCCCTCTTGCCAAGCACCACTGTTTTTTCTGTCTTAGATGCAAAGAGTTTATTTTGGCAAACTTTGCTTGATCGAAAATTTTCGTTGTTAACCACATTCGGTATGCCTAATGGAATATACAGATTTCTGAGAATGCCATTTGGGATAAATTCTGCCAGTGAAGTCTTTCAGCATGAAACACAGCACATTTTTTTCTGGTTATCTGTGTGCTACTACAGTAGATGATGTTCTAGTAGGAAGCAGTGGTGAAGTCAAACATGACAGAAACCTCAAGAAAGTTCTGGAAAGGGCAAGTGAAGTGAATCTTCAGCTGAATCCTCAGAACTGTAAATTCAGGCTATGAGAAGTTACTTATGTTAGTCACTTGTTTATCAGTTAATGCTTACGACCAATTCTTTCCAAGCAAACAGCAATTCTCGAGATGCCAGCTCCAGACAATGTCCAAGCCCTACAGCTTTTTTTGGCATGGTCAACTATTTAAGCAAGTTCAATCCAGATTTGAGTCAAATGTCAGCACCGCTCAGGGAGCTGACATGTGAAAATGTAATTAGGTCATGTTCAGAACAGCACCAAAGAGTATTTTATGCCCTGGAACAGAAAATTGCCAACCCACCAACTATCAGCTACTATGATGTTCACAAACCAGTTACTCTTTCCTGTGATGCTTTTAAGTTTGGTATAGATGGCCATTCTTCAAGAGGGTAGACCTGTAGTCTGTGCATCAAGAACTCCTACCCAGACTGAGATGCAATATACCCAGATTGAGAAAGAGCTTTTGGCATTTCTGTCTGCATGTTTGACATTCCATGAGTAATATTTATGGTCGACCTATTCAGAACAAAACTGACCACAAACCTCTAGTAACTATTTTCAGAAAGCCTATGCATACAGCTCCTGCCAAATTGCAAAGCGTGACACTCAAATTGCAGAAGTATAACTTCAGTCTTGTTTACACAAAAGACAAACTTCTTTATCTTGTTGATATTTTATCCAGATCGCCTAGAAAAAAAAAGCACAGAACAGCATAACAACGAGCAACTTGATTTTGAGGTCATGGAAGTGAGAATTTTTTCTTCCATACATTTTGATGAGCTCAGACCTCACTCAGCTTTAGATCCAATTGTCCAGAAGCTAAACTTCTTTATCAGTCGAGGATGTTCTTCAAAGCAATCTTGTTTACCAGTAAAAATACAACCATATTTTCCATACAGAGATGAGATTTTGTCAGACAATAGTATCATCATGAAAAGTCCTAAAGTGATTGTTCCAAAGTCCTTGCAACAACAGTACATTAAGATCTTGCATTGTGGCCACGCAGGAACTGATTCTACCAAAAGACAGCTGAGAGGTCTAGTATTCTGGCCTTCTATGTCAACAGATATTATGAAAGTACTTTCATCTTGTTCAGTGTATAACAGTACAAAGCCACAACAACAGAAAGAACCACTTCAGTTAAGCCAGATTCTTGAACTACCTTGGTTGACAGTAGCCACAGACATCTTCGAGTGGAATGGTCAACATTATTTGGTGTTAGTAGATTCTTATTCAAATTGGTTCAAGATTGACCTACTTCCCATCCTTACTTCCAGTACTGTCATTACTAAGTTGAAGAAATGTTTCTTTCCATGGTAATCCACACAGAGTTATTTCTGACAATGGTGCATACTCTACAGTCACCAGGTCAAGACATTCGCAGAAGAGTGGGACTTTGTTCATATTATGAGTACTCCTGAATACCCTCAGTCAAACGGTTTGGCTGAATGTGCAGTTCAAAGTGAAAAACAGCTGTTAGAGAAATCCAGATGTGACAACACCGATATTTTTCTAAACTTGTTAAATCTCAGAAACATTCCTTGTGATAAGCTTCTTGGTTCACCTGCCCACAGACTTATGTCGAGCTAAACCAGAACCACATTACCAATCTGCAGTAATTTATTGGTTCCATGTGCTAAGAACAACAAAGCAATAAAAGCCCAACTGTTGAAAAAGCATTTGTTCCAGAAGTCTTACTATAATAAAACCAGCAAACTGCTCAGTTCATTGAAAAAAAGGGGGAGATAGTGAGGATGTAGACGTCAAAAGGTTTTGATCACATTAGATTTGTGAAAAGTTTGTGTCAAAAGCTGAGATCATATATTGTGGAATCACAAGGAATGGAATTCAGACAAAATCAGAAGCATTTGTTACCAGTGTCTGAACCAGTGAAACAGTATATTCCTGTGATAAAGACTCTAGTTCTCAGAGTGACTTGTCCAATGTTCCTGTTCCAGAGGACGTTCAGTCAGCAATCCCAGTTCCTGAGAAAATCCCTGAAACTCCTCAAGCAGAACATTCCCCAATGACTGTTCCTGTTGCTAAACCCAGTCCTAACTATTATGTCACAAGATCAGGTCACATCTCAAAACCTAGTTCCAGATACATGGCATCCTGGACATGACTGTTGTTTTTCTTTATTAGTGTCTGTATAAACTGCATGCCTATTTAAATGTCACTGTTTATATGAGACAGCTCAGTAAAGCTCAGTAAAGAAGCTTTCCAGTGAGTCAGCACATGCATATAAGTACTAAGCACATGCAAGCAGGAGTGCCATTTTGAGTGAGCAGCCAGATTGAGAGCATGTATGTATGTAGTCAGACTGTTCATTTAAGTTTAACGTTTCTGCTATCCATCCTGATGTATTTGTATACAATAAACTACTTAAACACCCAAGCCTCAACGTCTTATTAATGCACATGAGAACAGCGACAGCCTAGCACTATTAAACATCAGGCTCAATAAACAGAGAGAGTGAGGCAGACACATTCCAAAATAAAGTACAGTGATATGTCATGAATACCCAAATGGTTTCCACTGAAGCAACTAAATAGCACAGAATGTTACAAATGGAATATGCAGAAATGTTAGGGATACTCAGAAATGTTAGAAAAGGGATACACAAACATGTTACAAAAGGGATACACAGAAATGTCACAAAAGGGATACACAGAAATGTTACAAAAGGGATATGCAGAAATGTTACAAAAGGGATACACAGAAATGTTACAAATGGGATATGCAGAAATGTTACAAAGGGATACTCAGAAATCTTACAAAGGGATACACAGAAATGTCACAAAAGGGATACACAGAAATGTTGCAAAAGGGATACACAGAAATGTTACAAATGGGACATGCAGAAATGTTACAAAGGGATACTCAGAAATGTTACAAAAGGGATACACAGAAATGTCACAAAAGGGAAACACAGAAATGTTACAGAAGAGATACACAGAAATGTTACAGAAGGGATAAACAGTTAATTATTTATTTACAAGTGGGAAAATAAGGATCGAGGATTATGGAAAGTCGTATCAGAATCTATCTGCTCTTTAAAAATGTTCACAGTTACATTGATAGGAGCTATGTTATTTACAAGTGGGAAGGTTTGGATAGAGGATGATAGAAAGTTGTATCAGAATCTACCTGCTCATTAAACAATGTCACAGTTACATTTATAGGAGCTATGTTATTTACAAGTGGGAAGGTTTGGATACAGGATGATGGGAAGGTGTATCAGAATCTATCTGCTCTTTAAACAAGTTCACAGTTACATTGATAGGAGCTGTTACTGACCAGCCAAAGGACAGCTCAGCTAAAACCTTACTGCATAACTTTTATACACCCAGTATGACTCATGACATCCAACTATAATACAACATCATGGACCACATTAATCTTCTATATCCTTCTGCAAATCATTACAGCTGTTTTCCTTATAGGTAAACAAAATCTAGTCCAGGATGAACTTTTCCCTCATATTTAAGAAACTTTAATCAACCATTTTAGAAGCACAAAACAAACCCTGATACTTTGCTGACCACTCCAAGATATGTCTTCCATTGGGTCCTTTATATTTTGGGGAAAAAAAATTAAAAATGAGAAAGAAATGGACACTCGACCACAAATTACTGCAAGAACATGGAGTAGTAAAAAAATCAATATCCACCTATTTAACAGATGTTTATAACCAACTGATTTAACTTCTACTTAATAAGACATACAGAGTGCATATTTTAAATCATAATTAGGGGGAATGTTATAAATAAAACTATATAAGTTAAAAATTAAAGTTAAACAAGAAAAATACATTAAAGGTCACATTAAAAAACCTTGATGATCAGCTACTAATGTATGATGACTGTTCAGTATATAAGAAAGCTATCAGAGACCTATGACATGAGTTGAATGTATCAGCTATCTTGGTATGAGAACAAAATGTTAGCTTTTTATTGGGAATGGGCACAATTACCTTTAAAACTCCTACCCAGCATAACAAAATGCAAACACTTAATATAAATCTTATCAGTTAAAAAAACTATCCCACCAATAGGTATCTAGTTCGCTCTTTAAGCAGTTTTCGACTCTAACATTAAGTTTACTCACAGTGTGCTGCCAGTGAAACCAACTTCCACCACAAGCAAGAACATAGTGTTTCTATCTAACGCTGGGTTACTGAACATCCCCGATGGTTAGTCCACTGTTCTAATTTTACTTCCAGTATGACACTAGTGAATCCAACTTCTCCCACAGCAAGAACAGAATGTGGCCATATAACATAAGGAAACTATACATCCCTGTTGTGGCAATGTACCAATTAGCGTTTAGGTAAGTTTTTTTTCTGATGTCAGGTTCATTAGCTCTGTAAATAACTTCAGTAATACTTGTAAAAAAACACTCAACATTCAAATTTAATGTGCAGCCATCTTAATAAGGAATAGTGTGGCTGAAGAAACATCTCTGAAATTAGTGCTCCAACACCCTGAACTCAATTATAGACCTCTAAACTCCTGACTACCTCTTAGGCCTGTGGACTGCATTAAGAACAAACTCTATAAACTATTGCCAACATGTTTCCTTTAATTTTCATTTAAATTTGGCCACAAAAATGATAAACACAAATAATACCAAATAAAAATCACAATCTACTGCTGTCTACTTTATACAACTAGATTGAATATCTATGTCAAAAGTTAAAACCATAATTAATTCGGACATACGCAACCTATACCTATTATTTAAAGTGTCCTACTTTCTTTTACACATTGTTTCTGTAATGTCAGTGTGTGTGTACTCTCAGGTGTAACCTGCTATGCTCCCCCTCAATATGTGAGGGCTCACCCTGCTTCTCTACCCTACTCCCAATCCCACCTCCACTACTACTACTTACATCATCACTGTGCCTTAACCACACCACCCTAATCCACCAGCCGCAGTTATCACCTGCCTTTTCACCTCTCCCACCTATATCTCGTTATACACTTTTGATACCTCTCTGCTAACTCTTACCTCATTCCACACAGCATCCCATCCCCTTCTTACCTATATATTAAGTAAATAACCTGCCAATCTCATGCATGTCCTACATAACCACCACTCCAAGCCATCTCACAACAGTAACTATACTACATATCTTACACATCCAAGAAGACTTCTCTAAGTCTAAGAAACACTGCAATATGCATATTCAAATGCTACTGCTTGCCTTGCTTCTCTCTCTAGTATACATAACACACTACTCAAACCAACTAAACACCAATTTTATCCCCAATCAAGGAACTCTAGCTTCTTTACATACCTCCACAAATAATACAGTCCCAGTAGCACACAATATATATAATATATCTAATCACCTCTACATCAAATGCATGTATGTAAACAAAAGTACCTCAAGCTTCAATCCAAAAATCAAAAGCAGAATCAAATGGCTATTTTTAGCTCTCCTCCCATGAGTAACTATACATCTATGTGGTGATATGCACCCAATCCCAGGGTCAACACCCACATGGTCACAATAAGAAATAACCCTACTCATAGTACCCTGCCTCTGTACCACTCTATAATTCTGACATACACAGCCTCAAATTCCTCAGTATTAATTCCAGACGTGTCTACAACAAAACAGCTAGCTTGCATACTCTCATATCCCACTACAACACAGACATTCTAGTAATTAGAGAAACCTGGTTAAAATCTGAAATCAAAGACTCTGAAATTCTTGCACCTGGCTATAATATCTTAAGAGCAGATAGGCAAAAAGAAAAAAAGTTAGCATAGCTATTATAGGGGACAGCTTATGGCCACACTCGGTGGACTTAGAAAAGATCGGTTTTGGGGCCTCAGACATAGTAAATAAAAGACAAACACACACACACTAGGCCCCAAGCACACACACACAGCCCTAACGGAACCACGAAGGAAGGGGAGGAAAAATATAAAAATACAAAAAAATAAGCGAACTACAATAGTAAAATATATAAAGAGGGACCTTGAACACAATCTCACACAAAAAGTTTAAGAA
This sequence comes from Protopterus annectens, assembly GCF_019279795.1. Taxonomy (NCBI): domain Eukaryota; kingdom Metazoa; phylum Chordata; order Ceratodontiformes; family Protopteridae; genus Protopterus; species Protopterus annectens. Next base: position 1,867,339,236 of record NC_056729.1, read on the forward strand.
AGTTAAATTTTTTCTCACAAAAGCGATAGAAATGCCTGGAACTCTGGATCAAGCTGCTGAAGTAAACTGCGGCAAACTAGATCTGAGGTCAGTCAGGGTTGGCAGGGGTTTTTGGGTAGGGGGAGGAGTTTGGAGCTCGGATCTAAAGCTGTGGAAAACTGCCGGCTCGGATCCGAGGTCGGATCTGATACCCATAGGTTGCTGCACAAATGAAGTTAACTACTTCAGATTAACTTTTCCGTTATCGGGGCAACAGAATGGATTGCTTCTGCTTTCAGCTGCCAGCAAGCTCTTGTCAGTTGTTTGACTTTATTGTATTAAGGTAACGTTTCATTAAAATGTCGATTTGCATACATGAATAAATGTCAGTTTTTGTAGATGAATAAATGTCGATTTGTGTACATGAATAAATGTCAATTTTTGTACATTAATAAATATATAAATGTAGATTGCTGTACGAGGGGGTAAATAAGGCATCCCCTGATAATAAGCACTAATGTGTATTTCGACGGGGAAAAGTATAAGACCCGATCTTATTTTCGGGGAAATACGGTATCATCCAAACCCTCAATTATTACTTAATTGGCGCATTACCTGAAAAGATTAGTGACCGTATCCTTAGCTATGAAATAAGACTCCCAAGCTTGACAACTAAACAGCATTTCTACAAAACTGTTTGCAACTTATCCAACTTTGACAAAAATAACTGTCTTTTTGCTAAGAAAATGCATCTGGAACCAACTAAACACATTCCCTTTAGATGAGGCTGCAGTAAAATTTTACAGTATATTCATCAATATATTAAAGGCACATGATGTACTAATATATTCATCAATATATTAAAGGCACATGATGTACTAATGTATTCATCAGTATTTCAAAAACACATGATGTACTAATGTATTCATCAGTATATTAAAGGCACATGATGTACTAATGTATTCATCAGTATATTAAAGGCACATGATGTACTAATGTATTCATCAGTATATTAAAGGCATATGATGTACTAATGCATTCATCAGTATATTAAAGGCACATGATGTACTAATGTATTCATCAGTACATTAAAGGCACGATGTACTAATGTATTCATCAGTATATTAAAGGCACATGATGTACTAATGTATTCATCAGCATATTAAAGGCACATGATGTACTAACGTATTTATCAGTACATTAAAGGCACATGATGTACTAATGTATTCATCAGTACATTAAAGGGACATGATGTACTAATGTATTCATCAGTACATTAAAGACACATGATGTACTAATGTATTCATCAGTACATTAAAGGCACATGATGTACTAATGTATTCATCAGTATATTAAAGGCACATGATGTACTAATGTATTCATCAGTATATTAAAGGCACATGATGTACTAATGTATTCATCAGTACATTAAAGGCACATGATGTACTAATGTATTCATCAGTACATTAAAGGCACATGATGTACTAATGTATTCATCAGTACATTAAAGGCACATGATGTACTAATGTATTCATCAGTATATTAAAGGCACATGATGTACTAATGTATTCATCAGTATATTAAAGGCACATGATGTACTAATGTATTCATCAGTACATTAAAGGCACATGATGTATTAATGTAGTCATCAGTATATTAAAGGCACATGATGTACTAATGTATTCATCAGTATATTAAAGGCACATGATGTACTAATGTATTCATCAGTACAATAAAGGCACATGATGTACTAATGTATTCATCAGTATATTAAAGGCACATGATGCACTAATGTATTCAACAGTATATTAAAGGCACATGATGTACTAATGTATTCATCAGTATATTAAAGGCACATGGTGTACTAATGTATTCATCAGTACATTAAAGGCACATGATGTACTAATGTTTTCATCAGTATATTAAAGGCACATGATGTACTAATGTATTCATCAATATATTAAAGGCACATGATGTACTAATGTATTCATCAGTATATTAAAGGCACATGATGTACTAATGTATTCATCAGTATATCAAAGGACTAATGTATTCATTAATATATTAAACGCACATGATGTACTAATGTATTCATCAATATATTACAGGCACATGATGTACTAATGTATTCATCAATATATTCAGTTTCTGGTGTCCTAAAGTGCCACAATATAAAGCTAGCACCTCATATTTGGCTGTTGCTTCCAAAGCACTCCAACCCTTATAACTTTAGTATTTTATCAAATGCAGAGGCCCTCATTTCATCTCCTACATAAACATCTCCTTTGCATTCGTAGCTCTGGCTTTAGATAAAACATTTTCCCACTGGATAAGAGCAATAATACCCCAGATATTCTAGGGTGTTACTTTGAGGGCAGATAAAGCTTCTAGGATGTTACTGTGAAGGCAGATAAAGCTTCTTTACCTCTTGATAAGGGCACTAATACCCTAGAAATTTTAGGGTGTCACTTTGAGGGCAAATAAAGCTTCTTTACTTCTTGATAAGGGCACTAATCCCCTAGATATTCTAGGATGTTACTTTGAGGGCAGATAAAGCTTCTTTATCTCTTGATAAGGACACTAATCCCCTAGATATTTTAGGGTGTCACTTTGAGGGCAGACAAAGCTTCTTTACTTCTTGATAAGGGCACCAATCCCCTAGATATTCTAGGATGTTACTTTGATGGCAGATAAAACTTCTTTACCTCTTGATAAGGGCACTAGTACCCTAGATAGTCTAGGATGTTACTTTGAGGGCAGATAAAGCTTCTTTACCTCTTGATGAGGCACTAATCCTCTAGATAGTCTAAGATGTTACTATGAGGGCAGATAAAGCTTATTTACCTCTTGTTAAGGGCACTAATCCCCTAGATATTCTAGGATGTTACTTTGAGGGCAGATAAAGCTTCTTTACCTCTTGATAAGGGCACTAATCCCCTAGATATTCTAGGGTGTTACTTTGAGGGCAGATAAAGCTTCTTTACCTCTTGATAAGGGCACTAATACCCTAGATATTCTAGGATGTTACTTTGAGGGCAGATAAAGCTTCTTTACCTCTTGATAAGGGCACTAACCCCCTAGATATTCTAGGATGTGACTTTGAGGGCTGATAAAGCTTCTTTACCTCTTGATAAGGGCACTAATCCCCTAGATATTCTAGGGTGTTACTTTGAGGGCAGATAAAGCTTCTTTACCTCTTGATAAGGGCACTAATACCCTAGATATTCTAGGGTGTTACTTTGAGGGCAGATAAATCTTCTTTACCTCTTGATAAGGGCACTAATCCCCTAGATATTCTAGGGTATTACTTTGAGGGCAGATAAAGCGTCTTTACCTCTTGATAAGGGCACTAATCCCCTAGATATTCTAGGATGTTACTTTGAGGGCAGATAAAGCTTCTTTACCTCTTGATAAGGGCACTAATACCCTAGATATTCTAGGGTGTTACTTTGAGGGCAGATAAAGCTTCTTTACCTCTTGATAAGGGCACTAATACCCTAGATATTCTAGGATGTTATTTTGAGGGCAGATAAAGCTTATTTACCTCTTGCCATAATAGAGGAAGCCTTGCATGTAATAATGTCTGTTCAAAGAGGGATCCAGTGACCTTAGTGGCATTACATATAACAAGGGATATAATGACTGTAATGGTACTTCACATAACAATGAACAATGCGACTGTAAGGGCACTATAGATAAAGTGCAGTTATGTAAAGTCTTAGCATAACAGTTGAAATCCTTCTCTTCCCTGCTGCAGTATCCTTTACAATAGGGATTCTCTGTCAAGGGTACCCCGATGCCTGGGCAATTTATTAAAGCCTTTAAGTTGTAATGGGTATACTTAACATCACATGTATGCTCCTGCACATGGAGTAGGGCATAATGATGAGATCCAGGTGTACCATCCTCAGAAATGAAAAGCCCCTGTAGGAACAGCAATGTAAGGATACAAGTAGGTAACAAGTACATCCAGAAGGGGAAAAGGATCATGAGAAGGAGGGAGGGAGTGAATACTGAAACAGTGAAGAGCAGGACAATGACTGTTATGCAAGATTTTAAACAACTGTACTATGTTCTTCCATATCACTGTTGCAGTATTATTTACAATAGGGAGAATACAAAAGCTCAGGAAGAAGGTTGGGGGGGGGAGGAAGGGACCTCAAGCAAACCATGAAGAATGGCCCTGGCCAAACCAGCTCTAGCTCTAAAAACACATCCACCTTACAGTGTTTGGTAACAGTATGCAGAGAAATCCAAGTAGCTGCCTCATGAATAGAATTAGTACCTAAACCTTTGAAAAAGGCACCAGAACAGGCTACAGCCCTGGTAGAATGAGCCTTAACAGTAGAAGAAAGCCTTTTCCCATAAAAGGAATAACAAAAGGAAATGCCTTTAGATATCCAAGAGGAAATAGTTGGCTTGGAAACAGCCAAACCTAAAGACCTAGGATGAAAGGAAAGAAAAGGCTGCTCAGATTTACAAATGGCTTTAGTTTTATCAAAATAATATCTATTGAGATGTCTATGCAAATCCAAGGTGTGAAGAACCTTATCACTAGCAGATTGTGGAGAAGGGAAAAAGTGAGAGACTGAATAGACTGAGTAGGACACAACTCATTAAACACCTTGGGTATAAAAGAAGAATTAGTACAAAGAGACACCCTGTCCTTATGAAACACCAACAAAGGAGGAACAACCACAAGGGCTTTCAGGTTAGACAGCCATCTGGCAGAAATACAAGCCAAAAGAACAACAGTTTTCTAAGAACAATGCTGTAAGGAAATTGAAGCAGCAGGCTCAAAAGTAGTCCAAGTCAATTTTTCCAAAACAATATTAAGATTCCAGGAAGGAAGAATAGGCTTCCTGGGAGGCATACTGTGAAGGACGTCTTTAAGAAACTGTTTGACCTCAAATCTAAAAGCCAACGGGGGAGTCCAAGGCAGACAAGCAGAACTAGTTGAGAAGTGGGCTTTAACAGAATAATAGGCACCCAACATTGAGCAATTCACATGAATAAGAGAGAACCAAAGGAACTTCTACAGAAAGTGGATCCAAGTTACAAGAAAGACACCAGACAGAAAATCTCTTCCATTTGGATAAATAAGATTTTAAGGAAGTGGGTTTCCTGGCCTCCTGCAGAATCTGATGCACATCCTCAGGAAAAAAATTGTCTAAAAAGGATCAAAACCCTATTACTCACACTGCCAAGTGAAGAGTGGATAGGTGGTGATGGATGAGAGACCCTTTGTCTTGTGTGAGTACATCCACCCTGTGAGGTAACTTGTGATGGTTGCCCTTGGCTAAAGGCAGAAGAGGGAACAAATGCTGTCTAGGCCAGAAGGGAAAGGAAGGCATAAAGAAACACCCCTTCCAAGAAAAAGATAGGGCGTCCACCTTCCAGGCCAGAGGACATAGGACTCTGGTGAAAAGAGAAGAAGTTGCCTGTTCAGAGGTGGGAGGGGCAAAAAGATCTACTTGAGGAGTACCTCCTGGTGGACAATGTCCAGAAACACATCCCTGTGAAGCATTCACTCATGAGATTGTGTTACACACCTGCTCAGAGAATCTGCCACAATGTTCTGATCTAAGGGAATGTAAACTGCCTGAAGGGTCATCTGATACTGGACAGCCAGATCCCAAACCTAAACGGCTTGTCTGCACAGGAGATAAGACCTTGTCCCCCCTTGCTTGTTGATATACCACATCACTGGGGTATTGTCTGTGAGAATTCTGAGGGGCCATGGAAGGAAAAGAGAATGAAAAGCCCGAACAGCCAGAAGAAGGGGTCTCACCTCTCTGACACTGATGTGGTCTTTCTTTAATCAAAGAGACCAAAGTCCCTGCACTTTCAGAGGACTGTAGGAGGCCCCTATCCCATGTCCAAGTCATCTGTAAAGAGTTCCTGAGGGGAATGGAGGTTGAAAAGGAAGCCCTGGGTTGAGGGACAACTGATGAATCCACCACTGACGTTCCAGTTTAACTCATTCACTCCGATGGAGCTCAGGAAGTTGGCGCTGTAACTTCTAATGGGTGGAGCCTAAGCCTCTTGAATGAATCAAATTATGTCCTCACATTTCAAACAAACGTTCATATTTCTGGAACCATAGGAGTTATGAAAGAAGTATAAATGACAAACTCTTCAGCACAAACTATTTTTATAGTGGTAGTATGTTTTAGGTTGTATGTCTTAAAATGAATTTTATAAGTCACAGTAAATGCAGTAACTATTACATTTGTAATATTTTGTAAACAACTTACAATATCTCAGCAACCACTCAGATTACATGCCTGCTATCAGTAGCATTTTATTCATCTCACTTAGAGCTTTAATTTGTGGCTAAGGAGTTCTGTCTGTGTTACTAGGTTGTTGAAATATTTAGAAAAATGTGAAAATTATATCTATATAAATTAATATCATAAAAACAACAGTTAATATTTACTTACCTGCACTAGACAGAGGTTGAATATTAATGCAGTTGACTTTGCTATCGTGTAAGCTTTAAGACGAAATCTTTTAAAACCTTGTACATAGCATGGTTTTGGAATTATTGATACAAATATGAATGAATATTTGACACTTAGAGGCGTCAGTATGAGTTAACTGCAGATGCACCTGGTGGTGTCAATCGGATGTAATGAGTTTTGAGACATTGGAAAAGGGAGACTAGAAAATCTAAAGGATGTTAACATTGACCCCAGACTGCCTTTAAAAATCACTGGAGCTTTCTCGTATGAAGCTTCGCCACAGGTAGCGTAGGAATGGTGGAAGCCATGTAAACCAGAGCCCTTAGAAACTCCCTAGCTATAATGGAAATCAGAGGAAGAAGGGACTGAAGGAAAGCAATCAGAGGAAGACGGGACTGAAGGAAAGCAATCAGAGGAAGAAGGGATTGAAGGAAAGCAATCAGAGGAAGAAGGGACTGAAGGAAAGCAATCCGAGGAAGAAGGGACTGAAGGAAAGCAATCAGAGGAAGAAGGGACTGAAGGAAAGCAATCTGAGGAAGAAGGGACTGAAGGAAAGCAATCAGAGGAAGAATGGATTGTAGGAAAGCAATCCGAGGAAGAAGGGACTGAAGGAAAGCAATCAGAGGAAGAATGGATTGTAGGAAAGCAATCCGAGGAAGAAGGGACTGAAGGAAAGCAATCAGAGGAAGAAGGGACTGAAGGAAAGCAATCAGAGGAAGAATGGATTGTAGGAAAGCAATCCGAGGAAGAAGGGACTGAAGGAAAGCAATCAGAGGAAGAAGGGATTGAAGGAAAGCAATCCGAGGAAGAAGGGACTGAAGGAAAGCAATCAGAGGAAGAAGGGACTGAAGGAAAGCAATCAGAGGAAGAAGGGACTGAAGGAAAGCAATCAGAGGAAGAAGGGATTGAAGGAAAGCAATCCGAGGAAGAAGGGACTGAAGGAAAGCAATCAGAGGAAGAAGGGACTGAAGGAAAGCAATCAGAGGAAGAAGGGATTGAAGGAAAGCAATCAGAGGAAGAAGGGACTGAAGGAAAGCAATCAGAGGAAGAAGGGACTGAAGGAAAGCAATCAGAGGAAGAAGGGACTGAAGGAAAGCAATCCGAGGAAGAAGGGACTGAAGGAAAGCAATCAGAGGAAGAAGGGACTGAAGGAAAGCAATCAGAGTTAAAGCCTTGGGAGGAGGCAGAGATGCCAGCATTGGAACAATCTGGAGCCTGGACCCCAGAAAAACATGATCAGGAGGAATCAGGAATCATTTTTGGAAATCCAGGCATTGCAGGAGACAAATAACAAAGTGAAAATAATGAAGTAAAATCTCTGGAGAAGAGGTCTGAATGAGCAGGAAGTCCAGGTAAGGAAAGATCTGGATTCCCCTCGATCTGCAGAAAGCAATCACAAGAGTGAGTCATTTGGTGAAGACCCTTGGGACAGCAGAGAGACCAAAGGGCAAAGCAGAGAGCTGAAAATGCCAAAAAGCAACAGAGAAATGTAAAACCTTTCTAAAAAGAGGATGAATATGGATATGTAGATAAGAATCCTTGAGTTCCAGGGAAATTAGAAAGACCTGAGGAAGCAGAAAGGAAACAAGGTTTGACAGGATAGTATCCGAAAGGAGGGAACCTTCAAAATGGTGTTTGGCTGAGCGAGATCCAGGATGGGTCTCTAGGTGCCTTCTTTCCTGGGGACCAATAATATTCTGAAGTAAAATACCTTCCTCCCTGAGGAGCTGAAACTTCTTGAACTGTTCCCTGAGCCAGCAGACCCTGAAGTACCTCTAGAAAAAAGAGGAGATGTTCCTGAGGAGGTTGAGAAATGCCCAAAAAAGGCCGAAGAGATTTCCAAACCACATAGTACCCCTGGTGACTTATGGAAAGAACCCATGAATCTTGAATGATCTGTAACCAAATAGGAAGGGACAAGGAAAGATGAAGAGAGAGACAGAGAGAGAGAGAGAGAGAGGACTGTGACTGAAAAGAGAAGGGCAAGGATAGTCAGACAGCACATGGCTTGCCTGGAAAAGGAGGCTTCTCAGCTGAAGGGGTTTGGGTAGAGTTAGTTGAAGGAGCCCTTCTACCACCCTTTTGCCTTTGGGGGGAGGGTGAGACTTTCTGTGTAGAAAGGCAGGTTTATTAGGATAATTCCTTTGAAACATTGGGTTAGGTGAAACAAAAATATGTTTCAGATCCTGAAAAGCTTTACCCTTTTCCTGGAATTACTTAAACAACTCAGCAGCAGCAACAGCACCAGAAAGATGTTTGTTATCAAGAGCAGCATTCGTCAACTTAGCCTTAACATGTTCAGGCAAAGGTTGGAGCTGAAGCCAGGAATACCTCCTTAACAGAACCAAAGGCAGCAGCCCTAGGCGAGGCATCAGCTGCATCCCAGCTGCATTTAATAGAATGCCGAGCAACCTAAGTAGTAGTCCACAGTAAAGAAAGGGCCGAAGTCTTCCCATCAGAGTCAGGAAGATCTCAAATAACCTGACAGGTCTGAGAGAAAAAAGAAAATACATCTGGTCATATGGCTTTGACAGTTCACAGTTCTAAAGGCCAGGGTAGCAAAAGTATGCTTTCTTAACCAACCTCTTCAAAGTTCTGCTGTCCTTGTCAGAAGAAGCAACTCTGTAGAATGTAAAAGTTTAGATGGCTTGTCTGAGGTAACTGACACCACAGAAGGGTCAGCAGAGGGCCATTTATAAAGAAACTTGCAATCCTCAGGCACTTTATAAAACCTATCAGGATTTGTTAGGAACAGTGGGTCAGGAATCAGGAGCCTGAAAAGCAGTGGAGAAAGAACCCAGCAAGGTAGCAAGAACAAGAGGGACAGCAGATGGCCTAGACAACTCCATTTGCAGAAGCTCACAGTACCACTTCTGAACATCACAGACCTGAGCACACTCCCACTTAAAAAACTCCATCGTGCAGGAAATCATATCACCAAAAGAAATCTCCTCAAACGGAGATTCAGGGCTAATAGACTTCTCTTCCTTAGAACCATAATCCAAGGAAGAAAGAATTTGAGAAGAATAAGTCAGGGATTCTTCATCAGAATCCTCATCTTCATCAGAAGAAACCTGCTACCTAGGCCTCTTAAGATGGTAGAAGACAAAGGGGGAGCAGGAACAGAAACCCCTGAGAAGACTTCAGTGCCATAAGGGCATTAACCAGGTCGAGTGAAGTTTTGTCATTCACTCTGAGGATCTTTAGGAGCAAGAGAAAAATCCTCAGTTTTTGGCATTCATTTAAATGGGATGTCAGCCTTAAATATCTTGGGAGGGTCTGACCCCCGACAGCATTGCATCAGTGTAGTTGGTATCTCTTCCCTTACCAAAATTTGAGGAACACCTTAGTCCCTTCAGTAATCAGTTGCAATTCCCCCTAAATATCCAAAGCAGACGTCACTGATGTGCGTGATACCAGATTCCTGTCAGCTTACAAAGCGGTCATGGCAGAGGAATCTGACTGAGAAACTGGTCGGTCCTCTCGGCTTTCACTATCCTCAAGACAGACATCCAGTAGAGGCAGTATAACAGAAGAATCCAACTGAGCTTTCTTAGTCGTCTTCTTTGCAGATGGCTGAATTTCAGACCGAGAAGATCCTTCCATAGTGTCTTTTGCTAACTGCAGTGCTACTACACATAGGAGATATGGTGACAATAGTACTACACATAATAAGGGATATGGTGACTATAATGGTACTACACATAGGAGATATGGTGACTACAATGGTACTACACATAAGGGATACAGTGACTATAGTGGTACTATACATAATAAAGGATACAACAACTGTAATGTTGCCACACAACAAGAGATACAGCAACTGCAGTGCTACTACACATAGGAGATATGGTGACTATAATGGTACAACACATAAGGGATACAGTGACTATAATAGTACTACACATAGGAGATCTGGTGAGTATAATGGTACTGCACATAATAAGGGATACGGTGACTATTATAGTACTACACATAATAAGGGATACGGTGCCTATAATGGTACTATACATAACAAGGGATACGGTGACTATAATGGTACGACACATAAGGGATACGGTGACTATAATGGTACTATACATAACAAGGGATACAGTGACTATAATGGTACTACACATAATAAGGGATATGGTGACTATAATGGTACTACACAATAAGGGGTATGGTGACTATAATGGTATTACACATAATAAGGGATATGATGACTATAATGGTAATATACATAACAAGGGATATGGTGACTATAATGGTACTACACATAATAAGGGATACGGTGACTATAATGGTACTACACATAATAAGGGATATGGTGATTATAATGGTACTACACATAATAAGGGATACGGTGACTATAATGGTACTATACATAACAAGGGATACAATGACTATAATGGTACTACACATAATAAGGGATACAGTGACTATAATGGTACGACACATAAGGGATACGGTGACTATAATGGTACTACACATAATAAGGGATACAGTGACTATAATGGTACGACACATGAGGGATACAATGACTATAATGGTACTATACATAATAAGGGATACGGTGCCTATAATGGTACTATACATAACAAGGGATACAATGACTATAATGGTACTACACATAAGGGATACGGTGACTATAATGGTACGACACATAATAAGGGATACGGTGACTATAATGGTACGACACATAATAAGGGATACGGTGACTATAATGGTACAACACATAATAAGGGATACAATGACTATAATGGTACTACACATAATAAGGGATACAGTGACTATAAAGGTACGACACATAAGGGATACGGTGACTATAATGGTACTACACATAATAAGGGATACGGTGACTATAATGGTACTATACATAACAAGGGATACGGTGACTATAACGGTACTATACATAATAAGGGATACGGTGACTATAATGGTACTACACATAACAAGGGATACGGTGACTATAATGGTACGACACATAATGGATACGGTGACTATAATGGTACTATACATAATAAGGGATACGGTGACTATAATGGTACTACACATAACAAGGGATACGGTGACTATAATGGTACGACACATAAGGGATATGGTGACTATAATGGTACTATACATAATAAGGGATACGGTGACTATAATGGTACTATACATAACAAGGGATACAATGACTATAATGGTACTACACATAATAAGGGATACGGTGACTATAATGGTACGACACATAAGGGATACGGTGACTATAATGGTACTACACATAATAAGGGATACGGTGACTATAATGGTACTATACATAACAAGGGATACAATGATTGTAATGATACTACATAATGGATACAGGGACTAATATTCCATATTTGAAGTATTTCAAGTTAATCTGAGGTGGATGACAACATAAAATCAAACCGACAGATTACATTTTGTATCTTAAATATACATTGTGTTTTTTTATGATTGTTAGATACAGTGTCAATAAGAAAATTAGCAGATCCTGAGTAAACATTGGTTGGATTGAATCATGTGATTACATGACACTGTTTTTTAAACTTCAGGTTATACATGGTCTTTAACTCTGATGAAGTTCTAATTCAATAAAAGAAAAAAAGCACTCAAGTCAGTAAAAACCTGTGTCAGGGACTGCCTCCTTACTGGCTTTTGTGGAATTATTTGGGTAGCTTTTGTTTGTTTTCAAATTCTACACCACGTTGTTTATTTTTGGTACTATACATAAAGGATACAGCAACTCTAATGGTACAACAAATGGGAATGGATACGATGACTCTAATGGTACAACACACGAGAAAGGATACGACGACTGTAATGGTACTACACATACCAAGGGAGATGGTGACTGTAATGGTACTTCACAACACAAGGGATTCAGTGAATCTAATGGCCCCTAACAAGGGATATGGTGACTGTAATGAAATTACACAACACAAGGGAAACACTGACTTTAATGGTACTACACACAACAAGGAATACAGTGACTATAATGGTACTACATAACATGAGGGATACGGTGAGTGTAATGGTACTAAACAACACAAGGTATATGGTGACTGCAATGGTACTACACAACACAAGGGATTCAGTGACTCTAATGTTCCTGAACAAGGGATACGGTGACTGTAATGGTACTACACAACACAAGGGAAACACTGACTTTAATGGTACTATATAACATGAGGGATACGGTGAGTGTAATGGTACTACACAACACAAGGGATTCAGTGACTCTAATGTTCCTGAACAAGGGATACGGTGACTGTAATGGTACTACACAACACAAGGGAAACACTGACTTTAATGGTACTATATAACATGAGGGATACGGTGAGTGTAATGGTACTAAACAACACAAGGTTTATGATGATTGTAATGGTACTACACAACACAAGGGATTCAGTGACTCTAACGTTCCTGAACAATGGATATGGTGACTGTAAAGGTACTACACAACATGAGGGATACAGCGACTGTAATGGTACTACACAACACAAGGGAAACACTGACTTTAATGTTACTACACAACATAAGGAATACAGTGCCTATAATGGTACTACATAACATGAGGGATACGGCGAGTGTAATGGTACTAAATAACACAAGGTGTGTGGTAACTGTAATGGTACTACACAACACAAGGGATACAGCGACTGTAATGGTACTATACACCACAAGGAATACAGTGACTATAATGGTACTACATAATATGAGGGATACGGCAAGTCTAATGGTACTAAACAACACAAGGTATATGGTGACTGTAATGGTACTACACAACACAAGGGATACAGCGACTGTAATGTTATTACACAACATAAGGAATACAGTGCCTATAATGGTACTACATAATATGAGGGATATGGCAAGTGTAATGGTACTGCACACCACAAGGAATACAGTGCTTATAATGGTACTACACAACATGAGGGATGCAGTGACTGTAATGGTACTACACATAATAAGGGATATGATGACTGTAATGGTACTTCATAATGGATTCATAACACAATGGATTCAATGACTCTAATCTTCCTGAACAAGGGATACGGTGACTTTAATGGTATTACACAACACAAGGGAAACACTGACTTTAATGTTACTACACAAAACAAGGAATACAGTGCCTATAATGATACTACATAACATGAGGGATACGGCGAGTGTAATGGTACCACACAACACAAGGGAAACACTGACTTTAATGTTACTACACAACACAAGGAATACAGTGCCTATAATAGTACTACATAATATGAGGGATATGGCGAGTGTAATGGTACTACACAACACAAGGGAAACACTGACTTTAATGGTACTACACAACAGAAGGAATACAGTGACTATACTGGAACTACACAACACGAGAGGATACTGTGCCTATAATGGTACTACACAACACGAGGGATACAGCGACTGTAATGGTACTACACATAAGGTATATGATGACTGTAATGGTACTTCACAACACAATGGATTCAGTGACTTGAATCTTCCTGAACAAGGGATACGGTGACTGTAATGGTATTACACAACACAAGGGAAACACTGACTTTAATGGTACTACACAACAGAAGGAATACAGTGACTATAATAGTACTACACAACACGAGGGATACAGCGACTGTAATGGTACTACACATAAATAAGGGGTACAGCCACTGTAACAGGTACTAAACACAATAAGGGATACAGCTACTCTAGTGGTGCAACACATGACAAGGGATACAGCTACTCAAATGATCCAACACATAGTAAGGGATACAGTAACTGTAATGGTCCTACACAAAGGCTACAGCAACTTTAATGATCCGACACATAACAAGGGATACACCACCTGTAATGACACTATACATAAAGGATACAGCAACTGTAATGGTCCTACACATAACAAGGGATACAGCACCTGTAATGGTACAAGGGATACAGCACCTGTAATGGTACTATATATAACAGCTGCTCTAACTGTACTACATATAACAAGGGATACAGCCACTGTAATGGTACTACATGTAACAAGGGATACGGTGACTGCAATGGTCCTACATATAACAAGGGATATGGCAACTGTAATGGTACTACACAACACAAGGAATATGGCGACTGTAATGGTACTATGCAACACATGGGATATGTCGACTGTAATGGTACTACACAACACAAGGAATATGGTGACTGTAATGGTACTATACAACACAAGGGATATGTTGACTGTCATGGTACTACACATCACAAGGGATATTTCGACTGTAATGCTATGACACAAGGGATACAGTGACTGTAATGGTACTGCAAAACATAAGGGATACAATGAATTGGCAACTATTGTAATGGCACTACACAAGGGCTACAGTGACTGTGATGGCACTACACATAAGAAGGAATACAGTGGCTATAATGGCATTACACATAACAAAGGTTACAGCTACTCTAATTGTCCTACACACAGCAAGGGATATAGCGACTGTAATGGTCCTACACATAACAAAGGATACAGAGACTGTAAGGGTACTGCAAAACATAAGGGATACAGTGACTTGGCACTACCATAATGGCGCTACACAACAAGGGATACAGTGGCTGTGATGGCACTACACATAAGAAGGGATACAGTAACTATAATGGCACTACACATAACAAGGGTTACAGCTACTCTAATGGTCCTACACATAAGGGATATAGCTACTCTAATTGTTCTACACACAGCAAGGGATATAGCGACTATAATGGTCCTACACATAACAAAGGATACAGCGACTGTAATGGTACTACACATAACAAGGGATACAGCGACTGTAAAGGTACTACACATAACAAGGGATACAGCGACTGTAATGGTACTACACATAAGGGATACAGCAACTGTAATGGTACTACACATAAGGGATACAGTGACTGTAATGGTACTACACATAACAAGTGACACAGTGACTGTAACGGTACTACACATAAGGGATACAGCCCCTGTAATGATACTATACATAAGGGATACAGCCGCTGTAATGGTACTACACATAAGGGATACAGCTGCTTGACTGGTACTACACATAAGGGATACAGTAACTGTAATGCTACTACACATAACAAGATATACAGCCACTGTAGTGGTACAACACATGACAAGGGATACTATGACTGTAATGGTACTATACAACACAAGGGATATGGAGATTATAATGGTACTACACAACACAAGAGATTACAGCGACTATAATGGTATTTCACATTACAAGGGATACAGCTACTCTAATGGTACAACACATGACAAGGGATACAGCTAATCTACTGGTACAATACATGACAAGGGGTATAGTGACTGTACTGGTACTACCATAACAAGGGACACAGTGAATGTAATAGTACAACACATAACAAGGAATCCAGCTATTCTAATGGTATTACACATTAAAAAGAGATGGTCCTATACAACAATGGATACAGTGACTGTAATGGCACTTCACAACCCAAGGAATATGGCAAATGTAATAGTACTACATATAAGGAATATGGTGACTGTAACGGTACTACACAAGGGATACAGCAACTGTAATGGTACTACACAAGGGATATGGCGATTGTAATGGTACTGCACATACCAAGGGATACATCGACTGTAATGGTGCTACATTTAGCAAGGGATGAAGTGAGTGCAATGCTACTACATATAACAAGGGATATGGCTATGTAACACATGGGATATGTTGACTGTAATGGTAGTACACATAAGGGATACAGCAACTCTAATGGTACTACATTTAAGAAGGGATGAAGTGACTGTAATGCTACTACATATAACAAGGGATATGGCGATTGTAAGGGTACTATGTAACACATGGGCTATGTCGACTGTAATGGTACTGCACAACAGAAGGGATATGTCAACTGTAATGGTACTACATATAAGTGATACAGTGACTGTAATGGTGTTACAAAACATAAGGGATACAGTGACTTGGCACTACACATAACAAGGGAAACAGCAATTGTAATGGCATTACACAACAAGGGATACAGCAGCTGTAATGGCACTACACATAAGAAGGGATACAGTGACTGTAATGGCGCTACTCATAAGGGATACAGTCACTCTAACTGTACTACACAACACATAACAAGAGATACAGAAACTCTAATGGTACTACATAGAAGAGATACATCGACTGTAATTGCACTACACATAACAAGGGATTACAGATACTCTAATGATCCTACACATAACAAGAGATACAGCTACTCTAACTGTCCTACACACAGCAAGGGATACAGTGACTGTAATGGTACTGCACATAACAAAGGATACATCGACTGTAATGGTACTACACATAACAAGGGATACAGCAACTGTAATGGTACTACACATAATGGATACAGTTACTGTAATGGTACTGTACATGACAAGGGACACAGCTCCTCTAATGGTACAACACATGACAAGGGATACGGAGACTACTGGCACTACACAATACAAGGGATATATTGACTGTAATGGTACTGCACATGACAAGGGACACAGCTCCTCTAATGGTACAACACATGACAAGGGATACGGAGACTGTACTGGCACTACACAATACAAGGGATATATTGACTGTAATGGTACTGCACATGACAAGGGACACAGCTCCTCTAATGGTACAACACATGACAAGGGATAGGGAGACTGTACTGGCACTACACAATACAAGGGATATAATGACTGTAATGGTACTGCACAACACAAAGGATATGGCAATTGTAATGGTACTACACAATACAAGAGATACAGTGACTGTAATGGTATTTCACATAACAAGGAATACAGCCAGTGTAATAGATACTGGACATGACAAGGGATACAGCCACTGCAATGTTACTACACATGACAAGGAATACAGCTGCTCTAATGGTACAAAACATGACAATGGGTATGGTGACTGTAATGGTGCTACACAACACAAGGGATACAGTGAGTGTAATGGTACCACACTACACAAGGTTTATGGTACTTGTAATGGTACTACACAACACAAGGGATACAGTGAGTGTAATGGTACCACACTACACAAGGGATATGGTAATTGTAATGGTACTACACAACACAAGGGATACAGTGAGTGTAATGGTACCATACTACACAAGGAATATGGTAATTGTAATGGTACTACAAAACACAAGGAATACAGTGCGTGTAATGGTACCACACTACACAAGGTTTATGGTACTTGTAATGGTACTACACAACACAAGGGATACAGTGAGTGTAATGGTACCACACTGCACAAGGGATAAGGTAATTGTAATGGTACTACACAGCACAAGGGATACAGTGAGTGTAATGGAACTACACAACACAAGGGATACCAAAGTTATAATAAGCAGGTGCCAAGTCCATCTAGTGTGGTAATCTTTTTTGTGTTGTAGATCTATCCAGACAAAACAAAATATTAAAGAATTAATTGATAAAAAATTCCAGTGAGTAATCTTCATTTTCCTCAGTTGATTAATTTTACAAACTTGAGTTTTCTTTAAAAATAAACTAAACAAACCGAATAACAATAAGAGTACAAAGAGAAGCATCGTAACTTGTTTAAAAATGTCAATTTTATTACTAGTAGAGCAAAGCAGATAAGTGCTATTAATAGTTCCACAATAAAATGTTGTTTCGTCTTCACAACTGGTAAGTACATTCATAAGCAAAAAAACATTTGTAGTAAAAAACTGGGTTTGACTGTAAGAAAAAGGGTGTATATCATAAACGCGAAAATGCAAAATACCGAACGGCATTTCATCAAACATGAAACCATGAACGCTAACAATAGCGAAGCCACGGAACATCGAATTCTTACCCAGGTCAAGAATTTGGTGGGCTGTTCCGCAGCTTCACTATTTCCTCCACTGTGGTGCAATCTCGGAGATTTATGGGGGGGTGTGGGGGCACAGCCCCCCACATTAGACATAGGTTTGTGGTGTGCTTGTGTTGTATGTGTGTTTCTCGGAACAGTGAATTTTTTCCCCTGGGAAAAAATTCGGTGTTCTGAGATTTTGATATCACATTTCAAACTTCCAAGTTCGAGCTTATGGTGTTCGATATTTTGAAAGTTCAATAATGTGATACAGACCCTAAGAAAAATCATTGGTCACTTTGGTACAAGATAATTGCTTGATAGGTTACTGACAACTTTTAGGGCAGCCAGAGTATCTCGCTTTGCAATAATTGATAGGATATTTTAGTTCGATGTAAGGTCCAGTAGGGTGAGTGTGTCATTTAGCCAATGATCATGTCGCGGGGAGGAGTGCAGGCATACTGTGAGTGAACAATGATGGTTGAATTGGGGTAGCAGGGTTGAAAACCAATAGGATGTAGAGGAAGCTGACCCAATAGTGTCAGTGTTAGAGGCTGAATTAGCCAATTGGTGCAGCTTAAGCTTAAGCCACTGGAATGAAGAGACAACACTTAGTGAAACTATGAGCAAGGTAGGGATAGAAGTTTTACAGCTAGGTTGCAGACCTCTTGGAGACTAGTGTCTGTGGTAAAAGGGGGCCAATGAGATGTTAGATGGTGGGAAAAAATAAATGCATATGATAGAACTGGATGTGGGGGGTGTGGATGGTGGGACAGTTACATGATGCATATTGATGCATAGAAAGATAGCTAGTGCAAGAAGGGAAAGAGCCTATGTGTGAATGCTAAAGCCCAAACCTAGTAAATCAGAACAGCATATGCTTAAGCCATGAAAGGGGAAGGCTGGGATTAGTAAGCCAATAAACGGAGTTGGTCCAGGAGCTTATGGATTGGTTCCAGAGCTCATGCAGGGTAGTGACGGTGCTAGGCTGGGGCCTATGAGGAGGTTGCTGGTGGGAAAAAATGCACTTGATTAATAGGACAGGAAGCAGGGGAGTGTGGGTGGTGGGAATGAATAGTGATGCATTCTGGAGCTTAACATAATAAGAAGCATGCCAGGGGAATGGGCCTATGGGATTAGTAAGAAAAACAATGAAACTGCTCAATGTAAAATAACCAGATTAGATGAAGCAGGGGGGGGCAACAGGAGCTAGAGAGCTATTTGCCGGTAAGTAACCAAGAAAATTGGAATATGGTTATGTGAAAAGTGGGCCAGAGAACCAGTATAAGTTAAGCACTTGCAGTGAGAATTTGAAAAAAAAACTGCCACTAGGTGGGCCTGTGTTGCAAAACAGCAGAAACTGGCTAACATTTGCCTCGTGTGTAAAATGTCTATGAATACAGTAATAAGATAGTGTAAAACAGTTTTAAAACACACAAACCGAGCAAATAAGGCTAGCTACCCGACTGCAGTATCAGTACTAATCCACATTCAAAATGAAGGCCTCTGTTAACAAGAGGAATTGTAATGCATCCAAAACAAAACACTAAATGACAGAGCCCAACATTTGGATTAAAAAATGTAAAAGAACTAAAAATTCCTTACTGAGGCTCATTCTCAGAGCCCATCTAGTTACAAAAACTAAGACTTGGTTTTAATAGGTTATTCAAAAAACTAAGAAACTAAGAAATAAAGATAACGGCAAACTAAAACATATGAGCATAAAAATTAATGTCCAAAGACATTTCCATTGGATCAGCACTTCTGCCGGTGTTTCCTCTGATCTGCTTGCAAGCAGGGAAAGAAAAAATACCATATGAAAAAGAATGCCTAAGGTCGTGTTCTAGAGTTTTACCTATCATTCAGGTAATTATCTATCAAGGACAAAGATTTATCTACAAAAGCAGAACCACTGTAGTCATCAATGTTGAATTTGTTGGTGTAGTCAAGAACGATGGTAGAAACCTTCAGAAATAAGCAAGTAGAATTCACAAGTTCAGAAACTGCTACTTAGGACAGGTCAAAAAAATGCAGTCAAACAGCAAATAAATGATAATGACGATAAACATCCATATTCAAAGGGATCACCATAAAAGTAGAAGTGTTAGGCAGTCATCACACTCCAGGATTAATAAGCGTGGTGATGAAGCTTTCTTAAGTTCAGCACACTAGTGATGGACAAATGCGTGCTCAGACCAGGAGATTTGCTTGCCTCTAACCTTAGTTGGCCTTCTCTTTTTTTTTTCTCCAACCTATCATTAAAGTAGCCATGTAATTCACCATTGTCCAGACTTTCCAGGAGATGAAAAATGGATTGGCTATGAGCACAAAAGTTGATGCTGTGCTTAGCTTAAGCATTAAAGTGTTTTTTCTGTTCAATATCAGATGCCTAGCGATCTGCGTCTTAAGTTTATTAATGGTCTTTCAGACATAGAAGGATGCACATTTGGAACACTGTACACAGTAAATTACACTGCTTGTGCAGCAGTTACTATGGCCCTTGCTTTTGAAAAATCTGTTCGAGTTTGGACAGAGGAAACCAGCTTTTCTGCTCATGTATTGACAATAAGAGCAATTGAGGGGTCCACAGACATAGGTGCCATCTGGCCTGTTGGGGGTTATTTTGGCTGATTTATCTTTCTGTCCCAAGTAGTCCCTTAAATTCTTGTTTCTTCTGATGTTAGACTTGTTTTTTTGGGGTCTATTTGGCTCAGGGCTGCACTGCTGTTAAAAATTATCCAGTTGTCCTTTACAGTCCGCGGAATAGGAAATGGTCAGTGAAATCTCTCTGTTTTGCTTTTTGTGTTTTTTCTTTCTTGTGTTTTCCTCCCTGTCCACTGGAAAATTAGGATCTGCCAGTTTGGAGTCATAAATCAGGTTAAGTATGCTTTTAATGAACCAGGAACTATACCCGTGAGCCAGAAAATCTTTTTCAAGTTCAAGGACGTTTCTTGCAAAATCAAACAGCTCCTTTGAGACTCTGTCCATCCTAATCCCTTGGGATTTTATTAAATTTTTCTTCATAACCAAGGGGTGCATGCTATGTTTATGCAACAAGAGACTGACCCTGGTGGGCTTTCTGTAAAGATTGCTCGAGTGTGGTATCTGTCTTTTTGATGGTTAGGTCAAGGAAAACTGCTTTTTTTCTTATCATGCGATTTGGCAAATTTTAGGAAGTTTGTTGAACTGTCGATGTGTATAAAGAAATCCATGAGTTCTGTTTCAGAGACATTCCATATGATGAATATATCATCTATGTAACATAGGTAACAACTACAATATGTTCCTGCTCCCATTTCCTCAAAGCTGTATTAGTCAGGCTTGGGGCCATGGCCCCTCCCACTGTGATGCCTTTCTTCTATTGGTAGTATTTGCCATTAAAACAAAAGTAGTTGTTTTCCAGCAAGGTTTTTAGGAATCTCCTAATTGTTTGTGGAGATATGGGCATCAGATGTTTGTAGATGGATTAATTCAATCACAGCAGTAATGTAACAGTCATTCAGATGCACTGTGTACAATGCCTCAACATCAATGATGACTAGAAGAGAATCTGTCATGGCTGGAACATTCTTAATTTTTCTCAAAAACTCACCGGTGTCAAGAACAAAGGAGGCATTATTCTCTGCTAGAAGCCTGATAAGAACTCCTAGGAAAATCGAAAGAGGTGCCATAATGCTACTCCCACTGGCATTATAGGAATTGGATTGCTCACGAAAATTAGGCAGGTCAATAAAGTCGTTCTCTAGCTTTGCAATCTCATCTTATAGATTCTGAGATCGCTAAATGCTATGCTTGAAAGATTATCCGATTTTAAGAAGAAACTTATAACGGTTAAGAAGTGCAAATTGTAGAGAGATTTTAATGACTTTATAAATGGAAATATTTTTTTCTGGCCCAGGGAATGGCACACTAAAAATGAGGCTGGGAATAGCGCTGTGAGTAAAGTAGCTGACAGAAGGTTGGACACCCTTGATACATTCTCGAATGAAACAGTTAGTACTGTAAATGGCTGCACTGAACAAACTACAGTTAGTGGTAACTTAGTGACAACTGTGCAATCAATTCAATAAAATATAACAGAAAGCATTCCTGACTTTACCCATGTTGTATCTGACAATGGTAGAATCCAATCCTTAGTGAATTTTTGGAAAGTCATCACTCCTCTTGTATTAAACTTACCGGAAGTGGTTATTACAAAGGAAAAGAATCCACTGAGAGGCAGGCCACCAGTGAAAGAATGTGAAAGAAAGAGATGGCACAGCAGAGGATCCTAGACTCACAGCAGGACAGAGTCAAGCAAATTAATTAGATGTTCCACTGTCAACCTCTCTAGCCTTACAATGACTAATCACAACCTTAGTTTACTGCAGAAAGGATTATAATTTATTAATTCAAATAGTGATAGTGTCATCGATACAGTTGCAGACTTAAAAATGTTTACAAGGAAACAGTTTAAAACTTTTCTTCAAGGATTCCTTGTCCATGATGACTCAGGTACGTAAGAAATCCAGTCTGTTCACGCCAGTCAACTGTCCAGTGGTAACTGCTTTTTATGAAATGTGTGAAAGTGATATAAGAGATTATTATGCCAAGAGGGATAAGAAGAAGGTTTATAACCTAACATCTGTGGAATCTGCAGCACTTAAATGGTTACACAGTAATATGGAGATTGTAATCAAACAGGAAGACAAAGGGGGAGCAGTGATCATATTAAACAAATTGAATTATGATAGGTATATGTCTGAATTCTTGAATAATACCAGTGCTTTTGTTGAAATCATTAGTGCTGATGTTTCAAAGTGTATAACCAATGTTAATACGTGTATATATGAGTTACAGGTCAGTAATGATATTGACCTTGACTTACTTGATTTTTTTACCATGTCATGTCCAGTAATACCTGTTTTATATGGGCTACCAAAATACATAAGAATATGCACTGCCCACGTATGAGACCAACATAATCAGGTAATTGGTGGGTAACTGAACCTATATCAGTATATTTACAGTCTGTTTTAGGTAAACATCTGATGAAGGTGAAGAGTTATATATACAGGACACTAAAGATATTTTACATCAATTATTTGAATGGCATAAAGCTTATGAAGTTTATGATTACATTTTTGTTACATTAGACAACAGGTCACTATTTTTATGATTCCTATTAATTTTGGAGTTGAGACTGTACGTAATTTTGTATTTGCAAACACTGGTATGTGTGGGAGAGATGTTGAAATTATTTGTGACGTTCTTGAAATTGTTCTGAATAATAACGTACAGTATTCATGTTCTATGACCATGCCTATCAAAAAACTAGAGTAGCCATGGGCAGACAGATTGCCATTACAGATGCAAATATAGCTGTAGCTAAACGGGAACAGGAATATATTTTAATAACACACAAGTTTAGGGATAAGGTTTTCTTCTTTAAGTGTTTTGTTGATGAAATCTTCTTGCTACAGGGTGGCGATTATTTTCAATTAGATCTATTCACTGATTACTTAAACCATACAACTGATTTTCTACAGTTTTCAGTGAAATACTGTAGACAGGTTATTACTTAGATATTAGTTTAATAAAGGATGGTACTAATATTATGATGTCTATCTATAGAAAATCTGTATAAATTAATAGAGTGACTCATAGAATTAGCATGCATGCCCCCCCCCTCACATTTAAAAGTATTAAGAGCCAGTTTTTGAGGGTCAGTAGGCTGAATATTGAATACACATTATGTTGTGAAAAACTGAATGAAATGACTGCAGATTTAAAGAACGAGAATATGAAGACAGACTACAGAACGTTAGACATGACAATTTGGCAACTAGACAAGGTAATGCAAGACCATACTTTAAAGATCGTACTTCTGAAATATGTAACACTAGGACATTATATGCGTTATGTTACTACTTATAGTAGGAGGTTTAAGGGGGTGAAGAATATAATAAAAAATTGGACTGTCTTGGGGTCTACACCTGAGATATGTAAAATAATATGCATGTTTTGCATATAAGAAGTGTCGTAATCTAAAGCAATGCCTGTGTTACAAGGATATGTCTGTTGATTGCCCACAAAGAACAAGGAAAATAGGTACCTTCTCATGCTACAACTGTAAGTGTTGTAATGGCATTATGAAACAAAATGAATTTGTCCATCCAGTGACAAAGAGAAAGTTTTTGTTTAAATTTTACGCTACATGTAATACCTCCAATATTATTTATATGGCTAGCTGCGTGATATGTCCTGTCTTTTATACAGGAAAGTGCACTAGAAAACTTAAGAATAGAGCATAAATCAGAAATAAGAAGAGAGGTACTTAATGATGCACTTATGAAACATATAGCAGAGAAAGAAAGTGATCACAAATTTCTCTTTAGAGTGATTGATCTTAGATAAAGGAATAGAAGGGGAGGTGACTTAAATAATACACAAGGTTTGAGAGTATGACTGGCTCCTAAGGATAGAGGCAGATCATGCACCTGGGCTTAACACAGCTATTACTGTTAATCCCATTTTGAAAAAGAATCTAACAGCTTTGAAATAATTAATTTTGATGAAATGATTTGCAATATCTACTACTGTTTTATGTTTAATATTGTCATTTTTGCATTATTGTTAGTGGAAATGTTTTAATGTTTGTATTGGTTTTAATTGGAAGTTTCAATTGAATATTCAATTGTCTGTGTCACATGATTTTTAATTTTAATTATTTGCATGTAATTGTGACCACTGATGCTTGGATGTACACAATGAAGAAGGGTTTTACCTGAAAGCTTTATGGACTTTTGAATTAAAACTTTTTTTCTTTTCGTATACTCAGCGTGTCCGTTACTTGAATTTTTTTACGTTTGGTATTTTGCATTTATTTTCCAAGAATGGTTCACCTCAGTGACGGTCCAATTTGTTTGCTGTTCTGATGTCTCCCTTTTGTTAGATAAACTTTTGCATTTCTTACTTAGCCTGTTCTGCTTCATAAGTTATTTTGATCCTCCAGGAAAAATATTTTGAAGACAGCTGGATAAAGCAGCTTGAATCACACACCTGCCTCTCAACATTCCCTAACTGCTAAAATAAACTTGCTTCTCTTCTGCCAGGTGTACAATATATAATCATTTTCCACAATTTAATACTGTGCCCTTCTGCCACAGTTTTGTAAGGACCAACTTCTTCTGCTGGTATGATTGCATCTTTACTGATACAGGTCTTGGCTGCTTTCTCATGACTAGATTTGGAGCATACACACAGAGTGCTCTGTCAATTAACAAATCATGCTGTGGAACAACAGTTGAGTTGTTTATTTTTGCTTTCATAAAATGAATACAGTCTGCTCCTTCCAGCTTCTCTGGCACAGCAGAAAATCTCATGTTTTCCCTATGTGCTCTGTCCTCTAACTCTACCATTTTTTTTTAAACTATCCTCTTGACCAGTGTCATACTCAGCCAGACTTTTCTTCATTTTGACCTCTGATTTCTTCAGTTTTATCAGTTCATCTGAATGGCTGCTTAAAGCTTTTTTCCATTTTATCCAGCGTTTTGTTGTTTGTTTCATTTATTTGAATCAGCTTTGAGCACATTTGATTCAGTCTTGCACCAGAACTGGAGCTGAACTACTTTTTTTCTGAACAGCTGCTGGATTCTTCCCAGTGTTTTCTCTTCAACTTTTCTAGTTGGTTTTCTTTCAAGCTCTGTAAGTTTCTTCTTTGCTAGCATCCAGGCAGTGTATTTACTAGCAAGTAAATAAATTTACTGAAATTGCCAAGGTTGCTGGCCCTTATCTCTCAGTTTCTGTTTTCAAATTGGGAGAGCTGAAGTGAAGCTGTTGATCAGTGTGCAACCATTTTGGAAGTCCAGAATGTTTGTAGAGTCTTGTACGTATATTCATACAAAACATTACTTCCTCGCAGAAGTGGAAGATGTGACTAGACAGCATATGTGTTTTACAGTTGTGCACTTAACTTTATAGCTTATGATGCAGTTGGTCTTTGGAGCCTGTTCATTCGATGTGATCTTTTATTTGTGTTGCTGCTTATGTAGAGCCCAGATTGCATATTAAAGTTTTTAACCATGAAATGTTTCTGACTTTCCATTTAAGATATAATAGTTTCCTTCCAAGGAACACTGTTTCGGGCAAGTAGTTTTGACACTTCAAAGTCTGAGGATGCAGTGTCATATTTTGTCCTATCCAAGGAAAATGACAAAAATAATGCTAGAAAAAAACATCATATAGCAGATTTTTTTAGATAAAAAATGAGAAGATTGTTGAGAGAGGTGCCTTTAAATGGTTTGCTTCAGTTAAGACCAGCACAGTTATATAACGTCCCATTTATAGTTGAATAAAAATGTGTTCAAGTGTTTAGACAGTGCATCTCTATGTTTTACCTTTGCTGTTACATGTATCGCAAGCATTTCTGGCTGAAATTCCCGGAAATTGTTTTAAAAGTGAAAAGAAGTACAGTGAGAGTTTTTGTGTGGGACAGAGGTAAATACCACATGTCATGGAATACGATGGTGCATCTCTTTGTGTTACCTTTGCTGTTACATGTATCCCAAACATTTCTAGCTGAAGTTTTAAAGTTGAGATGTATGATGAGAGGTTTTGTGTGGGACAGAGGTAAATTCCACGTGCCATGGAATACGATGGTGTATCTCTTTGTGTTACCTTTGCTGTTATATGTACCCCAAACATTTCTGGGTGAAGTTTTAAAGTTGAGGAGTATGATGAGAGGTTTAGTGTGGGACAGAGGTAAACACCACATCTAATGGAATACGATGGTGCATCTCTTTGTGTTACCTTTGCTGTTACATGTATCCCAAACATTTCTAGCTGAAGTTTTAAAGATGAGATGTATGATGAGAGGTTTTGTGTGGGACAGAGGTAAATACCACGTGCCATGGAATACGATGGCGCATCTCTTTGTGTTACCTTTGCTGTTACATGTATCCCAAGCATTTCTGGGTGAAGGTTTAAAGTTGAGAAGTTTGATGAGAGGTTTATTGTGGAACAGAGGTAAATACCACGTGTCACGGAATACGATGGTGCATCTCTTTGTGTTACCTTTGCTGTTACATGTATCTCAAACATTTCTGGCTGAAGTTTTAAAGTTGAGACGTATGATGAGAGGTTTAGTGTGAGACAGAGGTAAATACCACGTGCCATGGAATACGATGGTGCATCTCTTTGTGTTACCTTTGCTGTTACACGTATCCCAAGCATTTCTGGGTGAAGATTTAATGTTGAGGAATATGATGAGAGGTTTAGTTTGGGACAGAGGTAAATACCACGTGTCATGGAATATGATGGTGCATCTTTATGTTTTACCTTTGCTGTTACATGTATCCCAAACATTTCTGGGTGAAGGTTTAATGTTGAGATGTATGATGAGAGGTTTAGTGTGGGACAGAGGTAAATACCACGTGCCATGGAATACGATGGTGCCTGTCTTTGTGTTACCTTTGCTGTTACATGTATCACAAACATTTCTGGTTAAGTGGAAAATATGGGCACCAGAAATATAAGCTGGGGGAATGACAGCCCAACACATTAAACAGAATTCTGGACTGTGTCTTTGGCTCCCAGATCATCTGTTTTATCAAAAAAAAAAAAAAAAAACAGAAGAGAGCAGCTGTCAAATACTTACTTCAGTGTGTGTGTGTGTGTGTGTGTGTGTGTGTGTGTGTGTGTGTGTGTGTGTGTGTGTGTGTGTGTGTCTATGTGTGTGTGTGTGTGTGTGTGTGTGTGTGTGTGTGTGTGTGTGTGTGTGTGTGTGTGTGTGTGTGTGTGTGATTGTGTGTGTGTGTGTGTGTGTGTGTGTGTGTGTGTATGTGTGTGATTGTGTGTGTGTGTGTGATTGTGTGTGTATGTGTGTGTGATTGTGTGTGTGTGTGTGTGTGTGTGTGTGTGTGTGTGTGTGTGTGTGTGTGTGTGTGTGTGTGTGTGTGTGTGTGTGTGTGTGTGTGTGTGTGTGTGTGATTGTGTGTGTGTGTGTGTGTGTGTGATTGTGTATGTGTGTGTGATTGTGATTGTGTGTGTGTGATTGTGTGTGTGATTGTGTATGTGTGTGTGATTGTGTGTGTGTGTGTGTGTATATGTGTGTGATTGTGTGTGTGTGTGTGTGTGTGTGTGTGTGTGTGTGAGTGATTGTGTGTGTGTGTGTGTGTGTGTGTGTGTGCGCGCGCGCATATATGACTAAGTGAAAATGTGCATATATACACAAGTGTGTGCGCTTGCTCTCTTGTGATTTATTCTCTGTATAACTCTGCAGTTATTCAGAAAGTGGGGGACAATAATTCTACACTATACCTGTTTCTGCATCTCAGACTTTTGCCGTCCCTGATTTTCTAGTAAATTACTGAGAATAACAGGTAAGTCATTAATGCCAGAGTTTCATATTTCTTATTGTTCAGAAGATGCATCTGTATGCAAAACCTGTTCTACTAACTTTTTAAGTGATATTAAAACTGTCCTACATTCTGTCCCCGTTATTTTGACTATATTCAGAATGCTTGACTAAGAAGCTGAAAGGCATACACAGAACCTTATCTCTCAGCAGCCCCTTGATTTTGTGAAACATACCTGATTTTACCTCATTATTTTGCACTGTTCCTGATTTTCTGGTAAATCAATGAGTATCACCGGGTTAATAATGCTAGACATTAGTGTTTCATACTTCTTATTGTTCAGAAAATGACTAATGCTGGCTGCTGATGCAGAAGTTTACGTATTTAGGCTGTAGCCCCTGTGGTACAGGGTTTGATTCTTTTAAGCCTTCATATGCCTACTTTCTGATCTTGAGCAAGTCACTTATCAGACATTATTCCTGGGAAGTCCCTGAAAAAGGATAGTAAGTCCATCAGGTGTACCTGGTTAAAAAGCAGGGGTTATTATTATAACTGTGCTTCAAAATGTTGTTCTGTTAATTTTTTAAGTGACTTAGAGTAATACTAAAACTGTCCCTGATTTTGTCCCCATTATTTTTACTACATTCAGAATGCTTGATCTTAGAGGTTAACAGCCCCTTGATTTTGTGAAACATACCTGATTTTACCTCATTGTTTTGCACTGTTCCTGATTTTCTGATAAATCAATGAGCATTACTGAGTTAATAATGCTAGACATTAGTGTTTCATACTTCTTGCTGTTCAGAAAATGTATAATGCTGAATGCTGGTGCAGAAGGTTAAGTCTTTAAGCTGTAGTCCCTGTGGTACAGGGTTTGATTCTTTTAAGCTTTCATATGCCTACTTTCTAACCTTGAGCAAGTCACCTAATCATTACTCATGAGAAGTCCCGGAAAAAGGGACTGTGTGTGTCCATTAGGTGTACCTGATTACCAAGCAGGTGTTATTACAGTGGTACACAACCTTTTGGTGGGGAGGGCCACTACACAAATTCTTAATGCATCTGGGGGCCACCTCAAAACATAGTAAGCCATTATGAGTTAACAATAGGTACAGGAGAGTGGTATTTTTACTTAACACAGCAGTAAACTATAACATAGACTTTGCTGCACTAAACTGCAACATAGACTTCACTACACTAAACAGTGGATTAGTAAAATGAGTCACAGTATTCACATTAAATGTGATTACATTTCGAACACACTCGTCAGTGGCAACAGTAGGTTATGCAGTCAGTGCGATGGTTGTGGCTGCATCTCTGAAATGAGGTTTGTAATATCAGGCTTAATGATGGTTGATGACAAATGTAACAACGTTTCAAGGTTATTGTCCTTCGGCTGATTCCGAATGCTACTTTTGTTCAGCTTCATTTGTGAAAATGTCTGTTCACATTGATACGTGCTGCCAAACATACTTGCATGAACATGTGCATTGTCTTTCAGATTTACAAACACATCAGGAAGACTCTTGTAAAAGTCGGACTGTTTTCTCTGATGCAGCATGGAGTCCATCTGATGACAGAAGATCAAGGAGTTCCAACTGGTACTTTGTCTCCATGTCATTAACAGAAACACCAAATGGATCTGCAAACAGTTTCAACTGCAGTCTGTGCTTTTCAAAATCCTGAAACTGTCAAAATGAATGAATCAAAACATCCAACTTTTCAATAACAGTCTGTGTATCAGTGCCTTGGTGTTTCTGCAGCATTGACTGGAATGTGGGAAAGTGGATGACATTCCCTGATTCTGCCTGCGATCAAAATAACTTAAGCTTCATCTGAAATGACACATGGTTTGCAAGTTCACAAACAAGCTGTTTTTTCCCTTGCAATTTCATGTTAACATCATTCAAGTGATCAGTTACATCAACAAGAAAGGGTGTAAATTATATCATGGAAAATTCAGAAGTCCGAACACTGATAACAGGGAAACTACCCGATCTTAAACTAGGTATTGTGGGGGGCTGCCCCCCCCCCCACCCCCAGCTAAATATATATACCAACTCTGAGATCGCACTACAGTGAGGAAAGGGCAAATATTCCAATCTTCACTGTACCGTGATCTCGCAAAAAGCAGTTAAAGGTTCGGTATTTTCGCTGTTATTAGCGTTTGGACTTCTGAACTTTCGCAGATTTGATATACACCCAACAAGAAATGCCAACATGGCCTGCCATGATTTGTCAGTAAGGAAGGCAATTTCTATTTCCTTGTTCTTACTTCTCATGAATCAGTAACCTGATCAGGCAACTCCCAGAATCTTCTGAGCATTTAACCCTGACTAACCCATCGTACTTCACAGTAGTACAGCGGGTCAGTGTGATCTGATTCAGTATCCTGAAGAAACTGCTGAACTGATGATGGTTTAGGCCGCGACTTTTTATGAAGTTAACAATTTTTACTACCATCTTCATTACTTCTTCAAAACCAAGATCTTTGCTGCAGAGATTCTGCTGATGTATGATCCAGTGAAAGTTTACTAACTGCCTGTTTTGATCTCCTGGATATTTTTTCATCAATGATACCAGCCCATTACTCTGTCCTTTCATAGCTGGTACACCATCAGTTGTTAAGCTCACCAACTTTGTCATATCCAGAGCCAGCCTGTCATACAGTTTCAACATCTATTATAACAGATCTGACCCCTTTGTACTTTAAGGGAGCCCATGCCTATCAGCTCTTCAGTAATGTCAAACGTACGAGATACTCCATGAACAACCACCAGCAGGTGTGCTGTGGAATCAGTGGTAGTTGATTCATCGGCAGCCAGAGAAAAATATGAAAACAATGCTGCCTTGTCTGCCAGCTGCCTTATGACATCTCCAGACAAGCTAGTAATTCTGTGCTGTATGGTCATGCGATTCAGACTGTTATTGTTTTCTTACTAACTTCTGGACACAGCTTTTTTGTTACAACTAACATGCAGTTCTTTACAAAATCACAGTCAGTGAATGGATGCCCAGTCTTGGCAATCATTAGTGAAATATCATAATTAACCTCACAAACAGCGTCAAAGTCTGCCGATCTCTTAGTAAAAATGTTCTGCTGTTTAGTCAAACTACAATGCAATGACTCAATTTTGGACAGTCTTTCTTCACCAACCACATTGTCAAAATCTTTATGTTTTGTCTCATAATGCCATTTCAAGTTTGATATTTTCAGCACCGCAACTGTGGACTGACACAGAAGACAAATAATGTTCTTCTTCTGCTGAATAAAACAGTATCGTTCCCTCCAGTCATTATGAAATTGCCTGTTTTCTGCATTAACTTTGTGTTTAACCTTATTCAGGCTTGCAGCCATGACAAGTTATAAACAACAAAGAATAGTTACTTCCGCTGCTGAAATTAGAGGTGTGCGCAACAGCAGTCAATGAGGTAAGTAAGCAAATTCTGGAAAGTTTGCGTGACTGGAGTAAGGCATAGCATTTTTCACTTTTTTAAAAATTTTTGGGTACTGTCTGGGGGCTGGATGGTGTTGTGACGGGGGCCAGATTTGGCCCTTGGGAGAGACGTTGTGCACCACTATGTTATTATTATTATTACTATGCTTCAAAATGTTGTTTAACTTTTTAACTGAATTAGAGTAATTTTAAAAACTCGTCCTAACTTTGTCCCCCATTACTTCTGGCAATCTACAGATGTCTTGAAAAAAACAGTTGAGAGATATGCAGGGACCTCCTTTCCTCATGGTGATCATGGTAAAAGTAAATTTAAAAATAAAGCATTTATATTTCTGCTCTGGGCAGTGTCTACTGTTATCACTCTCACCAGTTTTATCTGGCTTCCTGTCACAATTTAAATAAAAATGCAAAAGAATAAGCGCCCCTAAACACCAGTTACTCCAAGTCCCGACTGCTTTAGACTTGGCCAATAATGTAGTGCAATGGGTTGCTAAAGGCAACTGATCATAGTCACTTTACACTACACAGTTCTTGGTTTTCTCTAGTCATTTTAGTATGTGACTAGAGGCTGCCAACTCATCACAGAGACATGTTGATAACAGTCACAAATCACAGGAGCTTAGACTGCATAGTAATTGGGGGGCTATATCACTTCATTGAAACACCTAACCATTTTGTCGACCCCTATCCATTGAAACTTATTTGTGGAATGGTGAGTTCAGTGAACTGTCTACCAGGCATAAAAAACACTTCGCCAAACTAGTAACCACCATAAAAAAACATAATTTAAAACCCACCTAAGTAGGGAGCTACACTCCCATGCCCCCCAGTGTGGGGGGCTGTCCCCCCACAACCCCCTCACTAAATATACTAACTCTGAGATCACACTACAGTGGGGAAAAGAGCAAACTCCCAATGATGGCCAACTAGTTTTTCTCCTTAGGAAAAAGTTCGCTGACATCACCATTCGATGACTAAGTTTCGATGGGTAGGGGTGGACGAAAAGGTATTTGATGGGTAGGTTTTTTGATGAAGTGATAGGAACCCAGTAAGTGGACATGGGATGAATACTCATGTCTTATTACTATGATGAAGACAAAAATAAAGCAAAATTACTGGCCACTGGGCACATTTATAGATTCACAAAGTATAGAAATCCAGAGTTAGTCCTTGCCAATACATACCCTCATAGAACATCTATTGCCTCCAGAATAGATAAAACATGTCAAAACCAGGATGAATTTAAGGAAGCTTCTCTAATCTAAAATGTTTGGCTTTTAGCATACACATGTATCACATATTTCAATACTAAGTAATAAAATTGTCCCTTGAACATGTCTTGTACATTGAAGACTCAAGTCTTTAATGTGAGTATTAGTGGAACCAAGCGCTTTGTGGAATGATAGGAAATAAAGGAAGGGTGAGTCAGCTTATGAAATCAGATATAAATTAATACAATAAATGGCTTTACAAACT
>NC_056729.1:1867379438-1867487403 GCF_019279795.1 Protopterus annectens
GGAGGTATAGCCAAAGGCCTATGCTAAGGGAGAAGAAGAAAATACCTGTCTCTTTTTAGATTCAGAGAAATCCTGACTTTCCCAGTGGAAATGTTCCCTTAAGGTATGTAAAGTTTCCCCAAAAGAAAAATCCTCGGGGAGAAGCAGAAGGAATGGAATCTTCTGCATCAGAGTCCTCATAAGTAGATATAGACAATTCCTACTCATTAGAAGAGTCAAAAGAAATAGAATCCTGTTCAGAAGCTTCATAATCAATGTCTTGCCTAGGCCTCTTGGGGGGAGGGGGGTTGCTACCCCTGATTAGAGTAATTAACTCTTCAGCCAGTTTGATCAATTGTTTTTTAGGCATGGGGGCCTGCACATGTGGCCCAGGCGTAGTTTTTTTTAGGCATAGGTCGAGATTTTATCCTTAGTTTTGAAGATGGCATCGGTCTAATATACAAATCTGTAGGCCTGAAAACACCCTCAGAAGCCAGTGCCTGCATAGCGGCTCCGGACCCATCCAAGTTAGAGACATCCACGGGTTCCATAATTGAAGCATCTCGCGGCATACCGGACTCTGAATGGGTCTCAGTAGAGGCCGGCGAATCAGAAGTAGCGGGTATCAGGGGCTGCGAAAGCACCTCACTGAGTACCGGCGAACTGACAACTGGCTTAAGAGAAGAGTCGTCGGCAGTTTTGGACCTCAACGGCCTGTCTCTGTCTTTTTCTTAGCATTTTTAGGTATTCCAGTAGTCGGATTGCTAACCAATGACATTTCTGGATAATTCAAGCATGAGCCAAAATATTTAGAAGCAAAAATGTACCGACGTTTGATAGTGCGTTGATTAAATAAAGCACAAAACCGACAGCAAGGTACTTTGTGGTCAGGGCCTAGGCAAGGAATACAGTACAAATGAAAATCCTTATGAGGTATTTGCTTCCCACAAGTAATGCAATTATTAACTTTTACTGACATCGGTAAAGAGCAAGCAAAAGTTTCCCAAATGGGGTACTTAGCTTTTTAGTTGAAGACTTCAGATCTGAAACTCAAAAACAAAAATTTCAGGAGTCGGCCGACCGGCACTTGCGAACTGCTTCTGCTTCCGGCACCACATGGCAAGAAAGACTGATGTAATGACGTCAGCTGCATGTTTTATACCCCTGATGACCTGATGTCATGGAAGAAGGGACAGCAACTGACGTAGGACCCAAGACTTTGTTAATCAGGCCGACTGTGGGCAACCTGGCAGCAGATTACTCAAATGTAATGACTGCAACAGTGAAACACGAAGAACATCATGTCCTATGCAGACTGCATCAAAGCCCTATCCTGTATTCTGCCTCCTACAGGCTGTTAAGGGGAGAACTATGCGTGGCATACAAGGCATTGTTGGACTCTACTCTGATGGACTTTCTGCATATCAGCAAAACAAAGAGCACCAGCATTACTCATTCTAAAGACTTAAACCTTGCCTGTGGTATGAATAGGATATAAATAGGACTGGCTGGAGAGACAGGTATATATCCTGCAGAGTACCCCTTCTCTGAAGCAGGCTTCCCATCCACGTGAAGCATACATCCTCCCTAAACCAATTCAAGTGCATCTTTGACAAATGGATTGGTAGCAGGAAATTCATCCCTAGTTTTGCACCTATGTCTCTAATGGACATATGCAGCATATAAATGTTTCCTCTCATAAGCCCCTGCTTACACTTACCAAGGGTACTAGAGCTTGTCAGAGATTTGGGATGCATGGCTAGGCTTAAAAAGGCCCCAGTGGTCATTCACCTATTGCACATCTATGAACCTGTAAACTACTGCAATCCCCCCACCAATCCTAGGGAGGTGTCCATGGTCACAACTGCAACTGAGGATGGCAGGGTAAAAGGTGTGCTGGAATGAATGAAAGGACAGTCTAGCCACCAGTGCAAGTGGCTCCTGTATGAGCTGGTTATCAGGATCTGCTTCAAAAGAGGGTGCAAGACCATGTAGGAGCCACTGGAGTATCTCATATGCTAACATGTGAACTGAAGCATTAGTATTAAAGATATCTTTAAACCTGAAACTCTGAAAACCAGAGTAATGCTGGTGGAATGCAGCCCGAAAAGAGTTAGCACTGTGTGCCTCAAAGTCTGGGTCATGTCTGGCAGGAGGAAACTATGGACCTTGTAGTTTCTAAATGACAGCCAATGAAGGGATTCCTCTGTACTGGTTGGAGCCTTAAATTCTGAAAACGTATGGAAATTCCCAAGGACAGGCAGAGAATGAGCAGATAATCCTTGCCTTGAATAAGAGATTTCACCATGGCAGCAGCTAGGAGCCAATTATTCAAGTATGGGGAAGCTCTGAATTCCTGGGGACATATGTGAGCCACTACAACAGCCATGCACACTTGGTAAACAACTGGAGGCCTGTGGTTAGACCAAAGGGCAAAGCTTGAAAATGACAATGGCTGGTTGGCTCCCAGTCAGTCATGAAGGAACCCCTATACTGCCTTGCAACTCTGATGTGTAGACAGGCATCATGGAGATCTACTGAGCACATGTAGTTGTTCTCCCTTAGCCAGGGTAAGATTGACTGCATCATGACTATTCTGAAATGGGTCTTCCATCTGCATTTGTTTAGGTAGCTGAGGTCTGGATTTTTCACTGGAACAAAAAACAATCTTGAATCAAAACCTGAACCACTCTGGTCTGGTAAGACGACCTAGGTGGCTCCTTTGGATAGCAGAAAGGCAATTTCTTTTTTCCACCACTTTTAACTGGCTGAGTGGGATATCTAGCAGCAGTTGTTTTGGTTCTGCAGGTGTAGGGAAAGGGGTATAAAATAGCCACTGGATATAATATATTTTACCCATTTTACTTACATAATGGCCTCTCACATAGCTGAGTAAAGGAACAAATGATCCCAGACTGTCTCGGGGGGGGGGGACTGTCTGTCGCTACCTGTCAAGAAAGGGGTGGCAATATCTCTGCTTTTTTGCGGACCTCTTCTGCCTCTAGGCCATGGCCACTCCTATCAAAAGTTGCTTCAAACTACTGATGCCTGGATTTTTTAAATCAGAGTGACCGAGGCCCCTTTTGATTCCTGCTGTACAATCTTTTGGGGGGTCCTCAAACTTCACTCCAATGGAAGACAGTACCTTGCTATCTTGTTCACACTTCTGCATCTTTTCTTTCACTAATGGAACAAATAATGACGAACCGTCAAAGGGGGTATTGAAGAAGGGCACTTTGAAGTGGTCCACAAAATTACAGAACCACAGCCAGGGCCTGCTGCCTCACAGCCACCACAGTCCTAACTACTCTAGCTGCTCCATCTACCGCATTATGCATGTGGCACATGAAGAGATATGATATATTAGATATGGCTGCCAGGGTAAAAAGGTTTTCAAAGCAGATAGGACTTGCTCAGTCAAATTCCACTGGAAGCAATTCATATGGGTAGCTTAGTTCGGAGTTATTAAGGCAATAATACCAGAAGCATACGATCACTTCCCAAATCTAGCCATCACCCAAGACTCTCTCTTAAGAGGATAGATAGAAGCTGAATAGTCAGTCAGTTCTTTCTTAGTTACTGTCACCAAAATGAAGGAATCTTCCAAAAGGGACTTCACCCAGTTTTGCCTCTTCTTGGGTGGTCTAAGGATCTTATCCAACTTTTTGATATTGCTTTGCAAGTGTCTAGCTCCTGCTAAGGCCTTCCAACTACTAGATCTTTAGCCTGTCTGCTGGGGAGAGGGAACCAAGAAGTCAATGGTGTTGAGCCACAGGCTTTAAGAGGAGCCTCTTCTGCCTGTGAGGGTGGGATCAGTAGGACAAAATCTCGTCTGCTACATCAACTCTAAAATCCACCAAGAGAACTGTTTTTGGGAGGAGACTGTGGGGAGTCCTTTCAATTATCAGAGTTGGTAGCTGATGTGACAGACTCCAGTGGTGAGTCTACTTGCCTTATCTTGCATGTCTTCTTTCTCAGTAAATCGAGGTGTCTATGACCTAAGTCCTCAGAGGATTCTGCCTGCTGTGAGTCAGTGGTTTTGAAGCCCACAGAAGACTCTGACTTAAGGATGTCTAATGAGAAGAAGAAGAGAAAGAAAGGGAATCCCATCATGGTGGAGCTGAGCCTAAGGAGGCCCGTGTCTCTGCTCTCTGTAGAAAAGCAATCATCCACTCATCACGTGGAAGGCTGGTCTGATTTCCAACGGGTCTGAAGATGCCTCCTCAGTTGCTAGATCTGTTCCACAACAGAAGAATGATTGGAGTCAAGGACAGAATCCCTGAAGGGGAGAAGGTGGAAGTCCTCAAGGAGGGGATCAGAACTTAAGACTCAAATGCCAAAGTCTCAGAAACATCAACAGAGCCATACGTGACAACTCCTAGGATGGAGCTGAATCTTTGCTGCTGTAACTGCCTCATCTTCAAGGGCATCGTGGTCAAGTGAGATGGATATGACAGATCTAGTGATAAGGCAGGAGTTGAGTTGACACTGGGGAAACTAGCCCAGGTATAAGAACTGGTTCAGAGACCACTGTAGCCAAGAAGGAGAATGGTGAAGGAGCTAATATTGGGGCAAGAGTGGGGTCAACCTGACAAACCTGAACTAAAGATTGCTACACTCAGTACAGGTTCACTGACAGGAAGCAGCTTGGAAAATAATGACTTGATGGTAGGGAGGAGGCTGGACATCTTCATTATACAAAAAACAAAACTGAAGGGCAGTACAGCAAAGCCACATGGCTTGGGATACAGCATCTACTACTCAGGGGAATGTCACTCGTCTGGTATGAATTAACAGATGAACAGGCTTGGGTGTTCGTTTAAGTATCTTTATTGCATACAAACCCATCAGGATGGAGGATTGGAAACATAAACTTAAATGAACTAATAAACTGACTGACTACTCCACTCATACATGCTTACAGTCTGGCTGTTCGCCCAAAGTGGCACAGCTGCCTGCATGTGCTCTGTATTTATATGCACATACCCACTGACTGTAAAGCTTCTTAAAGATACAAACACACACTGATCTACAGAGAACAGACTAGAAATGGTGAGGGAACTGTGACAAGGGAGAGGCTTCAGAAGGCACCAAGGCATGTCAGCAGAATTAGTGAGACTCGTGACAATCAGACTCTGTTGTAAGGACAGAGCAGTATTAATTTTTAAATACTTTTATTAAATTTTTATCCAAGACAAAGACAAACATACATTAACAGAAAAGAAAAATCACTTTTAACATTTTTCAATTTAAATATAATATACATCACATATAATTTCTTTGCTACAGTCATCAGTCTAACATTACAAAAAATTGTTGAATTCCTGCCTTCCCTTAAACCTCACTCCTCCTCTTTCTGAACATTATTCTGCATGTATTGTTCCTGCGATTTCCATTTATTTTGATGCATTTTTCTCTTTCCTTTTCTAAAGATCCCTATTCCAGTTCTTGTATCTCTTTTATAATAGTCAGTAGCTCAAGTACAGTTGGTGTAGACTCTAATTTCCATTTTCTAGTAATTGCTTTTTTGGCAGCCAACAGAGTTAAACTTAATAATGCCTTACTATGTCTAGGCAACTCAGATCCTGTATCTCAGCTCAAAAGAATCATTTCTTTACTTGCAGACATTTGCTCACATATTTCCAAGAGAGTACTCTGTAGGGAATTTTAAACATCTGCCAACTCATTACACTCCCAAATCATATGCTCCCAGTTTATCTATCTCTTCTCCATCGTACCTCCAACATTTTTTATCTACCTGAGGGAAAAGTCTTTTGAAGTCTGCTTGAAGTATAAAAATAACTGTCCCAACACTTCCAAGCAAAGATCCTAAACCATGTGGACTTGGCTGCATACTTGGGAGACATACATACTGCACGTCTTCCTATTGTTTCCTTGTAAATTACTTTTTCAGTCTCTCTTCCCAAACTTTTCTACCCTCCATTGATCGATTCTTACAGCTATCATAAAATAATTATTTCCCTACCCCTACCAGAGCAGGTTTTTCACTTAGAATTCCCTATCCTGTTCTCTTTGTACTCTCAGATCCAGCCCTGGTAGGATCCTTTTCTCTTTGTACTCTCAGATCCAGCCCTGGTAGGATCCTTTTCTCTTTGTACTCTCAGATCCAGCCCTGGTAGGATCCTTTTCTCTTTGTACTCTCAGATCCAGCCCTGGTAGGATCCTTTTCTCTTTGTACTCTCAGATCCAGCCCTGGTAGGATCCTTTTCTCTTTGTACTCTCAGATCCAGCCCTGGTAGGATCATTTTCTCTTTGTACTCTCAGATCCAGCCCTGGTAGGATCCTTTTCTCTTTGTACTCTCAGATCCAGCCCTGGTAGGATCCTTTTCTCTTTGTACTCTCAGATCCAGCCCTGGTAGGATCCATTGCTCTTTGTACTCTCAGATCCAGCCCTGGTAGGATCCTTTCCTCTTTGTAGTCTCAGATCCAGCCCTGGTAGGATCCTTTTCTCTTTGTAGTCTCGGATCCGGCCCTGGTAGCATCCTTTTCACTTTCTACTCTCGGATCTGGCCCTGGTAAGATCCTTTTCTCTTTGTACGCTCGGGATACGGCCCTAGTAGGATCCTTTTTTCTTTGTACTCTCGGATCCAGCCCTGGTAGGATCCTTTTCTCTTTGTAGTCTCAGATCCAGCCCTGGTAGGATCCTTTTCTCTTTGTAGTCTCGGATCCGGACCTGGTAGGATCCTTTTCTCTTTGTACTCTCGGATCTAGCCCTGGTAGGATCCTTTTCTCTTTGTTCTCACAGATCCAGCCCTGGTAGGATCCTTTTCTCTTTGTACACCCAGATCCAGCCCTGGTACACTTCTTTTCTCTTTGTGCTCTTAGATCCAGCCCTGGTAGGATCCTTTTTTCTTTGTACGCCCATATCCAACCCTGGTAGGATCCTTTTCTCTTTGTACGCCCAGATCCAGCCCTGGTAGGATCCTTTTCTCTTTGTACTACCAGATCCAGCCCTGGTAGGATCCTTTTCTCTTTGTACTCTCAGATCCAGCCCTGGTAGGATCCTTTTCTCTTTGTACTCTCAGATCCAGCCCTGGTAGGATCCTTTTCTCTTTGCACTCTCAGATCCAGCCCTGGTATGATCCTTTTCTCTTTGTACTTTCAGATCCAGCCCTGGTAGGATCCTTTTCTCTCTTTACTCCTAGATCCAGCCCTGGTAGGATCCTTTTCTCTTTGTACTCCCAGATCCAGCCCTGGTAGGATCCTTTTCTCTTTGTACTCCCAGATACAGTCCTGGTAGGCTCATTTCTCTTTTTTACTCTCAGATCCAGCCCTAGGTAGGATCTTTTCTTTCTTTCTCTCTCCCTCAGCCTGGTAGGATCCTTTTCTCTTTGTATTCCCAGATCCAGCCCTGGTAGGATCCTTTTCTCTTTGTACTTCCAGATCCAGCCCTGGTAGGATCCTTTTCTCTTTGTACTCCCAGATCCAGCCCTGGTAGGATCCTTTTCTCTTTGTACTCCCAGATCCAGCCCTGGTAGGATCCTTTTCTTTGTGCACTCTCAGATCCAGCCCTGGTAGGATCCTTTTCTCTTTGTATTCCCAGATCCAGCCCTGGTAGGATCTTTTTCTCTTTGTACTCTCAGACCCAGCCCTGGTAGGATCCTTTTCTCTTTGTACTCTCAGATCCAGCCTTGGTAGGATCCTTTTCTCTTTGTACACTCAGATCCAGCCCTGGTAGGATCCATTTCTCTTTGCACTCTCAGA
The DNA here is from genome assembly GCF_019279795.1 of Protopterus annectens. NCBI lineage: Eukaryota > Metazoa > Chordata > Ceratodontiformes > Protopteridae > Protopterus > Protopterus annectens. The sequence goes on from NC_056729.1 coordinate 1,867,387,143, forward strand.
TCCAGCTTTGGTAGGAAAGGCAGTCTCTAGCCTGCAGTCCAAATGTCTTCTTGGCTTCATCCCACTGTATTACCTTTCCTGCTGGAGTTATTTGCTCCCAATATCTTGGTTCCTTTGACGTATTTCTCCAGTAAATTCCAGCTCCCTTGCCTATTTTCTGTACCCCTACTTGCAGACATCCCTATTGTTAAAGTATCCTTTCTCCATTCCTGTACTGGCTTTGTTCTTATAATACTTTCTGCTACTTTATGAATATAATATTCTATATGGTTATTATTCTCCTTAAGGATCTGCATCAAAAATCCAACTCTCTCTCTCTCTGTTTTGAACTTCCCCTTGCTTCATTATCCTCCTAACTCCACTTTGAATTATATAGCTGTCTGCTTTAAAATATACTTTCAAATTAGGCGAATCTAAACCATCTTGTTCTATTGGAAGGATCAACTTATTCCGTGTAACTCTTGCCTTCTTTCCCTCCCAGATAAATTCCTTCATTTCCTTATTAATTACTGTCCACAACTTCTTGTGTTGAAAAAATATGCCTGATCTCTCTACACAACACTCAAGTGACTAAAAACGTTCTCACTGCTGGTCTGTTACGATCCATGTCCATAAATAAGTGCTTCCAGTTTCTCAATATTTGTATCTTTTGTTTAGTTTCTTCTGCCATAACAGAATCCTTTTTAATCTGTACTCCTAAATACTTCATCTTATCATGTCTCCATAAATATGAGTATTGCTGAACCATCTCATGTGGGGACACATAACTTACAGCTATAGCCTTTGTTTTAAATTCATTAATTTTATATCCCTTGAAACTGTCTCAAAATGTTCCACTACACTGAGATGCCCCTTTCTGGATTTATTGGGTAGAAAATAAAATCATCTGCAAATAAAACCGTTTCTTGATTTCCATACCAATTATATCCTTGAATTTCTGAGTCCCTTATTTTCTTTGCCAATGGCTCTAAATATAAAAAAAATAAAGGGGAAAGAGGACACCCTTGCTTAGTTCCTCTGTTAAAATACAATTTATCTGAAAGGAACTCACTCACTTTAATTCTTGCCTCTGATCCTTCACATATCCTTCTAATTAACCATATTATTACACAAGGGAATGCAAATGCTTCCAATGCTCTACTCATAAAATCCCAGCTTACTCTGTAATATGCTTTCTCTGCATCAAGACCACAAGCAACAGAGGTATTTTCCTACATTCTGCTTCCATCTGGATCATCATTGTTCTGTTAATGTTGTCAAATGTTTGCCTTCCCTCCACAAAACCACACTGGTCCATATCTAACAATTTTAGCATCACCTTTGCCATTCTTTTAACTAGTATAGACACTTTATAATCATGGTTTAAGTTGAAAGGGGTCTATATGAAGGTGGGTCTGAAGGGTCTTGGTAACACAGACACCACAGCTTTCTTCCAAGATGTTTGTGCTCCCCTCCTTTTAAAATACTGTTAAACAAAATATTCCAAATCTTTACCACTTTCTTCCCTCATAGGTGATTACTAGGCTAATGGAGCAAGAACCCTTACAAATCTAGCCAGTTTTACACAATTTTCCATCACTAGAGGAAAGCTAATGGGGTCAGCCAGTAGAATTTTGACAATTTTTACAGACTACCTCTGTCTGCAAGGACAAGGCCACCACCCCAGGAGTGAATCTGCAATTTGTCATCCATTGGTCCAGACTGCACTTGAAGATGGTCAGGAAAGTGCTCTGCTTCACATGACTAGAAGGCCTATTCCACAGGAGGGTCGGGCTCTGGGACACATATCTGTCTGTTCCAGCATGATCTGTTTATGTCAGAGATCAGGTTTAAACATTTGCATTGGGTAACCCTTGTGCAGTTAGTTTTGTGACTATGCAAGATTTTCATCAGAGCTTGGTCAGAGACTGACCTGTAGGTCATTCGTAGGTCACCCTTCAGTAATCAGTAAGAAACTGAATACTGTGATTGGGCTTTTAATCGGTCTGCATATGACATTTTGGTTATACCCTGTATTTTTTTATGAGAAATCTCTAAGGATGCTCCAAATGTTGCAGGTTCCTGGTAAAGTACATGCCAAAGGGTACACTGCCCTTGATTATTGGTCTGATGAGGGCCGAGAACAGTGGCATTCTGACAACCATAGATCTGATGCCATGCTCTGACTTGTAAGCTGAGATAAATAGAAGGATTTGCTCACTACCGTGGACACATGGTGGTCAAATTTCAGGCTACCCTGTAAGTACCCATAACTCTCACCAATGGGTCAGTCTTAGTGGGCTGCTATCAATGGTGTAATATGCAGGGGTATTTGATTTCCAGAATGGAATGATTATGCACTTCTTTGCATTTAGTTTGAGGCCATGGCTATGACACCAATCAGTCAGCATCCGTCCTTTCTGTAGGATTTCAACATCTTTTGGGGAGTCATTGATTGCCCCCAACTTGCAATCATCTGCAAACTTTGTCAGCCAAAAGTCATCTACATTTGCCTTGACATCTGAGAAGTATATCCCAGACAGGAGGAGGCCCAACAATGAGCCCTGTGGTACTTCACTAGTGATTGGCCTCTTGCCGGATGTGGATTCCCTCACGCTAACAACATGGGTCCTACCCATGAGCCATTTGGCTATCAGTCTGGTGACATAGAGGTTTATGCTCAGTTTTGTGAGTTTATAACACCCAAGTGGGGTATTGTGTCAAAATGCCTTGGCCAGGTGAAGGTAGGTGGTATCCACTGACTTACCCTTATCCATGACCTTGGTGACCTTCTCAAAGAATTCCATCAGACTGTGAAAGCAGGACCTGCCTTTGATGAAGCTGAATTGGGTCGGGTCTAGAGTCTGTAGAATTCCTACGTCATTGTTACTCAGGTCCGTTATTATCCTTTCCATAGCCTTGCATATGAGGTTAGTCAGACTTACGTTTCAGTAATTACCTGGGTACACTGATGATCCCCCCCTTCTGCAGAGGGGTGACTGTTGCTGTCCTCTGCTCTACTGGGACACAGCCTGTCTGGAGGCTGTGGTTAAACAATGGAGATCCAAGTGGGTCTGCTAAGTCATGTTTCAACCTATTTATAAGTACCCTGCGATTCTGTCACGGCCCACTGATGCTGTGTTTCTAGCTTTGGGGAGTGCAGTGACAAGCTGGTCTTTTGTGATAACAGGCAAAGGAATGGTAGGGGGGCATTTCATGGGGAATGACTGGAGGTGATGAGGGAGTGAAACTGGAGATTAACTTTTAGACAGAAGGTTTGCTACTTCTTTTGGCCAAGTATAGGTAGTGCCATCTACAGCCAACTCAGCACATTGTTGAGTGTTTCCATTAAGATTTTGGACATAAATAAAAAAATGCTTTGTGGTTATCCTTTGCTTGGGAGGCTATTTTAGTCTCATATTTAGCTTTTGAAGACTTTGACTAGTTCCCTGATTTGTCTGTTGAGACATACGAGGGATTCTTTTTCTCTGTTGTGCACCCTCTCTCTTACTTCTAGACTGGAATTTCTTCCTTCTGTTGTACAAGCTATTTCTGCCAAGGGTCTTACAGGGTGACTTGCTTTTCTGACTACACCCAGGCTTAGTTCAGTCACATACTGCTGTTTCTAAGCAGTTGTTTAAGTGGTTGTACAGGGCATTTGTGTATACTTCTGCATAGGCCTCTACATTTTTAGCGGAAAGAGTAAAATTACCTATGCTATCACTTAGTAGAAGGCAATTTGTCTTGGAAAAATTCTTTAGGGTTTTAAGAGTTTGATGGAGGTTCTGCCATTACATTTATTTCAAAGGAGACTGATTTATGATCCGATCTTACCAATGAGGACATTACACTGGAGGGAGGGGTGCAACTCTCCTTCATGTTTGTGAGTATTATGTTAAGGATATTTGAGCCCCTAGTAGGAGTGCAGACCAGTTGTTCCAAAGTATTTGCAATGACAAAGTCCTGGAATTTCTGAGCCTTCATGTTAGTGATCGTGTATGTTTCCCAGTTTATGAAGGGGTAGTTAAAATTTCCCATATGCAGTGCATTGGGCTGAATGGCAAATAATTCTGGTAACTTAAGGTATGCAGAGTGGTTTTCATGATTCATTGTTGGGGCCCCTGTAGGGCATGATTTGGCCTATGGTCAGCTGGAGATGGAAAAGCTCAAGCAAATCATCCTGCTTCACCAGTCTTGAGGTGTGACTGGTTTTTATTTTATGTAGGCAAGACTGTAAATAAACTTAAGCGTAGAATTTCATGTCATCTGGCAGAAATCTGCTCTGGGTGTAAAAATAATGCATTAGCCAAAACACCTTGCTCTTCATAAAAAGACACACAGGTTTTAAGTTCCAGATACTGGATCGCATAGACATGGGTGATCTTGAAGGAGACATCCCGAATATGCTGGAGAAACGTCAACTCATGTGGCAATTAAAGCTGAACTCTTTTAGGAAGCCTAGACTAAACTACTACTGTTCAATTAAAAGTGCACGGGAACTTAGAAAATTGCCACATTGTTTACATGACTAATTGTATTTTATTTTATTCTACCAGATGGTTTTCAATACCATGTTAAATCAGTTTTAATTTTAATGTAAGTGTATACTTTGTTTCCATCATCATACATTGTTTCTTTTTCTTGTTCTTTTTTCACTTTATTCAAAATGATGTGTAATAACAATACTAATTATACAATAATGTTTTTGTTGGTAGTTTTTAGGGTTCTTGCACACAGACCTGAACATGTCTAGAAGGACGAAAGCGATCTTTGTTAACAATAGGTTATGGAAATAGAATATGATTTTTAGAACGGATTCTTTGCATGCAAAATGTATATGTATATATTTATATATATATATGTTTAGATCGCCAAATGGTCTAAGGTTCATATATATTTCCAGCAGCCATGTATTATACTGTCTTGGATAAAATCACAGACTTTATAATCTGGTTAAATAAGAGGTACCACATTTTTATTAATTTTATTTAAAGTACATAAGGGTTATATTATTATGACAGCTACTAAGTAGGGCAGGACCAGCTTGAATGTCACATTGATGGGGGAAGGGATGTGAATTTAACATCTGTACCAGTAACACTTTGTTTTACAGCATAATAAACCACTCCCTTGCTTGATAAAAAGTATATATATATAGTTAGAAAGCTTGTGAGGAAACTATTACTCTGTTATTTTTGTTTTACTTGGATCACTTGTCTGTGTACTTAACAAAGGATTTTCAACTGGAAACAGGCTGCCTACCCTGCTTGGATTACTTTTGAATACTTATATAATTTGAAATATTGTACAGAATTACTATTTGTTTTTATTCTTTTTTGACTTGGGCCATGTTTAAGTTCACTATTTCTACTACCATTGTCTGATCTGATTAATATACAGTGATTATTTATATATATATATATATATATATATATATATATATATATATATATATATATATATATATATATATATGTTCCACACAGAGAAGTTTCTTACACCGTTGTTTTTTTGGACCCACTATACTTCTTTAGTGGGTTTGTAAAAAAATGCAGAAGGAATCACCACTGGAAAGCACGCCTCTGTTGTAATCCAAAGGAAATCTTTTATTCAAACACAAGTAAAACACTAAGCACTTTCAAAAAAAAAACTCTCATCAGATGAGAGTTACAAAGGAAATCCATCCATATTATACTTTTGGCGCCAAACAGAAACAATTATTCAAATAGACAAAAAACTTGTTGTTCTTGTTAGTTTTCAACTTAAATATATAGTTTATATAAAAATAAAATAAATAAATAAATATAAATAAAAATAAATAAATGCTTATAAAGGCATTCTATTTGATTCTTTAGTGGGTTGTTTGAGACTTCGGGGATACCACAGAGATTACTTATTTTTATGTAAATGGAAATGCCTCCTCCTTTTCTTTTTCCTTTTCAGAGAGTGGTCTGAATGTGTGATCGGCATTGTAGCTTTCAGACTTCAGGGATACCACGGAGATTACTTATTTTTATGTAAATGGAAATGCCTCCTCCTTTTCTTTTTCCTTTTCAGAGAGTGGTCTGAATGTGTGATCTGCATTGTAGCTTTGCACTCTGACATGCATTCTGCAGTGTTTAACCACATCTCTGTAAATGCACAGATGTCAGCATTCTCCAGGGTGAAGAGAGCTTCCAAGTGGTAGTTTCTTGTTAAGACTTCTACTACTGAGAAGTAGTACCTTCAGCTTGGCATTAGAAGAATGTGTTACAATGGTAGGGCTGTTGGTTTGGCCCTTTCTAAAAAAGGCACTATGGGGGTGACTAATGCCTTGGCCAGTATTCAAAAGCCTAGCAGTGACGGGTGCAGACCATCCCTAGCAAAGCAGCGTGGTCTAGCAATCATGTCTTCCCAAGCAGACAAATACTGTATCCCCTTGGAATGACAACAGTATCTAAGCCATTTATTAAAGTCAGTCATTTTCTGTTTGTATTGTGATATCATTTTTGGTGAGGGTAGAATGCTGCTCAGTGCACAGTTCACACCTGCCTGTGACACGCATTTCAGAGAGGTCCATCATTGCTCTCGCATACAGTCCATGGAGGTATGTCTCAGGTCTTTCACACCTACATGGACTATGACTGAGTCATAGTGGTACTTGTGGTTGAGTGACTTGGGTGTCTGCATGATCTGGCAAATCCTGGCACCTGACAGGCAACTGGTTGTAACCTTCTTCTTATCCATCCTGGTGAGTGGGATGTCTGCGTGTCTCACAATGGAGTCTCCTACAACCAAGAAGTTTAAATGTGTGTTTCGCCTAAGGGGCTTGCTTGTGGATACACTGTGATGTGTATTTTTGTGTGTAGTGGTTGGTGTTGACTTAGTTTTGTTTGCATGAGGTTTCTGATGGCAGTGTACAGGAGGCCTCTGAGTACCTCCGCATAAGTTTGTTTACATTTCAAGACCTTAGTTTGAGGGAAAATGATGCACGTGTGCTGACAACCAGCTTGTCATTTGATTTGAAAGTATGTGAGTTGTGTCTCAATTTTCAGTGTCACTACATCTCTCACATTCTGTGTTTGTATGTTTCAGGATTAAGTGGTTGTCAGTATACATGAGACAATTGCTACATTACCTCAGGATGTTCATGTCCACCACGCTGGTCACAGAGATAACAGGATGGCAACCCTCTTTTAGCGTGGTCTTGCGCACAGAGCAGTGTCGGGCAGCGCCACTTAAACTTTTCCCGGCTCCACAAAGTCTACTCTTCACTTTTTCCCTTAGAACTGCTCTAAATCTCAAATTAAGCACTCTATTCTCATTCTAAAGCCCTGCACTTGCTCGTATAAGTAATCTCATAGGTAAACACAAACTAAAGCACTACATCCTCTTATACTCCTTCAAAGCACTTGCTCCCTATTGGTTCTTTCTGATCAGTCAATAAGTAGTTCCCTATATTATTCAGGCATGTTCAAAGGTCAGTTTTGAGTTTACTCTCCAGTCCAGCTGGTGAATCTGGGAATCCTGAGGCAATGTTACAACTGCCTTATGTATACAGACCACCCTCTCCTACTCTCAACAAGCTCAAATATATGTGAGAGATGCAACTATATAGCCAAACTGGAGGATAAGCTCTCTCAACCCAGTACTGGCACAGCCTGTCAGGAGGAGAAGGCAACCACACACACCACAAATCCAGTCTCACATAGACCTATCGCATCAGCAAACCAAACACATAAACACACAAAAACATACTCGGAGGCTCTAAATAAAAATCTGCCTAAGCAGCAGAAACCTTCAAAGCAGACATCCAAGCAACACCTACCACGAAACAATATCCACGTAGCACATAGCTCACAAAGTCAGTGTGCCACATCGTCACAGCCCTTAAGGCTAAACAACACACCTAATACACTTGTAATAGGTGACTCTATTGTCAGACACACAGACGACCCACTCACCAGGCTGAACAAGGAGAAGGTCACTGTAAGCCGCCTGTCGGGTGCCAGGATCCATCACATAACACATGCACTCGGGTCACTCCACAGCAAGTACAAGTATGACTCAGTCATTGTCCATGTTGGTGTGAATGACCTGAGATGTACCTCCCTGGACTACATGAAAAAAGATGTACAGGAGCACTATGATCATGTAGCCCAGGCCGGTATGACCCTGATTTTGAGTAGCATCTTACCCTCACCAAGAATGATGCCACAGTATAAAGACAAAATGATCAATTTTAACAATTGGCTAAAGTATTGGTGTCATTCAAAGGGGATCCAGTGTCTGTCAGCCTGGGATGACATGCTCGACAAGCCACGTTGCTTTGCAAGGGACGGCTTGCACCCGTCACCCCTGGGTTTTTGAATACTGGCTAAGGCTCTTGCCTCCCCCATAGTGCCTTTTTTAGGCAAGGCTCAAAAGACAAACCCACCCCATAGACAACACAAAGAAAAAAAAAACTAAGGGTAATGCTGCTCAACACCAGAAGTCTAAACCTCAAGATGCATGCACTCGAGACTCTCCTCAGTATGGAGAATATCGATATCTGTGCAGTAACAGAAACCTGGTTCAAGGCTCCCGAGAGCACCCCAGCACTACCAGGCTATACTTCATACCATGCTTTCTGGCCCCAAAACTCGGACCGAACCACAAAGGGAGGGGGAGTATCCATATTTATCAAAGATACCCACACCTCCAGGTTAGTGGCACTGCACAAAGCTTCGGAGACCATCCATGTGCAACTATCAGTGGGCAAAACTGCCTTTCAGTTTGTAGCCTGCTACAGACCACCTTCCCAAACACAGGAACCTCACTCGGCTTTCCTGAGAACACTGGAGAATATGAAGGTCTCTCCAAACACTATTATATTGGGTGTCTTCAACTACCCAAACATCGATTGGGAAAACTACTCAAGCCCAAACACCCTCGCCCAATGGTTCCTAGAATTTATAAACTCAAATGCTATGGAACAACTGGTCACCATTCCCACAAGAGGGGAAAACATACTGGATCTGGTCATCACCAACATGGGGTCTCTATGTTCCACACCAGAGGTATACCCCTCATTGGTAACTTCAGGTATGTAGAGTGGTTTTCATGATTCATGGTTGGGGCCCTGTAGCTAGCAATGATATGGTGGGCGATTTTGCCTATGGTCAGCTGGAGATAGAACATCTCAAGCAAATTATCCTGCTTCACCAGTCTTGAGGTGTGATTGTTTTTTATTTTATGTGGGCAAGACTGTAAATGAACTTAAGTGTAGAATTTCGTGTCATCTGGCAGAAATCCGCTCTGGGTGTAAAAATAATGCACTAGCCAAAACACCTTGCTCTTCATAAAAGACACACAGGTTTTAAGTTCCAGATACTGGATCGCATAGACATGGGTGATCTTGAAGGAGACATCCTGAATATGCTGGAGAAACATGAACTTGTGTGGCAATTAAAGCTGAACTCTTTTAGGAAGCCTGGACTAAACTACTACTGTTCACTTAAGTGTACTGGAACTTTAAAAATTGCCACATTGTTTACATGACTAATTTTATTTTGTTCTTCCAGACGGTTTTAAATACCATGCTAAATCAGTTTTAATGTAAGTGTATACTTTGTTTCCATCATCATACATTCTTTTTCTTTTTCTTGTTCTTTTTTCACTTTATTTAAAATGATGTGTAATAACAATACTAATTATGCAATAATATTTTTGTACATAGTTTTTAGGGTTCTTGTACACAGACCTGAATAAGTCTAGAAGGACGAAAGCAATAGTTGTTAACAATAGGTTATGGACATAGAATATGATTTTTAGAACGGATTCTTTGCATGCAGAATGTATATATTTATATACATGTTTAGATTGCCAAATGGTCTAAGGTTTATATATTTCCAGCCGTGCAGTATATTGTTTTGGAAAAAAATCACAGACTTTATAATCTGGTTAAATATGAGGTACCACATCATTATTAATTTTATTTTTAAAGTACACAAGGGTTATATTATTATGACAGCTATTAAGTAGGGCAGGACCAGCTCGAATGTCACACTGACAGGGGAAGAGATATGAATTTAACATGTGTACCAATAGCACTTTGTTTTACAGCACAATAAACTACTCCCTTGCCTGATTATATATATATATATATATAATTAGAAAGCTTGTGAGGAAACTATTACTCTGTTATTTTTGTTTTACTTGGATCGCTTGTCTTTGTACCTAATAAAGGATTTTCAATTGGAAACAGACTGCCTACCCCGCTTGGATTACTTTTGAATACTTAGTAATTCTGTACAATATTTCAAATGATATATTTTTTTTATTATTTTTTGACTTAGGCCATGTTTAAGTTCACTATTTCTACTACCATTATCTGATCTGATTAATATACAGTGATTACTTATATACATCTTCCACACAGAGAAGTTTCTTACACCGCTTTTTTTTTTTTTGGACCCACTATACTTCTTTAGTGGGTTGTTTGAGACTTCAAGGGTACCACAGAGATTACTTATTTTTATGTAAATGCAAATACTTCCTCCTTTTCTTTTTCCTTTTCAGAGAGTGGTCTGAATGTGTGATCGGCATTGTAGCTTTCAGACTTCAGGGATACCATGGAGATTACTTGTTTTATGTACATACAACGACTCCCTTTTTCTTTTCCTTTTCAGAATGGGGTCTGGATAATGATTGCTGTTAGCCTTTGCTCTGACATGCATTCTGCAGTGTTGAACCACATACTCTGTAAATGCACAGATGTCAGCATTCTCAGGGTGAAGAGAGCTTCCAGAGTGGTAGTTTCTTGTTAAGACTTCTACTACTGAAAGTAGTACCTTCAACAGCATTAGAAGAATGTGTTACAATGGTAGGGCTGTTAGTTTGGCCTTTCTAAAAGGCACTATGGGGTGACTAATGCCTTGGCCAGTATTCAAAAGCCTAGCAGTGGCAGGTGCAGACCATCCCTGGCAAAGCAGCGTGGTCTATTGATCATGTCTTCCCAGGCAGACAAAGATTGTATCCCCTTGGTATGACAATAGTATCTAAGCCATTTATTAAAGTCAATCATTTTATGTTTGTATTGTGATATCATTTCTGGTGAGGGTAGAATGCTGCTCAATGCACAGTTCATACCTGCCTATGACACGCATTCAGAGAGGTCCATTACTTCTCTCGCATACAGTCAAGGGAGGTATGTCTCAGGTTATTCACACCTATATGGACTATAACTGCGTCATAGCAGTACTTGTGGTTGAGTGACTTAGGTGTCTGCATGATCTGGCAAATCCTGGCCCCTGACAGGCAACTGATTGTAACTTTCTGTTTATCCATCCTGGTGAGTGGGATGTCTGTGTGTATCACAATGGAGTCTCCTATGACCAAAAAGTTTGAATGTGTGTTTTGCCTAAGGGGCTTGCTTGTGGAGACACTGCGATGTATATTTTTGTGTATAGTGGTTGGTGTTGACTTAGTTTGGTTTGCATGAGGTTTGTGATGGCAGTGTACAGGAGGCTTGTGAATTCCTCCACATATGTTTGTTTACATTTTAAGAAGTTAATTTGAGGGAAAATGATGCATGTGTGCTGATAACCAGCTTATTTGATTTGAAAGTACGTGAGGTGTGTCTCAATTTTTAGTGTCACTACATCTCTCACCTACTGTGTTTGCATGTTTCAGGATTAGTTGGTTGTCAGTATACATGAGACAATTGCTACACTACCTCAGGATGTCCATGTCCACCACGCTGGCCACAGAGATAACAGGAAAGTGCCTATCCATGATTTCATGTTTTTTACTGTGAGTTACATTTGACTAGACTGGGATGATAGCACAGGGATGAAGAATGGTTTCTACACTAGTGTGAACTGCAGCTATCCAACAAGGTAACACTATTCTACACGCAACTCAGATGCTCCAAGAGGAGCAGGGGGACTAGAGAAGGTTGCAGAGATGGTCATTCTAAGTGAAATTTTAACTTGAAAGTATTTGCATCTACACAGGGCACTGCTAACCACCTCTGTGTGAACAGCAGCCTAGCAGAAACAATGGGCTTATATAGAATCAGAGGAACAAGTTTTACAACAATAAGGCCTATAGATCAATCAGGAAATCACACTATAAGCTTTCAGCCAGCAGCCCCCAACTCAGATAGGTTTGCTACAGCACACTTCTGTCACAAGAGTGCAGCCAGACATTGCTCAGAGTACAAATGCTGTTTTTAAAGCTCAAGTGCTGGGAAACCACACAATCTAGATACCACAGTCTTACAAAACTAGCAGACAAAATGTCATTAAGTACAACAGCAGCAGTGGAAACAGTTGTGAGGAATGTAACAAATAATACAGAATTCTTATGAAATACAGTAAAAATAATCCGTATAAATGTGAAATGATACTTATTTTTGTTTTGTTTTTTTTTTAGCAGTGGATGGCTCTAGAAGCAGCAGATTCCCTCAGGCAAAGTAGCCAAACCAAGATCAGCACTAATTTCCAAACTTCCACAAGAATACCATCTGTTCCTGGAGACTTTTTTGAAGACTGGTTATATATCACTGTTTTTATCTCATCACCTCCCCTCCTATCTTAAGTGTTAGTTGTTGAGCCTTGCCTACCTCTAACTTTGGCATAATTTAAATATTTCCAACTGAACTCTTTCTTGATTTCCACATTTCTCTTCTTTATACATTTTTTCTTGAGTATCTCTAAAGCCTCTACAGGATTTCTGGTTATTTTGCTTGTTTTATGTTCCCTAATTTGGGTAACAACCCTTTCACTGTTCTGTTGCCTAAGTCACTGTGCTAAATGTTTTGTGCTCTGCAGTAGTTAACAAAAACAGTTGGTTAACCACAATCTTTCTGGACTCATGCATATTATACAGATACTCCCTTATTTTCCTATTTAGCACTCTGCATCTGCTCCTCCTCTTGTTCTGCGAGATTCCCCTGATTTTACAATACTTCAACCTTTGTCAGCCACTCTAAATAACTTCTATTACCTCTTAACCATATATCTTTCTCTTAGTTCAACCATGTTTTTAAACTCCAGTTTCATTGTATTCCACTAGCTATAACTTATGAAGAAATTTCTAACTTCCCTAATAACTCTGGAATAATTTCCACTACCTATTCCTTAAATTCCTCTCTTTTTAACATGTAAGTGGGAATGTGCCAATGTCTTACCTTTACTTCATTACCCTGCATTTATATCTTAGTTTTTATTGGTGCATGATCAGAAATAGTTAACATATGCACTGAAGCTTTCAATTAAATGCAGAGGTTCCTCTGAAATATAATTTCTATCTAGTCTAGCCCAGTCATTGTACCTTGGGGATGTAAATTTTGTCTGAGTTCCTGTTACTGAATTCACATCTTCCATACTAAATATTTTCACTTTTGAGGTCCCCCTGACACATCCTCACTACTGCAAATCAAATTCCAGTCCCTGCCTATAAATAATATTCCCTGCTGAAAGCCAATTACTTTTCTCCAAATTTTGGTGGAATTTAAATACATCATTGCAATCCTCATCTCTTGCCAATAGCCCTTTATTACCACAAATTTACAGTTTCATCATGTTTTTCCTGATATATCACTATTTGAGTCCTTCTAGTAATTACTCCTATTTTCCTCTGTCCCTGATATTCTGCTGGATATCCATTCTGAAATTCTTCACTTTGCCAAATTCACATGTTAATTTCTTTCCAAATGTGTCTCCTGCTGCATTGCTATTTGCACTCTGCATTTCTTAATATAATTCATACTCTTTACATTTTATTTATACCGGAAAGGCCATTCATATTCCAGGTTAATACAGACAGCATAGCCATCATGATAAAAATCTACTGTTCCCACCTATTATACATGATGGTTTTTGAATGTGTACTTCCAGCTTTTGTGTTACATGCATATATGAATGGTTGACAGCTGATCTTTTGTATAGCTGTTTCTTCTCATCTTCATTTGAACCTCTATCACATTTTTAAGACTTGTTGAAAAACAAAAAAAAAAAACTAAATACAAAACACCACATAAACTATTAATTTCGAACAAACACACAAAACTATGCACATCTTCAAAATACGAAGTTTATCCCTCCAGAAGGGAACTGCCCCATATTGATGTCTGCACCTACTGGAATTATCTAACCTAAAATTAAGGTTAACCATGCTAAAGCTTGTGCTCCCACTTGCACTAGATTGCTGTCTGTTCTTTCTTTTCTCTCTCCTTCTCTCCCACATATGAAAAACAGTGTGTATGCTTTCAGAAAACATTAACTTTTAACTCTAAGAAAAATGTGCACTGGCTATCTTTAAATTAAACTAAACTGTACAGTGTTCTATTAACTACACTGAAGTATTAAGACTGCTAGCGATGTTATCATTTATTCTCTTCCCATAATTTCATACTTAACAGCCTGCCATTGTACCTTTAAATTGTTAATTTCCCTCATCAAAGAATACTGCAAATTCATAAAATTAACTGCTTACACCAGTAGCCAGCTTGTCTCCATGGAAATGTACATAGCAATGAGTCTTTATGAATTGCAATCAGAAAAGAATGCACAGCTGCACTCAGCTGCAGACATCTCAACTCCAATGAACATTTGGTAGTGGAAAACAAATTAATATTTTTGCAGTTGTAAGAAGCTTAACATTTTCATGGCTTTCATTATTTTGTCTTATTTTTAAAACCTACGTGCTTATGAAAACGCCTGTTTACAGCTTCAGTCAAAGGTAGTAATCTAGACATTCACCCTTCAAAATTAAAAAAAAAACATAAGATAGCCTAATTCTATATATAATATAATCAATTAACTTTTACACATAGCCCCCACCCCAGCAGCCCAAGTTCATAGCATATGAACATTAGCCTAACTTTTGTCTATTCTTTTGTTATACTGCAAAACCTATATTTCTTGCAACTAAAAAACCTATTTGCTTTAATATTTTAACAAAAACAGCAGTCATTGAAAAGACTCCCTCCACATTTAAAATAACCATAACTATACACAACACAAAACTGTTTTACTGTATATAACATGCAGTTTATACCATGAAATGTTTCATACAAATACTATTAAGAACAACAATTGTTTTACTTACAGGTAGTTACCCCTTTTAGTGTTCTTCTAAACATTAATGATACAAAATGGGGTGTATGTAAAACAGACAACAAAAGTCCAATGGTTTTTAGACACTTTTTTCTTGCAAATCTACATTTTACAAATTAAATAAGATTTTTTACAGTCTTCCATTCATTCACTAATTTCAGAGTTGTTGGTCTTCTTCTTGTTCATTTCCATCTTCCAACACCAGACTCTGGTTCAAGCCCAATGTACTGCTGATTCTTCTAGTCAACCTGTTTTTTTTTTTGTCTTTCAAGAATTTTCCTTTGGAACATTGGAAAAGGTATCACTGGAAAATTCTCTTTATGAACCTTACTGTCAGAATAATAGAAATCTGACTCCTCTTCTGCTTGCTGACTTACTTTTTGTTGGATATACTTTTTTATTTCCTGATTAGCAAGTTCTGTGTCAAAAATGGATTTGATCCTCCAGGAAAAAAAGTTAAAAGGCGGCTGGATACATCTTACACCTGTTTCTCCATGTTCCCTGATTGCTGGGATAAATTTGCTTCCTTCTGCCTGGTTTACAGTGAATAATCAGTTTCTATGAACACTCGAATGTCTCCATTTTAATACTTTGCCTTTCTGCTGCAGTTTTGTCGGATCAGCTCTTCCTGTTGGTATGACTGCATATACATATAGGTCTTAGCTGCTTTCTCATGGCCAGGTTTGGAGCATAACTTTATGTGTTCTTTCAATTAAATTCTGCTGTGGAACGCCAGCAGTCTGTTCCTTCCAGTTTCCCTGGTACAGCAGAAAATCTCAGGTTTTCTCTGCATGCTATCTTCTACCTCTATTGTTTTTTTTAAATAGCTCTTCTTGAGAAACCTCATATTCAGCCAGCTTTTTCTTTGCGTCTTCCTCTTTTTTTTTGCAGGTTTATCAGTTCATCTGAACGGATAGTTAAATCTTCTTCTATTTTTCAACCTTTGGTTGTTTGAATTTACATATCCCTTCAAAGTTTCATTCATTTTAATCACCTCTGTGAACACTTGATTGATCTTTTCCTTCTAAATTACTTGAAACAATTTCTTGAACCAAAGCTAAAGCTTGAACTGCTTTTTACTGAACAACTGCAAAATCCTTCCCAGACAGTGTTTTCTCTTCACTTTTTCCTTGTTGATTTTCTTTCAGTTTTTTCTTTGCTGGCATCCATGCAGTATATTTAATGAAGTTACTGAATTTTACCCTGCCAAAAAAACATTTTCAATTGCACTCCTTTTTCTCAGTTTCTGTTTTCACACTAGGAGAACTAAAGTTATGCTATTGCTCAATGTGCAGCCACTTTGGAAGTCCAGACAGGGCAGTGCTCATAATCTCAGCCTAAGCTCCACAGAAGGATTGTGGCAGTGAGGAAAATGCAATCAAGCAGCAGTTGCAAGACCTATTAGATAAAGTGGGATAAAATGAGTTGGTATTGATAATGGAAGGATCTGAATGCACATAAGACAGACAGAAAAGGACAGGAGGACTACCTAGGTCCACATAGGTGAGGAAACAGGAATAAAGAAGTGGAGGCCATTACAGACTTCTGTTGGGCAAATGGCTTGATGGGGGCCAACACATGGTTCAGCAAGAGAAAGTCACAAGATTGCATACAAGAGTGTCCAAGAGTGTCCAATATGCAGTGCAGGAAGACTTTCTCCTAGTAAAGAAAGGGCACTGGGTTAGAACTGGTACTTGCAAAATTATCTCAGCAAATCAGTCAACCTGCAGCATAAACCACAGGCTGCCACAATTAGTGGCAAGCAGTGGTCAAGCAAGATACATATACAAATATTTCAAGCACAGGCAATAATGCCCTTCTAGTCTGCCAATATACCAAAACAGTTGTTCCCATAAGTGTCCAAGCAGCTCTTAAAAATATCTAAACTAGTGATTCCTTTAACATAATTTAGTACAATATTCCATATAACAGCTACACTCTCAGAGAAAATTAGTACACTTCCCATTCCTTTAGAATCCACTACATAGGTTGTCTAATGATTCATTATTACAATTTAATAACTCCAACAGGGTTGGGAGGTTGGCATAATGGTTAATGTGTTTCATTACAGACACAAGGTGCTCACAAGGTGCTGGGTTTAATTCTAACATGTGGTAATTAGCTAGGCTTAATGGTCCACAAGGGCAGTTAGTCTAGTACTAATCTATGAACCTATGAACATTCCCAGAGTTACATGTCCTAAATGACCTATATACCTGAATACAGTTTTCTCTTAAACATATATATATATATATATATATATATATATATATATATAAATATATAGATATATTATATTTATATATGTATACACACATGGTTTACTATCATAATTTCAAACATGTTAGTTGCGAGTACTCACATACTCAAAAAAACAGTGTCGAAACTTATGATAGCTACCAAGAAAAAGAACTAAAAAAATGTTGACAATTCGGAATCGAATTTTCGATATCTTTCGAACATACCACCACATCCGGTGTCATACAACACATTTTCCAGGGGGGCAAGCCACCCATACACCCTCCAAGTGGGAAGGCTGCCCCCCACTACTTATATATACAAAGTCCAAGATCACACTACAGTGATGGAAAGGGTACATTTCCTGATCCTCACAATAGTGCGATCTCCACTCGATATGCTGAATTCATAACAGTGAATGCAAAATACAATTCGCTGTTGTACTTTCTGCATGTTTTTTTATTGCACAAATGAACCTGTGCAAACTTACTTTTGGATATCCATTGTGGCACACTTCAGCCACGACATTTTGATGATAAACCTACACATATACATATATATGAGACAATGTACAAGTTCAGATATTTTAGTCTTACTTAACTTAAATTTTCATATTCATGGATGCCCTTGGTACATTTCTGCTGTAGCCTTTCCATTTTATTCATGCTTGTTTTCTTGTAAAGCTTCCATATTGTTATTCCATACTCAAGTTTGGGCCTAATTTAACTAACAATGATGTCTTCATTTCTTATTTCCTGGACTTTATAAACCATTTTCCCTTGTGCTGTTCTTATTACTTCTAGGGTGGGCTCCAGCATGACCTCATCTGAACTTGTTCCCATCCCTGATTTCATTTTCCTTAGTGTTGTTCTTATTACTTCTATGGTGGCTCCAGCATGACCTCATCTGAACTTGTTCCCTTCCCTGATTTCATTTTCCTTAGCGTTGTTCATATTACTTCTAGGGGGGGAGGTTCCAGCATAACCTCATCTGAACTTGTTCCTTCCCTGATTTCATTTTCCTTAGTGTTGTTCTTATTACTTCTAGGGGGGGGCTCCAGCGTGATCTCATCTGAACTTGTTCCTTCCCTGATTTCATTTTCCTTAGTGTTGTTCTTATTACTTCTAGTGTGGGCTCCAGTGTGACCTCATCTGAACGTGTTCCTTCCCTGATTTCATTTTCCTTAGTGCTGTTCTTATTACTTAGGGGGGGGCACCAGAATAACCTCATCTGAACTTGTTCCTTCCCTGATTTCATTTTCCTTAAATGAAATAAAAATGAAATCAGGGAAGGGAACAAGTTCAGATGAGGTCATGCTGGAGCCCACCCCGGAACTAATAAGAACAGCACTAAGGAAAATGAAATCAGGGAAGGGAACAAGTTCAGATGAGGTCATGCTGGAGCCCACCCTAGAAGTAATAAGAACAGCACTAAGGAACATGAAATCAGGGAAGGAACAAGTTCAGATGAGGTCATGCTAGAGCCCACCCTAGAAGTAATAAGAACAGCACTAAGGAACATGAACTCAGGGAAGGGAACAAGTTCAGATGAGGTCATGCTGGAGCCCACCCTAGAAGTAATAAGAACAGCACTAAGGAACATGAAATCAGGGAAGGAACAAGTTCAGATGAGGTCATGCTAGAGCCCACCCTAGAAGTAATAAGAACAACACTAAGGAAAATGAAGTCAGGAAAGGGAACAAGTTCAGATGAGGTCATGCTGGAGCCCCCCCAGAAGTAATAATAACAGTACTAAGGAAAATGAAATCAGGGAAGGAACAAGTTCAGATGAGGTCATGGCAGATGCAATCAAGATGTTGGGTGAGACAGGGGAGATATGGTTCCTGAGGGTACTCGTAGCAATTAGGAGAAATCCAGATAACTGAAGAATAAGCATTCTAGTCCTACTGTAAAAGAACAAAGAGGACATTCACAACTGTGGGCAATATACAGGTAAAAAGTTCTGTCACACTGCATGAACATTCTGGAGAAGTTGACTGACAAGCAAATGCTCAAACTAGTATTAAGCAACATGGGAAATTAACAGTTCAATTAAGTTAAAGATAAGTAAAGTGCCTAGCTGGGCATTCTTAAATTTGCAGAAACCATATGACAATGTGCCAAGAAAGATGATTTTGACAGTCGTGATGGTTCAACATGCTGGAAACATTCATAAAATTAGTGCAAGCTATGAGCAAGGACCCAATGGTGTAAGTATGAAAAGGGTTAAGACTTGCACAGGGATTCCCAGTGGAAGTGGGTGTGCATTAGGATTCAGCTCTAAGCCCACTGCTGTTCATACTGGTGCTGGATTACATCAGCAAACAGGTCACTGGGAACAGATCAACAAAACTGCTGTATGTAGTGAATATGGTATTACAGGCAGACTCTGAATAAGAACTTCAGCAAATGATAGGGGAGCGGGATGCGAAACTAAAGACACGGGGTGTGAAACTTAAGTACTAATAAGAGAGGTGCAATGGCAGCAAATGTGTAATTCAGAAGAAGCTGAAAATTGAGACAGAAAGGAAATAGAAGTTATGTCCTTACCATAACGTTCCATGTGGAGTGTTCATCTCGCCTTTGTTCTTACACATGGGTTCGGAGCCGATCCTCGGCTCGGCCTCTTGCAAGCTCTGCATCGAGAAGAAGCTCGAGACAATCTAATACCCACAATCCCCCTCTGCCTTTACCTCAGATCTAGTTTGCAAGCAAACCAATCTCCAGAGAGAGCACATTCATGCTTACATCACATATGCACAGAAATCAGAGTCTATACATAACTATATATAGAAAGAACAAATAGACATATGTATATATATACATGCCAACTATGTACACAACATCTGCAAGCAGTAGCAGGATGCTCCCGGCCAGGCATCAAAAGAACGTTCTTCTTAAGGGCGGGAGGGTGGGAATGTAAGAACAAAGGCGAGATGAACACTCCACATGGAACGTTATGGTAAGGACATAACTTCTATATGTGATAGTGTTCAATCTCGCTTGTTCTACCTAGCTCCTTGTTCCTGAGGAACTCACGGAAGGACGTTCTTGAGCACAGTGGAACCAAAGGTTGCCCTGTCCCTAGAAGCCTTGTCTACCTTATAATGAGAAATGAATGTATGTGGCTTAGACCAAGTAGCAGCCGCCTAGTGGTAGGCGGGCTGCATGAGCCAAAGATGTAGACACTGACCTTGTGGAATGTCCTTTGGGTTTGTGCAAAAGAGTTTGATTTGAAGAATCATAGACATAGATTATACAATCCGTTAACCACTTAGAAAGAGTTCTTTTGGTAACTGCTAGTCCTTTCCTGCTATCAGCAAAACCACAAAGAGTTGATCAGTTTTTCTGTGATCTTTTGTTCTATCCAAGTAAAATCTTAGTTGTCTGTGAACATCTAATTTGTGCAACATATACTCCATTTTGTTGGAGTGATTTTTGAAGAAAGTGGGTAATTCAATTGACTGATTAATATTGTTAATAGAACACACTTTAGGGAGGAAGGATGAATTTGTTCTAAGAGAAACTCTGTCAGAGTGAAAGATCAAATAAGGGTGTTTGATGGAGAGAGCCTGAAGTTCAGATACTCGCCTAGCAGAAGTAATGGCTACCAAAAAGAGAGTCTTCCAGGACAAAAATTTTAATGGGCAAGAAGAGGCAGGTTCAAAGGGGGGCAACATTAATTTGGATAACAACAAGTTTAGACTCCAAGGTGACGTAGGAGATCTGACTGGTGGTCTAATATGAAAAACCCCTTTTAAAAAGGCTTTACAAAGTCTGTGGGCCATAACAGAAGCCCCACATTCTTCCACATGGAAATTCAAAATGGCAGCCAATTGAACTCTTAGTGTAGCAGGAGAAGCACCCTGATGGAATAGGTCCGTTAAAAACTCTAATATTTTATTCAAAGGAGCTATAAAAGGATCCACTTGCTGTGTATTCGCCCAGAATACAAATCGCTTCCATTTACTAGAATATGTTTTAGTAGTGGAAGCTTTATGAGAAGCCACCAATATATTCCGAACTGCTGGCGAAAGAAGATCAGACCTGGCTAAGTTGGGAATTGGAGCAGCCAAGCTGCTAGATGGAGGGACAGGAGCGCGGGATGGGGAGCCCCTGACGAGTGAGTCAATAGATCTGGCTCTGGGTCCAGAATCCAGGGTCCCCGAATGCAGTGTGTCTTCAGGAAGGGAAACCAAATTTGACGAGGCCAGAATGGGGCAATGAGGATTATTGTCCTGTGTAGGTTTCTGGCTTTCTGGAGAAACTTTGATATCAGGGAAAATGGAGGAAAAGCATACAGGAGTCCCGGGGGCCAATCGTGAATCAGTGCGTCCCTGGGGACTTCCCCTGGAGGGGGTAATAGGGCAAAGTAGCTCCTGCATTTGGCGCTCATTGGAGACGCAAACAGATCGCAGGAAGGCTGGAAAATCCTTTCGCCACTGACTGTTTTAGGGACCACTGTAACAGAATTGCTCTGCTCAGCCTGTCGGCTATGACGCTGGATGACCCCGATGTGCTGCTATTAGAAGCGACCGTGGACTCCGCCCACTGCCAGATTCTCATGGCCTCTCTGCATAGCTGATAGGACTTGGTTCCCCCTTGCTTGTTTATGTACCAGACTACCGACATGTTGTCCGTCTGAACTGCAACAGTTCCCAGAGGAAGAAGGGGAGCAAAGTGTTGCAACGCTAGAAACACTGCCCTCAACTCTAGAACATTGATGTGCAGATTGTACTCCAAATTGGTCCATTCGCCTTGGACTGTCTGTCCCTGAAAGATGCCCCCCCACCCTATCAGGGAAGCGTCCGTGATCACCGTAACTGTAGGTGTGGGTAGCACAAATGGTCTCCCCTTGGAAAGGTTGCACGTTTGAAGCCACCAGTTTAGATGTGTCTTGCATGTTTTGTTATAAGAATCTCGTGTGTTAGAGGTAGTTGTTGAAACGACCATTGTGCAAACAGTAGCCATTGAAGAACTCTCATGTGCAGCCTTCCCAAGGGTATTGCAATAAGGGAGGCTGACATGAGTCCCAAAACCTTCAGTACCAGTTTTGCTGGAGATTTCCTTGACAAAAGTAGAAGACGTATGTGAGTCTGAAGTGATAGTATTCTTTCTGGGGGAAGTCTTAGAATTAACTGGCGTGTGTTTAATTCTGCTCCTATGAACAAAATATTTTGTGATGGTTGAAGCAAGGATTTTCCGAAGTTTACGGAAATCCCTAGGTGAACACATAGCTGAAGAGTAAAGTCTCTGGCCTGTAATAGTTGACGCTGGGTGGTGGCAGAAAGGAGCCAGTCGTCCAGATACGGAAACACCTGGAATCCTTGGCGCCTCAAGTGAGACGCTACCACTGCCATGCATTTGGTGAAGACCCTGGGGGCTGAGGTCAGACCAAAGGGCAGGGCTCGAATTGAAAGTGACTGGCCCCAGCCGAAGCGCAAATGATCTCTGGATGCCCTGTCCATTTTGATGTGGTAGTATGCATCTTCTAGATCTATTGAGCACATCCAGTCGTCCTTCTGTAAGAATGGAAGGATCGATTGAAGCGTGACCATTCGAACTTTTCCTTCCTGACGAAGGTATTGAGGTAGCTTAGGTCCAGGATGGGCCTCCAGTCCCCTGTTTTCTTTGGAACTAAAAGAACCTTGAGTAAGTCCCGAATCCTTGCTGGTCCGCTGGGACTGGTTGGATGACTCTTTTTCTAGCAGCTTTGAAATTTCTATAGCTGCTGGCTCTCGCAGATGGGGGTACATCTGGGAGTCTTTTCTTTGGAATGGGATGGGATAGAAAGGGTATGTTGTAACCTCTGGTAACCACGCTTTTACCCATTTGTCTGTAGTTATATTTTGCCAGGCCTGAGGGTATAAAGCTCCCGACTGCCTCCAGAGCAGGACAGTCGGGCCTCCTCTCAGGAGTGCTGGAAAGGTTTACCAGGAGTGTATCCCTGTCACCTTGATGTTGCGGACCTCTGCCGCCTGGGCGGCGTCTTCCACCTCTGCCCCCTCCTCTGCCTCTAGAGGGGGCATCTCCCTGTGTGCCTGGGAAAGCTCCTTGGGGTTTTCAAAACCACATTTTTCCACCACGTTGCCCTTTGGGGTACGGTCTGGTTGGGGTGGAAAACGGACTCCGACAGCAGACAGAGTCTTTCCCTCCTGTTCACACCGGTAAGGGTCTCCTTTACTTTGGGGCCAAAGAGAGTGGCACCATCAAATGGGGCGTTAGTAAAGGAAGACTTAAAGGCTTCCGCAAAGGAACATAAGCGCATCCAGGATTGTCTGCGAAGAGCAATCGCTGAAGCTGCTGCCCTACTCGAACCTTCGGCTGCGTAGGAAATCAGCCTCATGGACGAGTTCACAATGGATGTAAGGGTATTAAGTTGCGCTGTCACTTTCTCTGAGACAGCAGCATCTGTAGTACCCTGGAGGGTATCTCCCAACTCTTTGACTAGATCCCTCTGTAGACGTGTAAAATGGGTCAAATAGTTCAGGGATCGCATGGAAAAAGCCGCTGAACTAAAAATGCGCTTCCCATCTATCCATCGTCCTAGAATCTTTATTAGGGGGATGGACAGATGAGGAAGACTCTGACATCTCCTTTTTCATGGCCGCTGCCACCGCCATAGCGTCCACTGGAACTCCTTTTGTCAAGTAGGACTTGTCCTGAGGTGCCGTGATGTATTTATTGGGTTTCCTTGGGACTGGTTCCACTGTGTCAGGAGCCCCACGCCTTCGAGCAATTAGTTCCATTAATTCATCAAGGGCGGAGTGACCCAGGAGGAGGAAGGGCGAGCACCAAATGCCTTCAGCAAAACTGACTCATCCTCAGAAGGGGGAAGGGACTGCCAGTCACCTCTCTGTTTCAGGATCTCCAATATGTCCGAAAAAGAGACATCTTCTGAAGGTGACTTAGGGGACCCTTCTGACTCATCTAAGTCAGTATCAGATGTCAAGGATTCTTGTGGAGAATCCAAGTGTCTCCTCTTACACAATCTTTTCCTAGGGACTTCTTCGTGGGGAGCATCCGAAGAAGCCTCCGAGGAAGAGGGGGCACCCTCCAGGGGTGGCTCAGACACTGGTGCCCAACGCTTGGATGTGGCCGTGGGTGCAGAGGAGGATAACGGCCCTTTATGGGGAGGAGAGGTTGCTTCCACTGATGTGGTTGTCTGGGTAAACAACACCTTCCTCATTAGGTCGAACGCCCCCGGGTCCCGCATCGAAGAATCTCCCGGTTCCGAAGAAATGGGAAGAATCCCGACACAGGCACCGAAGGCAGCGACCCCGCGGACGGACCCGAATCGATCCGCCGGCCCCGAGGGGAAGAGTCGGAACCAACGTCGGTTCGACTCTCGGCCCCGGAACCAAGGACAGACCGTCGGCTCCGAGACTCGGTATCGGGTCCGACGGAGTCGAGGTGAGAGGAACAGACCGAGAAAGGACGGTTCTGGACCCGAGGGCTCCACAATCAGAAGATCAGCCTCTTCCGCTCCAAAGACTGAACAGGTCTCGAGGAGGAATGGATGGAGACACTGGGAGGCCTTCAAGTTTCGACACCAACTGGGTGGAAACCGAAATAAGTTTGGACAGGGCAATGCTCCAATAACTTCTGCACCACACGATCCACATCGATATCAGAGAGTTTGGAAGAAGAACGGGTCGAAGGAACCGAAGACGGAGCCGACCTCAATAAGGTCGAAGGAGGGAGCTCCATCACCGGTTCCAAGACTCGAGGCTCAGGAACCGATACCAGTTGAACACTCGGCCCCAGTCTGTGGAACCCGTGATCAAACCTTTGCTGAAGAGCTCGGAGCCGATGACTTGGGCTCCGACGTCTTCGATTCCTTAGAGGATTTCGATGCCTGGTCAGAAGCATCCAGAGCCTCCTGAAAAGAAGGTTTTAATAAACCTCTGTCCATGAGTTTCCTGCGCCTATCTGTCATGACCCTCCCACTAAAAGAGTGACAGATAGAACAGTCCTCTTGCAAGTGGAGAGGGCCAAGGCAGTAGACGCAGGAACTATGGTTGTCAGTCACTGACATTTTCTGGCCACACTGACAACGCTTAAATCCTGATTTTACCTTATCAGACATTTTACAAGAAAAAGACAAGTCCAGTAATATAGTCAAATCCGAGAAAAACAGTGTCAAATCCGGTTTAAATGTCAAATCCTTTAAATTTAAGAAGGGTTGTAGGCCCCGAAAAACTCTAACCGATAAAACAGATTAACGGTACCGAGAATTTAACCAGTCAACAACACAATCACTCAAGTATATCAAGATATATCAAATAGAACAAGAAATCCAATAAAATATAACAAATAAAGTTATATCTTAGCTTTAGACGCTCGAGCTAGCTCCCAGCGATGCGAACGCAGCAGCGGCAAACTAGATCTGAGGTAAAGGCAGAGGGATTGTGGGTATTAGATTGTCTCGAGCTTCTTCTCAATGCAGAGCTTGCAAGAGGCCGGCACGGAGCCGAGGATCGGCTCTGAACCCATGTGTAAGAACAAACGGCGAGATTGAACACTATCACATATAATGTTACAGGTTAATAGCTTCAAGTATCTGTGAGGGGTGACTGAGGAGAAAGGAAGTCTGAATGAGGAGATCATAGCTAGTATCAGAGGGCTGTGGTCAACTGGCACAGTATGTCAGGAGTAGAACATGACAGAAGAATGCCAAAGAAACAGAAAAGTAAGGCGTACAAAACAGCCATGCAACCAGTACTACTGTATAATACAGAAACTGTGGGAGTGAAGACAGAGCAATTAAGGAAGGTAGAGATAAAGATGAAGTGTCTGAGATGGGTGGTAGGATAAAAACTGTGGGACAAATGAAGAAATGAGGACATCAGCGATGAAGTTCAAATAGCTACAATTGCAGAGGTCAAAGAGAACAGATTACAGTGATTTCAGCAGATGTGAAGGAAAGCAGTAAACAATCTGGTGAAGAAGATAAGCGACAGACAGGAAAAAGGCAAGAGGAAATGAGGGATAGTGTGAGAGAAGACCTGTGACAGGCATGACTGTCGAAGAAAGTAGGAGAATGGAACTGAACTGAGGGAGATGGTGACAGCTGATGTGAAACCCCAACCCCATGTAGAAAATGGGAAAAAGAGGATGATGATGATGCCCAGTACAACCTGCCCTTGGAGCTGAAGAAGGTATGACTCCCATCTCAATCTCTGTTTTCAGAAAACTATACATCAAATGATCCTGGTCCACTTCTGAAGCAATATTGTAGAACGTGAAGGATCCTGTAAGAAGAACAAATGACACAGTCCTGACAAAGGAGACATGGCCGAGCACACTGAACACAAATCATGAGTGTCTTTGAGGAGGGGACTGTCTGCACTTATTAAAGCTGTTCCCCTTTTCCATGGTCAAAATATGCTCATCACCTACACCCAGAAAGTCCAAATCAAGGCTGCCAATAAATAAAAGAAAAAAATATATAAAACTGTAACACTTAACGAACACAGAAGATAAATCTCTGCCCCATTACAACTTTGTTCATAACCTCTCCTCCTTTCATGAAGATGACATTAATGAAAAGCTCAAATTAATAAACTGGAAAGTATTACAAACTCTGTAACTAGATGAAGCTGCAGGACTATTCAACAAAAAAAAAACCCCTAAATATACTAAACAAGTACACACTACTCAAGAGGCCAAAGGTAAAAGCTAATCCAGCACCTTCCCTGACAAAAAAAAAATGGATGGTATATAAAGACAACGCTTGGACTAAATGGAAAAAAAAAACAGAACAGCAGAAACTCACCAGTATTACAGCTACCATAGGAATCATTCAAAATCAAACAGACAAATAAAATTCCATATTAAGCTTCAGATGTATAATCATAAAAATCCAAAAGCTTTCTATTCTTCTATTAGTCAGCTGCTAAACTCTGGCCAGCCCACCCAATCCATCCATCCATCAATCACGACTGATATTAACAGCCTATAAACCCTGGTTAAACCACCCAACCCATCCATCAATCACTAGTGATACCAACACGCTATCCAGCCCTGATCAAACCACCAAACCCATCCACCCATCACTACTGACAGTAACAGCCTATCCAGCCCTGGACAATCCACCCAACACATCCATCACTACTGATACTAACAGACTATCCAGCCCTGACCAAACAACCCAAACCATCCATCCATCACTACTGACACTAACAACCTATGGCACTCTGGTCAAACATCCCAAACCATCCATCCATCACTACTGATAATTACAGCCTATCCAGCCATGGCCAAACAACCCAACTCAGCCATCCATTACTATTCATACTAGCAACCTATAAACGTTGACAAAACCACCAACCCATCCATCCATCCATCACTACTGATACTAATAGCCTATACAGCCCTGGTCAAACCACACAACACATCCATCCATCACTACTTATACTAATAGCTTATAAACTCCAGTCAAACCACCCAACAGATCCATCCATGATGATCAACACTAACAGCCTATCCAGCCCTGGTCAAACCAGCCAAACCATCAATACAGATACTAACAGTCAATAAACCCTGACCAAATCAACCAAGCTAGCTATCCATCACTACTGATACTAATAGCATATATCCTCCCTGATCAAACCACCCAACCCATCCATCCATAACTACTAATACTAATAGCCTATAAACCCTGACTAAACTACCCAACCCACCCATCCATCACAACTGATACTAACAGCCTATCCAGTCATGACAAAACCACTCAACCCATCCATCCATCCATCCATCCATCCATCCATCCATCCATCCATCCATCCATCCATCCATCCATCACAGCTGATACTTACAGCCTATCCAGTCCTGGCCAAACCACTCAACCCATCCATCCATCACTACTGATACTAACAGCCTATAAGCCCTGATCAAACCACCCAACTCAACCATCCATCCATCCCTTCTGATACTAACAGCATATATCCATCCTAACCAAATCACCCAACCCATCCGTCTACCACTACTGATACTAACAGCCTACATCTACTCTCATCAAACCATCCAACCCATCCATCCATCACTACTAATACTAACAGCTTATAAACCCTAACCAAACCACCCAACCCATCCATCCATCACTACTGATACTAACAGCCTATCCAGTCTTGGTAAACTGTCCAAACATCCATTCATCACTACTGATACTAACAGCCTATCCAGCCATAGTCAGAACAAACAACTCACACATCCATCACGACTGATATTAAAAGCCTATCCAGCCCTGACTAAACCACCCAACCCATCCATCCAATTATCACTATAGATACTAACACCCTATACAGCCCTGGAAAACCACCCACCCCATCCATTCATCACTACTGATACTAACAGCCTATAAACCCTGGACAAACCACCCAACCCATCCACTGATCACTACTGATACCAACAGCCTATCCAGCTTTGACCAAAATATGCAACCCATCCATCCATCAATAGTGATACTAACAGGGTATCCAGCACTGGTCACACCACCCAACCCACCCATCGATCACTACAGATACTAACACAATATATCTACCCTGAACAAACCATCCAACCCATCCATCACTGCTGATGCTAACAGTCTATCCACCCATGGCCAAACAAACCAACCCACCCATCCATCACTCCTGACACTATCGGTCTACCAAGCCTGGATGAAAATACACAACCCATCCCTCCATCACTGCTGATACTAACAGCCTAACCAGCCATGGCCAAATAACCCAACCAACCCATCAATCACGACTGATACTAACAGCCTATCCAGCCCTGGTCAAACTGCCCAACTCATCCATCCATCACTACTGACACTAACAGCCTATACAACTCTAGTCAAACCACCCATCCATCCATCCATCCAATCACTCCTGATACTAACAGCCTATATAGACCCTGATCAAACCACCCAACCCATCCATCCATCACTCCTGACATTAACAGCCTATCTAGCCTGGGCTAAACCACCCAACCCATCCATCCATCATTACTGATACTAACAGCTTCTAAACCCTGACCAAACCACCCAACCCATCCATTGATCACTTTTGATACTAACAGCTTATAAACTCAGTTAAATCACACAATCCATCCATCCCATCCATCTGCCACAACTGACACTAATAGTCTATCAAGCCCTGACCAAACCACCCAAATCATCCATCCACCACTACTGATACTAACAGCCTATCCAAGCCTAGTCAAACTACTCAATCCATCCATCCATCCATCCATCCATCCATCCATCCATCCATCCATCCATCACTACTGATACTAAAAGCCTATAAACCCTGACCAAACCAACCAGCCCATCCATCCATCATTCACTATTGATACTAACAGCCTATCCATCACTGGAAAATGACCCAACCCATCAATCCACCAGTACAGATACTAACAGCTTATATCCACCCTGACCAAACCACCCATCCAACTGATACAAACGGCCTATATCCACTCTGACCAAGCTACCCAACCCATCCATCACTGCTGATGCTAACGGCCTATCTAGCCTAGGCAAAATACCCAACCCATCCCTCCATCATTGCCGATATTAACAGCCTACCCAGCCACAGCCAATCCACCCAACTCACACAGCCATCACAACTGATACTAGCAGCCTATCCAGTCCTGGTCAAACAACCCAACCCATCCATCACTAATGATACTAACAAACTATATCCACCCTGACCAAACCACCCAACCCATCCACCCATCACTACTGACACTAACATCCTACATAGACCCTGATCAAACCAGCCACCCCATCCATCCATCACTCCTGACACTAACAGCCTATCTAGCCCAGGCCAAACCACCTAACCCATCCATCACTACTGATACTAAAAGCCTATCCAGCCATGGCCAAACCAACTAAACCAAACAGTCATCACGACTGATACTAACAGTCTATCCAGCTCTGGTCAAACCACCCAACCCATCTATCCATCATTGTAGATACTAACAGCCTATACAGCCCTGGTTAAACCACCCAATACATCCATCCATCCCTACTGATACTAACAGCCTACAAACCCTGGTAAAACCACCCAACCCACCCAGCCATCACTACTGATACTAACAGCCTATAAGCCCTGACCAAACCACCTAACCCATCCATCTATCATTACTGCTACTAACAGCCTATCCAGCCTTGACCACACCACTGAAACCATCCATCCATCATGACTGATAGTAACAGCATAACCAGCCCTGGACATACCAACTAACCCAACCATTCATCACTACTGATACTAACAAGCTATAAACCCAGGCCAAACCACCAAACACATCCATCCATCACTGCTGATACTAGCTGCCTATAAACCCTGGCCAAACCACCCACCCCATTCATCACTACTGATACTAACAGCCTGTCCAGCCCTGGACAATCCATGCAACCCATCCATCCATCACTTAATTATACTAGCAGCCTATAAACCCTGACAAAACCAACCAACCCATCCATCCATCACTGTTGATACTAACTGCCTACCCAGCCCAGATCAATCCATCCAACTCACCCATCACTAAAGATACTAACAGCCTTTAAACCCTGACCAAAGGATGGAAACCATTCATCCATTTCTACTGATACTAACAGCCTATCTAGCCCTGACCAAACCTGCCAACGAAACCATCCATCATAACTAATACTAACAGCCTAACCAGCCCTGAAAAATCTGTAACCCAAGCATCCATCACAACCGATACAAAGAGACTATCCATCCATCCATCCATCCATCCATCCATCCATCCATCCATCCATCCATCCATCCATCATAACTTAGATGAACAGCTTCTAATCCCGTACCAAACCACCTAAAATACCCATCCATCACTACTGATAATAACAGCCTCTCCAGCCCTGGTCAAACCACCCTACCCATGCATCCGTCACTGCTGATACGAACAGCCTATAAACCCTGGCCAAACCACCCAACCCATCCATCCATCACTACTTAAACCAACAGCCTAACCAGCCCTGGAAAAAAACATAACCCATGCACCCATCACGACCGATACAAAAATCCCATTCAGCCCTGTTCAAACCAGCCAACTCACCCAAGCCATACATCCATTTCTAATGAAATTAAGTCTATTCAGCCCTGACCAAACCACCCAATCCATTCATCCATCCATCCATTCATCCATCCATCCATCCACACTACCCAACCATCCATCACTACAGAGACTACCTGCCTATACACTCCAGCCAAACCACCCAACCCATCCATCCATTATGAATGATACTAACAACCTATCCACCCCTGATCAAACCACCAAAACCATCCATTCATCACTGCTTGTACTAACAGCCTATGCAGCCCTGTCCAAACCATACAACCCATCCATCAATTACTACTGCTATC
Source organism: Protopterus annectens (assembly GCF_019279795.1). NCBI lineage: Eukaryota > Metazoa > Chordata > Ceratodontiformes > Protopteridae > Protopterus > Protopterus annectens. The sequence continues at coordinate 1,867,418,820 of NC_056729.1, forward strand.
AGCAAATAAATCCTGACCAAACCACCAAACACATCCATCCAACACTAGTGAGACTAGCAGCCTATATCCCCACTCAACCCCACCCAACCTATCCATCCATCACAAATGACAGTAACGGCCAATTCAGTCCTGGTCAAACCGGCCAACACATCCATCCATCACTACTGATACTAACAGCCTATAAACCCTAACCAAATCACCCAACCCATCTGTCCATCCATCACGACTGATACTAACAGCCTATATCCACCCTGGTCAAACCACTCAACCTATCCATTCATCACTACTGAGACCAGCAGCGTATAATCCCCAATCAAACCACCCAATCCCTCCATCCATCACGAATTATACAAACAGCCTATCCAGTCCTGGGCAAACTTCCCAACACATTCATCCATCACAACTGATACTGACAGCCTATTCAGCCATAGCCAACCCACCCAGCCATCACTACTGATACTAACAGCCTATAAACCCTAACCAAACCACCCAACCCATCCATCACTACTGATACTAACAGTCTATATCCACCCTGATGAAACCACCTAACCCATCTAACCATCACTGCTAATATTAACAGCCTATCCAGCCTTGACCAAACCACCCAAACCATCCATTCATCATGACTAATAGTAACAGCCTAACAAGACCTGGCCAAACCACCCAACCAACCATCCATCACTACTGATACTAACAGCCTATTCAGCCCTGACCAAACCATCCAACCCAACCATGCATCACTACTGTTACTGACAGCCTATACAGCCCTGGTCAAACCCCCAACCCATCTATCCATCACTAAAGATATAAGCAGCCTATAAACCCTGACAGAACCACCCAACCCGTCCATCCATCACTTCTGATAATAATAGCCAGCCCAGCCCTGATCAATCCACTCAACCCATCCATCCATCCATCCATCCATCCATCCATCCATCCATCCATCCATCCCTAAAGATACTAACAGCCTTTAAACCCTGACCAAATCACGGAAACCATCCATCCATTTTTACTGATACTAATAGCCTATAAACCCCAACCAAACCACCCAACCCATCAATCCATCACTATTAATACTAACAGTCTATATCCACCCTGATCAAACCACCTAACCCATCTATCCATCACTGCTAATATTAACAGCCTATCCAGCTTTGACCAAACCACCGAAACCATCCATTCATCATGACTGATAGTAACAGCCTAACCAGCCTGGCCAAACCACCCAATCCAACCATCCATCCATCACTACTGATACTAATAGACTATCCAGCCATGACCAAACCACCCAACCCAACCATTCATCACTACTGATACTAGCAGCCTATTCAGCCCTGACCAAACCACCCAACCCAACCATGCATCACTACTAATACTGGCAACCTATACAGCCCTGATCAAACCCCCAACCCATCCATCCATCACTAAAGATACAAGCAGCCTATAAACCCTGACAGAACCACCCAATCCATCCATCCATCACTGCTGATACTAATACCCCGCCCAGCACTGATCAATCCACCCAACCCATCCATCCATCACTAATGATACTAACAGCCTTTAAACCCTGACCAAACCACTGAAACCATCCATCCATTTCTTCTCATACTAACAGCCTATAAACCCTAACCAAACCACCCAACCCATCCATCCATCACTACTTATACTAATAGCCTATCCAGCCTTGACCAAACCATCCATCACTAATGATACTGACAGCCTATACAGAGCCCTGGCAACCCCCCCAACCCACCCAGTCATCACTGTTGATACTAGCAGCCTATCCAGCCCTGGTCAAGCCACCCAGACAACCCATGCATCACTGCTGGTACTAACAGTCTACACAGCCCTAGCCAAACCACCCAATCCATCCATCCACCTCTACTGACACGAACAGCCTATATCCACCCTCATGAAACTACCCAAACCATCTATCAATCAATCCTGATACTAACAGCCAACCCAGCCCTGATCAATCCACCCAACCCATCCATCCATCACCAAAGATACTAATAGCCTTTAAACCCTGACCAAACCACGGAAACCATCCATCCATTGCTACTGATACTAACAGCCTATCCAGGCTTAACCAAACCTCCCAACCCATCCATCCATCCACCCACACCACCTAAGCATCCATCACTACTGAGACTACTAGCCTATAAACCCCAGTCAAACCACCCAAACCATCCATCTGTCACTGCTTGTACTAATAGCCTATCCAGCCCTGGCCAAACCACACAACCCATCCATCTATCACCTCTGCTATAACAGCCAGTAAACCCTGACCAAACCTCCAAAGCCATCCATTCATCACTACTGATACTGACAACCTAACCAACCTTGGTCAAACCACCCAACCTATCCATCCATAACTACTGATTACTAAAGGCCTATCCAGCCCTGGTTAAACCACCCAACCCATCCATCCATTGCTACTGATACTAACAGCCTATATCCACCCTGACCAAACCACCTCACCCTTCCATCCACCACTACTGATACTAACAGTGTATATCCATCCTGATCAAACCACATAAGCCATCCATCTATCACTACTGCTACTAACAGCCTATCCAGCCTTGACCACACCACTGAAACCATCCACCCATCTATCATGACTGATAGTAACAGCATAATCAGCCCTGGACATACCACCCAACCCAACATCACTACTGATACTAACAGCCTATAAACCCTGGCCAAACCACCCAATCCATCCATCCATCCATCCATCCATCCATCCATCCATCCATCACTACTGATACTAATAGTTTATATCCACCCTGATCAAACCACATAAGCCATCCATCTATCACTACTGCTACTAGCAGCCTATCCAGCTTTGACCACACCACTGAAACCATCCATCCATCATGACTGATAGTAACAGCATAATCAGCCCTGGACATACCACCCAACCCAACAATTCATCACTACTGATACTAACAGCCTATAAACCCTGGCCAAACCACCCAACCCATCCATTTACTATGACTGCTACTAACAGCTTATCCAGCCTTGACCACACCACTGAAACCATCCATGCACCCATCCATCATGACTGATAGTAACAGCATAACAGTCCTGGACTTACCACCCAACCCAACAATTCATCACTACTTATACTAACAGCTTATAAACCCTGGTAAAACCACCCACCCATCCATCCATCCATCCATCCATCACTACTGATACTAACAGTTTATATCCACCCTGATCAACTCATCTAAACCATCTATCCATCACTGCTAATACTAACAGCCTATCCAGCCTTGAACAAACCATCCAAACAACCCATTCATCATGACTGATAGTAACAGCCTAACCAGCCCTGGCCAAACCACCCAAACCAACCATCCATCACTAATGATACTAACAGTCTATAAACCCTGGCCAAACCACTCAATCCATCCACCCATCACTACATATACTAACAGCCTATCCAGCCCTGGTCAAACCATCCAAACCATCCATGCATCACTACTGGTACTAACAGTCTACACAGCCCTAGCCAAACCACCCAATCCATCATTACTGACACCAGTAGCCTATTATCCACCTTCTTGAAACTACCCAAACCATCCATCCATGAATCTTGATACTAACAGCCTATCCAGCCATGACCAAACCATCCAACCCAACCATCCATCATTGCTGATACTAACAGCCAAATCAGCCCTAAGCAATCCACCCAACCCATCCATCAATCACTCAAGATACTAACCGCCTTTAAACCCTGACCAAACCACATGAAGCTTTCCATCCATTCATTCATCCATACATCCACCCAACCATCCATCACTACTGAGACTACCAGCATATAAACCCCAGTCAAGCCACCCAACCCATCCAGCTGTCATGAATGATACTAACAGCCTATTCAGCCCTGGTCAAACCACCCAAACCATCCATCTATCACTGCTTGTACTAATAGCCTATCCAGCCCTGACCAAACCACACAACCCATCCATCACTACTGATACTGACAGCCTATCCAGCCCTGGTCAAACCACCCAACCCATCCATCCATCACTACTGATTACTAACATCTTATCCAGCCCTGGTCAAACCATCCAACCCATCCATCCATCCATCCATCCATCCATCCATCCATCCATCCATCCATCCATCACTACTGATACTTAAAGCCTATAAACCCTGACCAAATCACCCAACTCATCCATCCATCACTACTGCTACTAAGAGCCTATCCAGCCCTGGTCAAATCATTTAACACATCCATCCATTGCTACTGATACTAACAGCCTATAAACCCTGGAAAAACACCCAACCCATCCATCCATCCATCCATCCCTAGTGATAATAACAGGCTGTCCAGCCCTGGTCAAACAACCAAACCTATCCATTCATCACGACTAATATTAACAGCCTATCCAGCCCTGGTGAAACCATCCGTCCATCACTACTTGTACTAATATCCTATCCAGCCATGACCAAACCACACAACCCATTCATCTATCACTACTGATACCAACAGCCAATAAACCCTGACCAAACCACCCAACCCATGTATCCATCACTTCTGATACTAACAGCCAATAAACCCTGACCAAACCACCCAACCCATCCATCCATCACTACTGATACTAACAACCTATCCAGCCCTGGTGAAACCATCCAAACCATCCATCCATCACTACTGGTACTAATTTCTTATCCAGCCCTGACCAAACCACACAACCCATCCATCTATCACTACTGATACCAACAGCCAATAAACCCTGGCCAAACCGCCCAACCCATGTATCCAACACTTCTGATACTAACAGTCAATAAACCCCATCCAAACCACCCAACTCATCAATCCATCACTACTGATACTAACAACCTATCCAGCCCTAGTGAAGCCACTCAGCCCATCCATCCATCACTACTAATACTACCAGCCTATCCAGCCCTGGTCAAATGACCCAGCCCATCCATCTGTCACTTCTGATGCTAACAGCCTACCAAGCCCTGACCAAACCACCCAACCCTTTCAACCATTGCTACTGATACTAACAGCCTATCCAGCCCTGGTCAAACCACCCATCCCATCCATCAGTGACTACTGATTCTAATAGCCTATCCAGCACTGGCCAAACCATCAAACCATCCATCCATCACTACAGTTTCTAACAGCCTATAAACCATGACCAAACCACCAAACCTATACATCCATCACTACTGATACAAACAGCCTCTCCTGCTCTGGTGAAACCACCCAACCCATCCAAACATTATGGTTGATACTAACAGCCTATAAACACTGGCCAAACCACCCAACATATTCATCCATCCCCACTTATACTAACAGCCTATCCAGCCCGAGTGAAACCACCAACCCATCCATCCATCCATCACTACAGACAACAACAGCCTATCCAGCTCGGGTCACCCATCCATCAATGACTACTGATACTAACAACTTCTAAACCCTGAATAAACCACCCAACACATCCATCCATCATGCCTGACTAACAGCCTATAAACCCTGACAAAGCCCACAAACACATCAATCCATCACTACTGATACCAATATATCCAGCCCTGGGAAAACCATCCAAACCATCCATCCATTACACCATCCAAACCATCCATCCATTACTACTTATACTAACAGCCGATAAACCCTGACCAAATCACCCAGCCCATCCATCCATCACTATACAAACTGAGCTGAGCAGAGGGGGGCAGTGACCACAACTCTGATCTGTAATATATAACAATAAGTATCCTGTTTTGTGCTTATTTTTGCTAGTTATTGCTTATTGTAGCCATTTACAGCACTTTTTGTCTGCTGCATACTTTTTACTGCACTTTATCACTATAAACTAATCTGCACGGTTGTACTAAATTCGCCTGCCTTACAGGGCCTGATAAATATGTTTTTTACTGTCACACTGTTTGTAAAGCTTTCTTAGCTAGTTTCACTGTGTGAAAGGTATTAACTGGAAATTTTCTCCGTTTGTTAAGCATCTATTTTTTTTGTACTGATTTTCTGCCAAGGAGTGCATCATATAACTGATTTGTTTGCAGTTAAAAGCTTTCTCTAGAGTCTTCTTGCTCCTTTACCTGTTTAAAACTGTAGTGTTTTCTGCCTAAAATAGTGTAACTAGTAGCTGTAGCACAGTCCCAGTTCAGATTTGCTGTATCTGCGCCTGTTTGTTTGTTGCAGTGACTGTTTGTTCTGAGCACATGTCCCAGGCCATTTTGAATTAGCAGAAGCCTTCTTCCCCTTACTGAGATGACTGGGTTGATTGATTGCTGGCTGATGAAGGTTGGCTGGTCTAGGGCTTAGGTTAGCACTCACTGGTTCTTTTGAGCTTTTTTAAGTTGTTTCAGGCTGTACCTTTTGGTATATAGTATAGTTGGTGGCTTTGCAGTTGCCCGCCCCTACTGTAACTTTGATATGGACACTCCTCCAAGTCTAGTGTCATTAGCTCATTCTACCTGATACAGAGAGAACATTTGAGAAGGCCAACCCACTTAGTTTCTTAACATTGAATTATCTTCTGTTCCTCCTTTCTCCCTTTCCACTTAAAAAAACACTTCACTAGAAACTACCATTGCTAGAATCTCCTTGTGTTATGACTGAGTGTGCTTAGCAAATAATCTGGAAATAGAGCTGATGAGTATATATTTTTGGCACTTTTTAACTGATCAGAGTTCTGCACTGTCTTAATTTTTGCTTGACTGAATTATTTATACATTTGCTGGCATTGTTTTATGATAGTGCCTGATTTTTTCCTAATTTGCTGCCTTCTGCACTTGTTTTTAGTAATTTTTAAAATGTAATTGCATTTGATTAAACTGTGTTTGCTTTAATATTGCTACACACTCAAGTGTGCTAGCTTGCACTACATTTGAATTGTTTGTACTACTGTTTTAGCTGCTTTTCTGTAAAAGAAATTCTAAGCTTGTTTCCTGCCTTTCTTACACCTAGTCTAGTCCAGATACAGATTTGCTGTATCCAGGACTGTTTGTAAGCTTCTGAGCCCCCCATGACTTTCTGTGTTGGAGGGAAGCCTTCTAGCTTATCACTGGGAGTGGTAAGCATTAGGTAGCCTATTTACCACAGGAGGAGTGGTTTATGGCCCAGACATTGTAGTTTATTGACCATTTGGGCAGTTTTTTCATCCTTTTCAACTTTCTGGTTTAAAAGCCTGCATTTGTGCTTGTTTCCTGCCTTTCCTGTAACTAGTCTAGTCCAGATACAGATTTGCTGTATCCAGGACTGTTTGTAAGCTTCTGATCCCCCCCAAGACTTTCTGTGGTGGAGGGACGCCTTCTAGCTTATCAGCGGGAGTGGTAAGCACTAGGTAATCTATTTACCACAACAAGAGTGGTTTATTGGCCATATGGGCAGTTTTTCCACCCCTTCAGTTTTCTGGTTTAAAAGTCTGCGCTTGCGCTTGTTCAAGCTCTGCACTCTGGCACCGAGCTGAGATAAACTATTACTGGTGCCAGAAAGTCTGCTCTTCAGTTTTTCCCTTAGATCTTGCTAGTTCCTTCTCTCTTGCACTTCAAACAGCCTAACTGCTTTGCACTTCAATAGGTTTTTCTAACAATTATTGTAGCACACTTAAGTGCCATTAGCACTAGTCATTCTTCAAGGAAACGGCTCTAGTATTTAGCAGTTATGACCACCCCTCCTGGCATGATTAAAGGGCAGTTCCGTGTGCCTTCTCCTATTAACTTGCTGCACCTGGGCATTCTGAGGCAGTGTAGCAACTGCCTCATGTACACAGACAACCCTCTCCTCTTACCTCCCAACACTCAGACTTGTGACAGATGCACTCATATCACCAAATTGGAAGCTATGCACTCTCCAGCCAAGACCTGACAAGCTGGTCAAGAGGAGAAGGTCAACACCTGCACCACATCACATGGAAACATAGCCCTCCAGAATACCCACCATCACAGCCCTCAAATAAAAATACAAACCACACACCCACCATCGTGAAGGCTCTCAACAGAAATTTACCCGAACAGCAGAGACCTCTGAGACAGAAACGCACTTGACCAACACAACACAGCACAAACCACAGGACACATAGCTCACCTCCTTAGTGTGGCCCTCAAGCTAAGCCCCTAACGCTAAATACCTTGCCCAATACACTATTCATAGGTGACTTAATAGTGAGGCACACAGCTGTCCCACTCACTAGGTTGAATAAGGAGAAGGTGACAGTCAGACGTCTATCAGGTGCCAGAATCCGACACATAACACATGCACTCAAGTCACTCCACAACAGATACAAGTATGTCTCTGTCATTGTCCATGTGGGTGTGAATGACCTGAGATGCACCTCCCTAGACTATATGCAAAGAGACATGGTATAGCTCTCGGATTATGTGGCCCAGTCAGGTATGAGACTAGCCCTGTGCAGTATTCTACCATCACCTAGAATGATACCACAGTACAAACAAAAAATGACGGACTTCAGCAATTGGTTAAGTTTCTGGTGTCATTCTAAGGGGATCCAGTATCTGCTTGGGATAACATGATTGGCAGATCTCGATGCTTTACCAGAGATGGCTTGCATCTGTCAACCCTGGGTTTCCGGGTACTGGCTAAGGCTCTTGCGACACCTATAGTGCAATTTTTAGGTGGTGTTCCAAAGACCAAATTACCACCATAGCAGCTATAAATAAATGTAACCTGAGGGTCATGTTGCTTAACACTAGAAGTCTAAATCTCAAGATGCACTCGCTCGAAGCATTCTTCAAAATGGAGAATATCATTTGTGCTACAACTGAGACCTGGTTTAAAGCAGCAGAAAGCATCCTTGCATTACCAGGCTATAACTCATTTCACACCTTTCAACCATGAAACATGAACTGAAGCTCCAAAGGCAGTGGAATCTCCATATCATAAAGGATATGCACACCTCCAAATTAGTAGTCCAGCATAACACATCTGAGATACTTCGGGTACAACTAATTGGGTAAGACAGTGATCCAGGTCATAGCCTGCTATAGGTCCCCAACCATGTTCCTAGACTCTCACTCCATGTTCCTAAGCGCCCTGGAATTTATCAAGGTCCAACCCAACACTCTGTTACTAGAAGACTTCAACTACCCCTCCATCAACTGGGAAAACTATTCAAGAACCAGTACACTAGCCCAACACTTTCTGGAATTCATCAGTTCCAATGCCCTAGACCAGCTCATCCTGACCCCCACTAGAGGAAGCAATATCCTCGACCTGGTTATTACTAACATGGGTGACAGCTGCTCTACACCAGTAGTCAATCCCTCCCTAGTCAGATACTACCATAAACTAATCACCATGGAAATCCACATCTCACCCACACACCCCCGCAAAGGTGACCACCTTGAAAAAAATCTCCAGGCAGACTTTGGACTCCTAAAAACAGAGGTGGTTAACTGCACAGCACCCATGCCAATGGAAAAATAGCTGCATGACTGCTGAGTGATACACCAATGCACTGTACAAACATGTACACAAATACATGGAACTAGCCATACCCAACAGAACCAAGACGGTCTCCTCCAAAAAAAAAAAAAAAGGAAGACAATCTGGTGCTCCCATGCCATTAATAAACTCTACAACAGGAGGAGGAAACTGCTGCAGAAAGAGGTGAAGTTCCAAGACTGGAAAAACTCCCTTATTAGCCTCAAAAAAAGTTGATATCCCTCATCAAATCCTCTATGAAGCAGAATTGAGGCAGACACTAAAAACAATCACAAAACCTTTTACAGCTATATCAAGAACCTCCATGGCAATACCCAGATTTGCTCTGAAATACTGCACAATGGTACCTCCTATACTGAGCCAACAGATATTGCAAACATACTGGTCAACAGATTCAATGCCACCTTTACCCCCCCAAAGGACCAATCACAATATTGGAAGAATGCCAGGCACCCAGCATTACTGCAGCACAGGTTAAAACTACAATGTCCAAGGCCAAGAATACAGCTTCCATGGGACCAGATAATATCACTGGCTGTGTTCTACATGAACTACAAAGTGAACTGGCACCACATCTGTGTGCCCTGTTCAGTCAAAGCCTCACCTCAGGCTTTGTCCCTACCGAATGGTGCACTGCTACAGTCATCCCTCTTCATAAAGGGGGAGCAAATACAGATCCTGGGAATTATCGCCCCATTAGCCTGATGAGTCTGATATGCAACGCTATGGAAGGCATCATCATGGACCTGTCTAACAAAGATACAGGAAATCTCCAAACTCTAGACCACATGCAATTTGGCTTTGTGAAAGGGAGAGCACGTCTGCTCAACCTGGTTGACTTCTTTGAGTCAGTCACCAGGGCTGCAGATGAAGGTAAGGCAATACATACAACCTACCTCGATCTGGCCAAGGCCTTTGATACCATTCCTCACTCAGGAATTATTGATAAACTCACCAAATTAGACATCAACCCCTATATCACTAGGTGGGTTGCAAATTGGCTCAAAGATAGAACACACAGTATGAAAGTAGTGGACTGCAAGTCAGACTGGCAACCAGTCACGAGAGGAGTCCCACAGGGATCGGTCCTGAGCCTCACCTGTTCTACTTCTCAGAAGTGCAGGCCAACACAAAGGGACTATGGATGACCAAGTTTGCAGATGACTGCAAGCCATTATTAACTCCCCAAGTGATGCAGACATCCTACAGAAAGGCCTCGCTGAGGCCAATGACTGGTGTCGAAACCATGGCCTTAAGCTTAACGCCAAAAAATGCGTTGTCATCCCCTCTGGTAAAAACTCAGATCCCACTAATTACCACATCAGGGGGAGCCCACTGAACACTGATGGCGTTATAAGAGACGTGGGAATGTAGGTTGACAGCAGCCACTCCTTCGACCACCACATTGAAACTGTGGTCAGAAAATCCTTCTATGTGGCGCACCTCATTACCAAGAGTTTTGCATTCAGGAAGAAAGAGGTCACTGCCTCTCTCTACTCTTCCCTCATTAGACCAATCAGAGTATAAAGCCCCATTTAGCATGTACCTCACTATTCACCTGCAACAGCTGGAGAGGCCACAGAAGTACCTCACAAAGAGGATCCTAAGCATTAAACACATGTCCTACATGGACAGACTCAAAAGACTCCAGCTATTCTCTGTCTCACATCGCATACTTAGAGGCGATCTCTCCTAAACTTATAAAGCCATGTCTGACCCAGTGTAAGAAAAATATGGATTCACATATATAGTAAAATATGTATTCATATATGTATTAGCATTATGCTTGCTGCATTAGAAGCCTAAAAGGGTTAACACATTTATTCTGTTACAGGCTTGGAAATAATTGCATGTGCTTTCTGACTTTGCTTCTGGTCAGCTCAGTGAATGACCTTATTCATACACTGAGAAACAGATGACTTTGCTAGCATTAGGAGAATAGAACAATACAGCATTCTGAAATGTTATTAGACTTAGGCAAATAACCTTGTTCGTGTTGAGTGAACACTGCAGCTGTAGAGGAACTAGATAATACTATAGGCTGTAGTCAGTATATGCTTTGTGCTCAAAGTAGGAAAGAATCACGAATTGTAACACCGAATAAGAGTGAATTGTTACAGACCGGTGGTCAGCAAGGCCACGTTGTTTTTGAGAAAACGTTCTCATGGGAACATTTATAATTGTTATATCAGCAGAAAAACTTAGTAAACACCTGTTTTAGAACAATGCTAAGAGTTGTATTTGACTACGTCAGCTTAGAGGGCAATGGCTTACAGAACAGTATAATAATGAAGGATTTCCTGTATAATGTCAGACAAATTTCTGAACTGCGTTTTTGTCTCCTTGTACAAGAATAAAGGAACCTTAACTGAACCTTGGCTGCATTGATCTTTGATTTTTCCTTTGACAAGTTGGTCCTTCACTGAGCGGAAACCTCTCTGTTATCCTGGATCAGACAGGCCTGGTGGCTTGAATCCGTACGGAAGAAGTTACCATAATGGTTCTTCTTATTCGAAAAGACCTCTGACTGAATTGTACAAAAAGAGGCCAGCCACTTTCTGATCTGCGGCTGATGGGCAGGTTTCAATTGGACTGGGGTGATCAATTGCTGAGGCTCAGGTAAGGTGATTCTACTTTTTTCTGTTTTAGATCAGGGACTTGATTGTATTTGTTCAGTCAGGAATTTTGTGTAAATCGAGGGACAGAAAAATTGCTATCTTGTCATATTTCAGGGAAACAGAATAAGTAGGCAGGTAGTCTGAAGGGACTATAAAATCTTTGTGGTACCACGTTAAAAATAAGAAGGGTTACGTAACATTCATAAGGTTAGGACAAAATGGTTAATAAGTGTACAAAACAACCCCAAAATCCGCCGTTAACCAAAGATGCGGAATACATTCGGTCACAACGTGCCGATAACATTAAGTACTACACGAAGTGGGTTAATAAATATGAATTTGATGGTAAACTAGAAAAATCCTCACTTGTCAAAGTTTTAAAACAACTCAAAACTGATTCCAAAGGACAGGTAAAATAACAGCGCAAATTAGGAATTCCTCAGGCACACAAGTGGATTGAGGAAGTGAACCAAAGGGAACAAATAAATAAAAATTCAAAGGCATTATTTTTGGATAAAGAGGATAACAACTTAGTGGTAGCATCAGCCCCTCCCGCCTCCCCTACTGGAATATGAGGTGAGTGAACAGGCAGGTCCACCCCCACGATACCCTGCTGTTCAGTCAAGTAGAAGTGTTACAAAAGCAGAGCCGTTTGCTAGAGATCCCATTGAAACTAGACTTCAAACACGTAAGGAAAGGGAGAGAACTGAATTGCACCAAGCAAATAAAGAATCACAGGCTATGAGTGAAGAAGAGATGTGTCCACTCATAGAAGTACCAAATCCTCAGGCAGGACAAGAAGTGCAGGACCGAACTCTCCTAGTATACAGACTGTGGACACCAGAAGATATCCGGAAAGCTACAGAGGGAATTCCCCATCCAAAAGTTAATTTTAGAAAGTTTTTAGAAGACTTACAAGGCATGAGGTTAAGTTATCACTTAAACGGAGAGGAAGTAAAAAAAAGTAGTCAGACAAATAGTAGGTCCAGACTGGCACATGATCAGTGGCAACTGGAATCCCCGTGACACTGTGCTTAAGCCCCTCCCACATAGCAGCACAGAGTAAGACAACAGAGCGAAAGGTCTAACAGACCAAATCTCTGAGAAATGGAAGCCTAGGGAGGACTGGACTTGCATTAATCAATGCATCCAACAAGAAGGTGAAACTGTTGAGAGGCATTATGCCAGATTATTAGAATGTTTTAATAACCATTGTGGAATGCAGGTTCCTGAAGACCAGACACAAGATTCCCCATATGAGCAGCAGTTAAAGAATGCATTTTTAAAAGGCAGTATTGCACCCATAAGCAGTTTTATTACAAAGCACATGGTAGATCATCGCACAAGCAGATTACAGTCACTTCTTGAATATGCTAGGCATGCCGAAAAGCATTTTAATAACAAAAAGAAAAAGAAAGCCCAAGTATTCGCTGCAGATGACGGAGAAGTTTATTTAGTACAGTCTGGGAAGAAGGGCAAGAAGAATGCCCAGGGAAACAATCTGATCAGCGATCAGAGGACTTTAAAGGGCAAAAGAAAAGGGGTGAATGTTTCAAATGCGGTAAAAAGGGACATATGGTGAAGGATTGCAAGAAAAATAAGAAGGCAGCTATGGAGGATAAAAATGGAGAGGGTGAGGACTGACTATATGGTAGTCAAGAATCATTAGATGGGAATAACGGAGAAAGGACAAATGGGAATGTGATAGAGAGAGCAGAGAATGTCATAGGAGAAACAGAGGAAGTGCAGGAAGCTACCGATAGTAAAGAAAATGAAATAAGAATCACTAGATGGGAATAACGGAGAAAGGACAAATGAGAATATGATAGAGAGAGCAGAGAATGTCATAGGAGAAACAGAGGAAGTGCAGGAAGCTACCGATAGTAAAGAAAATGAAATAAGAATCACTAGATGGGAATAACGGAGAAGACAAATGAGAATGTGAGAGAGAGAGAGCAGAGAATGTCATAGGAGAAACAGAAGAAGTGCAGGAAGCTACCGATAAATAACGGAGAAAGGACAAATGAGAATGTGAGAGAGAGAGCAGAGAATGTCATAGGAGAAATAGAGGAAGTGCAGGAAGCTACCGATAAATAACGGAGAAAGGACAAATGAGAATGTGATAGAGAGCAGAGAATGTCATAGGAGAAATAGAGGAAGTGCAGGAAGCTACCGATAAATAACGCAGAAAGGACAAATGAGAATGTGATAGAGAGAGCAGAGAATGTCATAGGAGAAATAGAGGAAGTGCAGGAAGCTACCGATAGTGAAGACAATGAAATATTAGACCTAGCCTTATTGAGCTTGGAGCTCTATTTGGCTGACACGAAACCAGAAGTTACACTCCTGGTAGAGGGGAGGGAAGTCAAATTTCTGTGTGATTCAGGGGCATCACGAACCCTGGTACACCCCTCCAAACTGCCGGAGAATTCAGAGTCACAGGATTACATACTAGTGAAAGCAGCTAATGGACAGCTGTATCGGAAGCCTCTCTCCCATAATATTGCAATAACAGATCCTGTTTCAGGATTAACCCAGAAAAGCAAAATTGTTGTTTCTGCAAAATGCCCAGTGAACCTTTTGGGTAGAGACCTTATGCAACTATTTGGCATAGCAGTAGTTCCAACCATGCAGGGTATGGAAGCACAGCGACAAATGAATACTTTTGCAGTGCAATCGGAGGGTGAAACATTTTATTGGTACAGCCAGGACTTGGTTCGACCGATCTTGGGGCGATAACTGAAGAGTTAATTAATGTAGCTATCAGTAAGTTCCCCTCCCTTTGCATTGACATACAACACATGTTGCACTGTACTCTCTATTATTGTAATACACCAGGACCTGACAAAGAATATGAGCAAGAATTGTTTAAAAAACGTGAAAACAGATTAATATTGCGTAATCTGTACTGGGACATGAAAGGGAACAGTGTAGTTAGCTGTTCATTGCCCCAGGAGTTCTTTGCACTGTATAAATCAAACTGATTACCACTTGTTAGTTTAACTAAGGACAAGGATATGAAATGGGCAGACCTAGGAGAAAAAGTCACAAAATGGGAAAAACAGACAGAATCAGAACTGTCAGAACAAGGAGTACAAAGACAGAAATTAAATTGGGTAACACAGACACACCCAGTTGTACACTTGCAGTCAAGCGGGGACAGCTGAGAAGCACTCTTATTAGAAGAGGAAGAAAAAGCTTTATTAGACATACCAGAGACACTCTGGTCAACAGGAAAATCAGATGTAGGACTTACTCGTACAGCAGGACCAGTTACTATCATGCCAAAGTCAGCGTTTAGACCACAAAAAACGCAGTACCCCTTAAGAAAAGATGCAGAAGCAGGTATTAAACCTATCATAGCAGCTTTACTTAAGGAAGGAATACTGGTGGAATCTCCTGAATCACCATGTAACACACCCTTATTCCCAGTTAAGAAAGCAAATGGAGAATGGCGTACGGTCCAGGATTTGCAAGCTGTGAATGACGCAGTAATATCAAGGGCACCCACAGTGCCAGATCCACATACCCTATTGAATGATCTAAAGCCTCAACAAAATTATTTTTCTGTGGAAGATATTAGCAATGCGTTCTTTTCAATACCAATACACCCTGACAGCCAGTATTGGTTTGCATTTACATTTCAGGGGAAATGGTATACATATACGCGACTACCACAGGGATATTGTGAAAGTTCAACGATATTCTCACAAGAGATGGCAAGTAACTTGGCGGGGTTTACCCCACCGAAAGGTAGTCAGATTTTATTTTATGTTGATGACATCCTGCTGGCAGCCCCCACCCAGCAAGATTGTAAGGAAGACACTATAGCATTATTGAAATTCTTAGCCGCTGAAGGACACAAAGTAAGCAAAGATAAATTGCAGCTTTGGAGAAAACAAGTTGAATACCTTGGATATGTAATATCCAAAGAGGGTAGGACATTAGATGAAGACAGAAAAATAGCGATCTTACAAGCACCAAAACCCACAACCAAGAAGGAAATGTCTTTTCTTGGTACGACTAATTTTTGTCGGAGCTGGATCCCAAACTATGCTTTGGAATCTGCACCGTTAACCAACTTAATTTTTAAGAAGGCTATGGCAGCACAAGATTTGATACAATGGACACCAGAAGCAGAATTAGCTTTCTGTAAACTGAAACAGTTGATAGCATCGTCATTAGTCTTAGGATTACCAAACTATTATAAACGTTTTTTCCAAACCGTAGATTGTAAGCAAGGTTATATGACGTCAGTATTGACACAACAGCATGGGGACAAGCAATGCCCCATTGCTTACTATTCATCACAACTGGACCCAGTGGCACGGTCTTTGCCCCACTGTGTACAAGCAGTAGTTGCAGCTGCAATGGCAGTGTGGACTTCGGCCTCAGTAGTGTTATTCCACCCTCTCACATTGAGAGTGCCTCATGCAGTTGCGATTATTTTATCTGAAGGTAATGCTACTCAATGCTAGAAGTCTAAACCTCAAAATGCACTCTCTCGAGGCACTCCTAAAAATGAAGAACATCGATATCTGTGCAGTAACGGAGACCTGGTTCAAGGCTCCAGAGAGCACCCCTGCAATACCAGGCTACAACTCTTACCACACTTTTCGCCACCAAACCAGGACCGAAACACTAAAGATGGAGGAGTGTCAATATTCACCAAGGATATTCACACCACCAGGCTAGTTGGCCAACACAATGTGTCTGAAATTCTCCAAGTGCAACTAACACTAGGTAAGACTGCAATCCAAATTGTAGCTTGCTACAGATCCCCCACCATACTCCAAGATTCTCACTACACCTTTCTAAACATACTGGAAAATATTAAGATAGAACCAAACACCCTAATACTGGGTGATTTTAACTACCCTGCCATTAACTGGGAAAACTACTCATGTCCCAACACCTTTGCACAACGGTTCTTGGAATTCATAAATTCCAACGCCCTGGATCAACTAATCCATAGTCCCACCAGGGGCTCCAATATCCTAGACCTGGTCATTACCAACATGGGAAATCAATGCTCCATACCTATGGTCACCCCCTCGTTAGTCAGGTCTGACCATAAGCTAATCACCCTTAACATCCACATCCCCCCCACCCCCCAGTAAAGAAACCACCATAAAAAACTTCTCCAAAGCCAACTTCATGCTACTCAAGTCAGAAGTGACAAACTTCATGACACCCATGCAGACGGGAACTGAAAGTTCAACTGCTGAATCCTACACTAAGACATTGTACGAGCATATCCACTCATGCATGAATTGTGCCAGCCCAAATAGAACCAAAATGCTCTCATCCAAAAAAAGGAAGCCAATCTGGTGGTCCCCTGCCATAAACAAACTTTACAACAAAAGGAAGAAACTTTTGCAGAAAAGAGGAAAATGCCAGGATGCAAAAAACTCCCTTACTAGCCTCAGTAAGAAACTGAGATGCCTCATAAAATCCTCCAAAGCTAGTTACAAAAATAAAATTGCCAAAGATTCCAAAGACAACCACAAAGCATTCTATAACTATGTCAAGAATCTAAATGGCAATGCTCAGATCTACTCTGAGCTAAAACAGAATGGCATTAAATATACTGATCCGAAGGATATTGCCAATATCCTGGCAGATCGATTCAGTGCCAACTTCACCCCCCCTCTCACCCCATAAATGGCCCATCTCAATACCAGAAGATTGCCAAATTCCAGTAATAACGGCCACACAGGTACAAAACGCACTCTCTAAAGCCAAGAATACAGCATCCATGGGACCAGATGACATCCCGGGCTGTGTACTACATGAACTACAATATGAACTAGCACCTCACCTAAGTGTCATGTTTAGTCATAGCCTCACCTCAGGTTTCATGCCCACTGAGTGGCGCAGAGCTACAGTTATCCCAATCCACAAGGGGGGATCCACCTTGGATCCCGGAAACTACCGTCCCATCAGTCTGACAAGCCTTATCTGCAAGGCCATGGAGCGTATTATCATGGAACTTATAAAGAAATTGTCAACCTTCAAACACTGGACCCCACCCAGTTTGGGTTTGTGAAGGGCCGATCTTGTCTCCTGAACCTGATTGACTTCTTTGAATCAGTCTCCAGAGCCATGGACAAGGGTAAGGTGGTCCACATAGCCTATCTAGACCTTGCCAAGGCCTTTGACACCATGCCCCAATTTGGAATCATAGATAAACTTACTAAGTTGGGCATTAATCCCTATGTCACCCAATGGGTTGCTAAATGGCTTACTGATAGAACCCACACTGTAAAAGTAGCCGACTCCAAATCCAGCTCCAGACAAGTGACAAGTGGAGTACCTCAGGGTTCAGTCCTGGGGCCGCTCTTGTTTGGCATCTACTTCTCTGAAGTACAGGTCAACACTAAGGGACTCTGGCTAACAAAGTTTGCAGATGACTGCAAACTGGGAGCCATTATTGAATCCCCAAATGATGTGGATACTCTACAAAAGGGCCTTACAGAAACAGATGCTTGGTGCCAGAGCCATGGGCTCAAGCTCAATGCCAAGAAATGTATTGTTATCCCCTTTGGGAAAAAACATGTATCCATGAATTACCATATAGGTGGCAGTACACTAAACACAGAAAGTGTGATAACAGGCTTAGGGACACAGGTGGACAGTGGTCTCACCTTCGATAACCACATCGCCACAACAGTCAGGAAATCCTTCTATGTGGCACACCTCATCATGAAGGGATTTTCATCCAGAAAAAAGGAGGTCATTGTCCCACTGTACTCATCCCTCATTAGACCCATTATAGAATACAACACACCATTTGGTATGTACCTCTCAAGACATCTGCAACAACTAGAAAGGCCTCAGAAATACCTCACTAAAAGAATCACAGGCCTAAAGCAGATGCCCCACGCTGACCGCCTTAAAAAACTCCAGCTATACTCTGTTGCATATCATCTACTCAGAGGCGATCTCTGCTTAACATACAAGGCCATGTCAAACCCAGAGCTGTTGGACATGCTACACTTAAAGAAATCCCAATCCCTCAGAGCTACACGCTCCAGGGATCTAAACCTTGTCATCACAATAAACAAAACATGCTGGAGGGATAGGTTCCTGACCCAGAGACTCCCCAGACTCTGGAATAGATTGCCCATACATGTCAAGCAGAGTGCCTCTTTGGACCTTTTCAAGAGGAACCTTGATGATTGGATGGGAGAAAGGAAATTCACCCCAGGGATCACGTCAGACACCCTGCTAGACAGGGGTCCAGGAAAGTAAATAATGTGGGAAGAAATAGCCAGGGAATTGTTATGGCTAGGCTTGTATAGGCCCTAGGGCTGATAGCCTAGTACCAACCTATGAACCTATGAACTGCAAGAGAAGGTAGCATATCTTTCCCCTGCTAGGCATCTATCCTGTATGACTATCTTGTTGAGCCAACCTCACATGACAACTGAACATTGTACAACTTTGAATCCGTCTACCTTGCTCCCAACTCCTGCGGATGGCACACCGCACAGCTGCCTGCAGGTAACTGAGCAAAAGACACTACACCTAGAAAAGACCTTACGGATGTTCCCTTGGATGATGCCGAGGTGACATATTATGTGGATTGCTCGTGCAAAAGGGGTCCTACGGGGCGAAACCTAACAGGATATGCAGTAGTTTCTGATACTGAAATTATAGAAGCAAAACATTTACAACACAGCTTATCTGCACAAGCAGCAGAATTGATTGCCTTGACACAGGCATGTACCTTAGCAAAGGGTAAATGTGTGAACATTTTTACAGACAGCCAGTATGCTTTTTCTACTGTACATGTTTTTGCGCAACAGTGGAAAAATCGAGGAATGGTGACATCTACTGGCAAACCGATTAATCATGCACAGTTTATTTTAGATTTGTTAGAATCAATTCAGTTACCTTGGAAAGTAGCTATTTGTAAATGCATAGCTCACACCAAACAACAAGATAGGATTTCAAAAGGCAATGCGAGAGCTGACACAGCTGCAAAGCAAGCAGCCTCAGAAGCATTTCTTTTGAACGAGGAATTACAACCTTCTGAGATTTTAGACTTAGAAATGTTGAAAACAATGCAAACACTTACTACACAGGCAGAAAAACAAAAGTGGGTAAGGCGAGGAGCACTCCTCAAGGAAGGACTGTACATCTCCAAAGAAGGAAAACCAATATTGCCATCTAATTTGTTTATATATGCAGCTCTGTTGAGCCATGGGCAATGCCATGTCTCAACAGGGGGGGTGGTACAGTTAGTCAACTGGGTATTCAATACATACGGATTTACAAACTATACAAAAAAATGTTGTTTATCAAGCCACACTTGTAACAAACATCATGCACAAGGGGAATTAAAGCCCAAGCAAGGGAGTTTCCCTACACCACCATATCCGTTTCATACTATTTGTATGGATTTCATAGAATTGAGTAAATGTGAAAATAAACGTTACTGCCTTGTTATTGTAGATATGTTTTCCAAATGGGTGGAAGCTTTTCAGACTAAAAATCCAGATGCAGCTACAGTTGCAAAGGCTCTGGTTAAAGAAATTATTCCTAGATTTGGTATACTGGAAAGGATCTACAGTGACAATGGCACACATTTTGTAAATCAAACTATACAGCAACTCAGTAGATATTTTGGAATTTCTTTAAAAAAACATTGTGCATATCATCCTCAATCTGCAGGGTTGGTGGAGAGGCACAATGGGATTTTAAAGAACAAGCTTAGGAAGTTGATGTCAGATACACAGAAGAATTGGGTGTACTGCCTGCCCCTGGCACTGTTGAGCATGAGAACTGTTCCAAATGCAAAAGGATTGACTCCTTTGAGATAATATTTGGGAGGGCATACTATACCCTCAGTGGAAATCTCTCATGCCCACGGACCAGGAAGCAGACTGTACACTAGCAAGATATATGGGATGTATGCTGAACTCTAAACATCTTTTGCAGTTTTCTGTTTCAGGTAAAGAGCCAAATCAACCGTTGGAAGTGACAGTAGCCCCAGGCGATTGGGTCTGGGTGAAGATCGTCAAGCAGAAGAATTGGAGCTCACCAAAGTGGGAGGGACCTTACCAGGTCCTCTTGTCGACACCCACAGCATCAAGATCGGTGAGAAATCCTCTTGGATCCATTTGACACACTGTAAACTTTGCAAAAACTTTGAGCTATATAAAAATCTTGCTGTTCCACAAAAAGACTAAACATGACAAAATCTAGTGCAAACAGGAATGCAGAACAACCCCAGAAGTATTGCATGATTATCCTGTTGACTGTACTGATAATAATCTTTTTGCTGTGGCCCATCCTTTTTCCGGCCACACCAGCTGAACTGAATAAACGTGATGAGTCGTCCATAGACTGGCACCCAAACTTTAACACTTATCAGGCAATTACACGTGTATATGCTGAGACTTTTAATGTTTCGAATTGCTGGATTTGCACAGCCATACCAACAGCATACGGGGGGTTACTAATGACTGCAGTCCCCCCAGGGGTCAAAGAGACCTGGGAAAATTTGGTTTATGAGATTGTAACTATCAAAGCACATGATAAGGTAGCATTGTATTTGCCTGCAACACAAAAGGGAATTGTATGTTTTTATAAGAATGACACAATTCAAGTGGGTTGGAGCAGGTGCAATGTGACTGTACATTACAAATGTTATACCAAAGCAAACAGAATGGATACAGTTTGTAATTCGAATTATGACTCATTTCTCGAGTCCATGCACAAGAGTATTGATGAAGTGCAACATAATCCTGTTCTTTTTAAGCAACTGTCTATAATAGATAGGAAAATGTTTCATGCAGGGCAGCCATATTTCAGTAAAGTAACTACTAAAGTAGGGGATTGTTATTTTGTGTGTGGTAAGAAAGCATATAAATGGTTACTTGAGAATTGGTCCGGCAGTTGTTTTTTGGGGTACCTGGTTCAGCCCATACGACACACTGCAGTTTTGCCTCAGGGAAATATTCGAAATACCTGAGATGTAGCCAAGAAACCTGTCAAAAAGCCTGAGAATCCAGTGGGGTGAATCAAGGCGGGCTGGAAAGACCATCACATACCATGGGTACCAAGCTGACACACATGGATTTGAGTGATGCTGTCATATCGTGGGCAGGTATATCACCAGCATATGGAGTGGCAAAATCGATTTGGGAGCTGCGAAAACTGTCCAAACGTCTCGAAGTAATGAGTAATACAACTTTTTCTGCTCTTGAATTGATAACTGATGAACTGAATGCTATGAGAACTGTAGTGCTCCAGAACCGTATGGCTCTTGACTTCACCCTAGCGGCGAGAGGTGGTACGTGCGCTTTAATCAAAGAATTCCTGATTACCAGCATGAGATAAATGACCACGTTGAGGTGATACAGCAAGTGTCGGCCATGACCAAACCAGGCCACAACCCACTGACAGACTTTTTCCAGAATCTGTTTGGGGGGTGGGGTACCTTCATAATGAACATATTAATAGCTGTCTGTGTGGGGATACTCCTGTTGGGAGTGTGTGCATGTTGTGGCATACCCTGCATGAAAAAACTGATTAAAGAATTGATAGACATGTCAGTATCTGAAACCTTGCATCAAAACACTGAGGTTGATAAATTACTGTAAAATGAAATGCTTTCAGAAGTTTAAACTAAATGACTCACCTAACCGCAAATCCCAAGCGAAAGAGGTTAGGAGAAGAAATTAACTGTTTATGCTTTTGAAGAGAATAAAAGTGTTAATATGGGGGAAATGTAAGAAAAATATGTATTCACATATATAGTAAAATATGTATTCATATATGTAATAGCATTATGCTTGCTGCATTAGAAGCCTAAAAGGGTTAACACATTTATTCTGTTACAGGCTTGGAAATAATTGCATGTGCTTTCTGACTTTGCTTCTGGTCAGCTCAGTGAATGACCTTATTCATACACTGAGAAACAGATGACTTTGCTTAGCATTAGGAGAATAGAACAATACAGCATTCTGAAATGTTATTAGACTTAGGCAAATAACCTTGTTCGTGTTGAGTGAACACTGCAGCTGTAGAGGAACTAGATAAGACTATAGGCTGTAATCAGTATATGCTTTGTGCTCAAAGTAGGAAAGAATCATGAATTGTAACACCGAATAAGAGTGAATTGTTACAGACCGGTGGTCAGCAAGGCCACGTTGTTTTTGAGGAAACTTTCTCATGGGAACATTTATAATTGTTATATCAGCAGAAATACTTAGTAAACACCTGTTTTAGAACAATGCTAAGAGTTGTATTTGACTACGTCAGCTTAGAGGGCAATGGCTTACAGAACAGTATAATAATGAAGGATTTCCTGTATAATGTCAGACAAATTTCTGAACTGCATTTTTGTCTCCTTGTACAAGAATAAAGGAACCTTAACTGAACCTTGGCTGCATTGATCTTTGATTTTTCCTATGACACCCAGCTCTGTTATAAATGCTACATCTAAAGAAATCCCAATCCTTCCACACCACACACTCCAGAGACCTCAACCTCATTACCACAATCAACAGAACATGCTGGAGGGACAGGTTCCTCACCCAGAGACTGCCCATGTTCTGAAACTGACTTCCCATACATGTCAAACAGAGGACCTCAATGACCCTCTTTAAGAGAAATCCTGATGAGTGGATGGGTAATAGAAAGTTCACCCCAGGGATCACTCCAGTGGCTCTACTTGATACAGGCACTGGGAACTAACGCTGGGTGGCATGATGCCAGGGCACTTCAACGGGTTAGGGTTGTAAAGGCTCTGGAGCCATTAGCCTAGTACACACCTATGAACCTATGAACTACTGATACTAACAGCTTACCAACCCTGACCAAACCCACCAACCCATCCATCCCTACTTCTAACAGCCTATCCAGCCTTGACCAAACCACCCAACCCATCCATTCATCACTAGTGATAGTAACAGCCTATCAAGTCCTGGTCAAACCACCCACCCCATCCATCCATCACTACTGATACTAACAGCCTATCCAATCCTGGCCAATATTTACTCATATTTATCTTAAACACCCTATCTACTAGAGTTTGTGTACTAACCTCAGATTTACCCTAAATACCCTATCTACTAGAGTTTGTGTACTAACCTCATATTTACCCTAAATATACTATCTACTAGAGTCTGTGCACTAACCTCATATTTACATTACATACACTAACTACTAGAATTTGTGCACTAACCTCATATTTACCCTAAATACACTATCTAATTAATATCTAATTATCAACAATAATCGTAATAACAATATTCTTTCCTCAGCATTCTTTGTAGACCTATCTAAAGCGTTCAACATGGTTAATCATCAACTTCTTCTCCACCAACTGAAGTCCCTCTCACTGGACAATCTTACTATGAACTGGTTTACATCATACCTAGAAAACCGTAAACAAGCAGTTCTCTGGCACAACCATCTTTCTGATCTCCTTCCCACCTCCCTAGGCGTCCCTCAGAGCTCTATTTTAGGTCCACTTCTGTTTTCCATTTTCATTAATGACCTTCATCTCTCCATTCCACTATCCACCTGTATTCAGTATGCTGATGACTCTACTATTATCTGTTCTGCCTCATCCCAAAATGAACTTCACTCTATCACACAAAAAGCCTTTACCACTATAGAAGAATGGTTCTCCAACCACTGTCTTCTCCTTAACCCTAAAAAACCAAACTTTTGCTCTTTAAACCCTCTCATTTGTCTCCTCCACTTCAATTTACATTTACATCAAACAACGGTACTGTTATCTCTCCTGACCCCACCACCAAACTCCTAGGAATCACAATTGACAATCAATTAAAGTTGGACACCCATATAAACATTACAATAAAACTGATTAACAAAAAACTTGGATCCCTTTATAGAATAAAACCCTTCTTGACACCAGTTGCAAGAACCACAATAGCTAGAACCCACTTAATTTCTACCCTATTATATGCTTCCCCAATATACAACAATCTTTCTACTAATAATCTTAACAAACTAGCTAGAGCATATAACAACATCGCCAGATTTGCTACAAATACACCTTACAGGACTCATCACTCTCTGAACCTAAAACAACTAGATTGGCTTGAATTACCTCACTTATTACATTTTAACCAACTTATAATTACCCATAAAGCCCTTTACCAGCCTAATAATACCCCTATTCTCTCTTCCCTCATAAAGCCTTATAACAACTTGAGAAATCTACACTCTGCTAACAAAATGTTGATTCATACTTCCTTATCTAACAACTCAGCAGGTGACTCCATATTCTCTAATTCAGTTGGTAAAATATGGAATCACTTACCAAAAGACCTTACAACCCTAACCTCTCTCCCACTATTTAAAACTAACCTAAAACTTTTCTACTCCAATCACTGGTTATGTTCTTGTACTAACCCTGCCTAACTGTTATTTTCTAATATATTTGCTACCCACACAACCTAATATCTCTACCTCAAATCTTTAGCTACCCAATCTATACCCAAATCTTCACTCATTTCCTATTCTCAGTCACTACATAGTACTACTTACCAGGCTTAACCTACCAGATATTGTACTCATATTTCTTTTTGAATACAATGTTAAACTAAAGAGGAATTACTCTTTATTAATCTCATCTCCTAATCATTACCACCAGATATCTATATATTTTTGTGTATTTTTTTGTTTCTAATGTTGTATTTTGAGTGATATTTTTTTAACATGTTATTTTTAGAGTGTTTTTAGTATGTTCTTGTTTTTTAGAGCTTTTCTCCCCGGGCCTCCACTGAAAATGCACATGTATCCAGTTTGGACTAGCCCGGTCAACAAATGTAAAATAAAATAAAATAAATTATTATTACAGGTTCCTCGCCCAGAGACTGCCCATGTTCTGAAACTGACTTCCCATACATGTCAAACAGAGGACCTTAATGACCCTCTTTAAGAGAAATCTTGATGAGTGGATGGGTAATAGAAAGTTCACCCCAGGGATCACTATTAGGGTTTGTGTACTAACCTCATATTTACTCTAGATGCACTATCTACTGGAGTTTGTGCACTAACCTCATATTTACCCTAAATACACTATCTACTAGGGTTTATGTACTAACCTTATATTTACCTTAAATACACTATCCACCAGGGTTGTGTACTAACCACATATTTACCCTAAATACACTATCTACTAGGGTTTGTGTAGTAATCTCAGATTTACCCTAAATACATTATCTACTAGAGTTTGTGTACTAACCTCATATTTACACTAAATACACAATCTACTAGAGTTTGTGTACTAACCTCATATTTACACTAAATACACCATCTACTAGAGTTTGTGTACTAACCTGATATTTACCCTAAATACAGCATCTACTAGAGTTTGTGTACTAACATCATATTTACACTAAATACACCATCTACTAGAGTTTGTGTACTAACCTGATATTTACCCTACATACACTATCTACTAGAGTTTGTGCACTAATCTCATATTTACCCTAAATACACTATGTACTAGAGTTTGTGTACTAACCTCGTATTTACCCTAAATACACCATCTACTAGAGTTTGTGTACTAACATCATCTTTACCCTACATACACTATCTACTAGAGTTTGTGTACTAACTTCACATTTACCTTACTATACTTAGACAATGATATTTGGCTTATAGCTATACTTAAGGTACAGTCTCTTACTACTGTAATGTACAAACTAATGCTCTCTTTACCTGTGCAATATCCTTGTACGACACATTAAAGGACAGGGCCATGAATGGAAATGGTCCCCTACCAGTCCACTTACCTAGTCAACAAAATGTTAAATATATAAATTAATTAAGTAATTAATTGCTCCGTAATGACTTACCCTGTAGTCTTTCCAGACTTCAGAAATCTCAAATGCATACTATTTCTTATGTAAATTAGGATAGGACTACTGTCCATATTTAAGATATACCATGACCAGGCTATTTCTTTCAGGTACAATGAATTGTAACTTGTATACAAATTTGTTCAAAAGCCATTAAAAAAGCAGTACTGGATTAAGCACAACAGGTGTGTGCAATTTATTATCAGGAAATTGTTTGCAATGTACTGATTCATTTCCCCAGTTTTCAAATATAAATCACGTATAGTTTCTACAATATCTGCTGGGACATGTGAAAGACCTTTACCTAGAACCCTAAAGTGTCCTTACTGGAAATAAGAACACTTATATTAAACTTAATTAATTGTTGGAGTCCTCATTCACTGCTACCACATTTACCATTACACGATTCATTATCAAACAACATTAAAGAAAGTTAAGTGCAGTCACTTTCTACCATGTTATCATATTGTATTTCAACTACATTCAAACAGCCTGTCCTGTATCGCAAAAAAGTTATACTTAGTACCATCCAAAGAAAAACTGCTTAGTCATTTCATTTTGTTGAAAAACATTACCACATTCTTGTGTCATTTCAAAGTGCCACTGTTAGGACTGCCCTTATAACTTTATAAAAGTCTAGTTCAGTAGCTTATACTGCTGATAAAGTATTGTAAAAAATTATTTTAAATAACTGGAGCATCATTAAGGGCAATTCTGACTGGCACAATGTATTGAGTTATAGGTTAACTTTTACTGATAATAAATAAAAACATTAAACTCTTGTTAAGGAAATGTAACAGTGAAACTGATGGTCTAATGAGGTACAGAAAGGAAGAGGTTACTTACCCTAGTGGTTTGTGTAAAATGTGGAGATAAATCTACAAAGGTCCCAAGGTATATTATGAACCATAAACAGGAGTTGAGTGGTAAGAACAGTTTTATTTTAATTTATATTGCATTTGTTACCACTGTTTTTAACTGTTTGTAGGTAGGAAGAGACTGCTTATTAACAAGCTTTACTTTGAGTCATATTTTGTTGTTCTACCTTTAGTTTCACTTCTGGTTGTGAGAAAGGGATAGGTTTTAGACAGGCAATCTCTAGGTACCCCAAGGAGCCTAGACAGCTATACATTTACACAGACTGCAGAGAGGAAAATTCTGAGCATATTAAAACAATCCTGTCTTGGTTTGTAATTTGTTGTAGAGTTGACTGGTAAGAGAAGTTTTATTTATTTTTACTGTTAAAAGGAGGTGTGACTGGAAGCTATAGTGAGCAGAAGTTACTGCACGTAAAGAAATGACAACTTCTGTCTGGCTAGTAGAAATTGTATGGTCAGAACAACTTTATTGTATTTTATTATTTAGTTGGATACTGCTGGTATAGTTTTTGTCACGGAAGTTGATTTAAGTTCCTTTGAATTCTTTGCTACTGGCTTTGTGTATCTTTTTTTCCTTTGCAATATTTTATTAATTTAAAGCTGAATATGGATTCCTTAAATGAGTATGCAATTAACAATTTGCTAAAGCACAAGTATCCTATTCAGTGTAATAAATGCTATGCATATTTAAAGGTAACAGCTGATAACACTGGTGATCTGTGTTCCTCGTGTCAAAAGTTGGATGAGTTGCTTACCATTGTTAGAAGTAAATCTCGACTTAATGATGATGGTTGCACTTGTACAATTGGCACGGCTTGGAGAACTGTTGTGTCATATATTAATGACTGGACTGATGAACTAAATAATGTTAGGCATAGAACAAATAAAACAGATTTAAGAAATGATGCACCTATTTTCTGCAAAGAACATTCAACTCCTATGAAACATGATGATGCCCCTGCAAACTATGGAGTTGTGGAAGAAAGTACTCAGCAATCTGTGGATCCGGTTTGTTTAGAAGGAAACAAAAAAAGAAAGAAAGGAAGAAGTTCTCAACAAATAACAAGGAAGAAAAAGAAACTGGAAAACAAACTAGAAGAATAAAAAACTTTACTGACCAGGTAAAAACAATTACGACAGGAAATGGACGGACAGGCAGCTTGTGATAAAATTTAATTCAAATCTCAAAACAGTTCCACAATACACTCTAAATCCAATCTTGTAGTGAGCAAAACAAAACAGTTCCACAATACACTCAAGCGCTTTCACCCGGGCTCTCCCAGGCTTTGTCAAGATAACTGATAAAAGTTCCTTTGCTTTTTATACAATTCTTTGAAACTAATAATTGAATCAGTACACCAATTATACAATTAATAAATCATATGCTAAAACCATATTAACCTGTTCAAACCTAAAATTTACAACTGTAAGCGGTACAAGCTTTGGGCTACTTCATTACTATTTATCCAAAGATTACACAATGTTTAAAATACTAAAAAATGTTCTGTTAAAAATCAGAACGTTTATGCAGAATAAGGTTATTGTGTAGTGGTTATTTTATATTGAAATTACACATAATATAGTACGTATAATTGTTGTACTGATTCAATTATTAGTTTCAAAGAATTGTATAAAAAGCAAAGGAACTTTTATCAGTTATCTTGACAAAGCCTGGGAGAGCCCGGGTGAAAGCGCTTGAGTGTATTGTGGAACTGTTTCGTTTTGCTCACTACGAGATTGGATTTAGAGTGTATTGTGGAACTGTTTTGAGATTCGAATTAAATTTTATCACAAGCTGCCTGTCCATTTCCTGTAAGAAAAAGAAACTGACAAATGACTGTAAAGGAAAGAGAATACGTAGTAAAAATTATTCTGCTTTGTTATGTAACACACTGGTGACAGGGAATGAAGATATCTGTTTATCAGGAAACCCTCAGTCTACATAAAAAGGCATCACCTTTCCAATGGAAAAGGTAAAAAAAGAGGCAAGGGGCAGGTGAAAAGGAAGAAATCAAAACTGAACGTGGAAGGAATGAAGAACATTATTGTAAGAAAAACGAGAAAGACAGATGTTGACTGCATGGCTCAAGCTGTGGATTTACAACACCAGCTGGATGAGAATTTAATACACAATGAAAACAGTGGGATTAATAAGACTAATAGTGATGAAGATCTATCCTTTGTAACAATTGATAGAGCAGAAATGACTGTATTAGAAGCTGAAGATTCCTCAGAGATGGTCAGCAAAGATATTCTTGTAATTGGAAATTCAGTTATTAGAGAAACTGATACTTATATTTGCAGAGATGATAATGAACATTGAGTAGTGTTATGCTTGCCAGCAGCAAAAATAGAAGATGTGAAACAAGCCTTGGAATGCCTTAATGTAAGGAAGTATGGATCTGTTTTTATTCATGTTGGTACAAATTATGTCACCCACAAGGATTCTCTGACTGTTAGTTGGGAACTGACAGCCCTCATAGATAGTGTAGCTTGTACTGGTGTTAGGACATATTTTTCACAAATCACCTATAGAAAGGATAATCAGGTCACTGAGAATGAAAAGATTTTGTGGATAAACACCTATATGGAAAAAATGTCCTGTTTTAAAAAATGGAAATGTGTAGAGCATCCAAGCCTTCTTTTCGGCACACGTGTTCAGACAGGATGGTATGCATTTGTCTAGATCAGGGAAGAGAATTTTTGCAGCAGATATTTTGCAATATCTGACAAACAAAAGCCAAGAATTTTGCCAGGTAAAAATGTAACATTTCACAGATAGCAACATTTGATGCATCTCTGATGGTTGTTAATGCTAGGAGCATTAATAATAAAGTTTTTTTATTAGAAAGTTTGCTACATTCCCACAAGATTGATGTTGTTATAGTTTGTGAAACATGGTTAAAGAACAATGACTGGAAACCAATTCTGACAGGGTATAAATGTTTTACTGTAACAGACATTCTAACAAAAAATCAGGTGGCGTGTTATGATAGAGATTAAAGATAGTTATGAGACTTGTGATTATTACGTGTTCAATGATAACACCAATACTATAGACTGTGTAACTGTGACAATAAAGACAACCCTGGAAAATATAACAAGTGTTGGAGTGTACAAACTACCAGAGTCAAGTGCAGATGACCTGGAGGAATTCATAAATTTCTTACATGAAACACAGGAGGGAAGAATAATATTAGCTGGGGACTTAAATTTACCAGAAACTGACTGGAATAATAATGACTCAACAACGTTAGTAAAGAAATTATTCACAGAGTATATTCAGGAACAACAAATGCTTCAGATTGTAAAAAAAAAATACCGGGGACAGAATATACTAGATACTGTTTGTGTTCTCAAAGGAATTACTGTAACTTCAAGTCAAGTTTTACCACCATTGATGTGTAGTGATAATGGGGTTATTAAGGTTAATTTGTTGCTAGATAATTCTGCCAAACTGAAATATAAGCCAATGCACATAAGGTTAATTATAAAAACAGTTACTATATATTAACTGCAGTGAGGTGTTCAGTGGAAAAAGTGCAGATGGAATGTGGAAAGTTTTGAAAGAGAAACTGAGTGCAAAAAGTCAAAAAATGTTTAACATCAGGGTCTAGGCACACAACATCAGGGGGGTATATTTCCATAAGAACAAGATACCAGATGAAGGTGAGAGACAAAAAATATAAGAAATGGAAGAGAGGTTGAACTAAAACATTGAAAACTGAAATAAACAAGCTGGACAAACAGATTAAGCATAGTGTTAGACAAGATCAAGAAAAATTTGAAGAAAATTTATATAAAGATATTGGGCAAAATAGGAAACCTTTTTATAGATACATAAGATGTGGAAGGAGTAAAGATGCACAGTTTGATAAACTGTGTGCAGATTCTAAATTTATTCTCAGGCACAACAGATTATAGATATATTTACAAAATTGTATGCAAAACAGTTTGGCTCCACAAAAGGGGATGGTTAGTTGTCCTAGTGACATCCAGGAAACCCCAGATACTGGAATCAAATTAGATTATACTGAAAAAAAACTGTGCAAACTGGATCCAAACAAAGTGCAGGGAGGAGACGGAATAAGTAACAATGACTTGAGAATACTTCAGCAAGAACTTATACTACCATTATATCTATTATTCACTGAGTCATATAAATATGGGGAGATTCCTCATGATTGGAGACATGCATTTATTAAACCTGTCTTTAAGGGAAAGGGGAGTAGGACAAACCCAGAATCATATAGGCCCTTAAGTCTACTTTCATGTTATGGAAAAATAATGGAGAAGGTATCACTGGATAAGTTATCAGAAATGGATAGGTTGGGACTTGAAACCATATAACAGTATGCATATGTTGAAAATAGATCTATTACTACCTGTAACATGATGTTCTATAACAATATAATAACAGCTATGAATGAAAAATTGTGCTGTGGTGTGATTTATATAGATTTAACTTCAGCATTTGACAGGATCATACACAAAACACTGATCAATAAATTAGTATAACTAGGTACTGATGTACTGTTGATAAGATGGATACCTGCATGGCTTACAAATAGGACATGGCATGTATCACACACCAACTGGACAGTTGAAATCATTGGTTACAAGTCAAGGTGTCCCACAGGGCTCTGTACTAGGCCCTTACTTGTTTAGATTGTATCTTTCAGACCTTACTTTTTCATCTGAGGTATTCTACAGTCTATATGCTGATGACCTGAAATTGGGTAAACTGATTACAAGTGTTACAGATAAGGCATGTCTGCAAAATAATTTGGTTAAATTGACAATTTGGGCACGGGAGAATATGTTGATAAATACATCAAAAACTAAGCATATGAGATTTGGGAGACAAACTGAAAGGTGAATATTTAATACAGCACATAGTGATTGAAACTGTAGACTCATTTAAGGACCTGGGTAGATGGGTAGATTCAGCTATGCATTTTTCTAATCATATCAACCAATTGGCTAATGATAGTTATAGAACTATAGGTTGTATAAAAAGATTTATAAAGTCTATGAAATCAATCATAATGAAGTCACTGTTTGTTACATTAGACCCAAACTTGAGCATGGAATAACAATATGGAAACCTTATAGGAAAACAAGCATGAATAAACTGGAAAGAGTACAGCAGAAATATATCAAGGGCATCCATGGATGTGAAAATATAAGTTATTATAAAAGACTAAAATATCTGAACTTGTACAGTGTCTCTTACAGATATTTAAGAGGAGATCTTATTCAGGTATATAGGGTATTTAGGGACAACCTCGGGGAATGATAGAAGTTATCAAAAAGTACTAGAGAATTGTCAGATAACCTACGTAGAAGATTCTATAGGAATGAGAAGTGTACTAAATGGTTCTCTGACAGAGTAGCTGATGCTTGGAACAGACTACCAAATTACTTTAAAGCAAGTACTAGTTTAGATATTTTAAGAACAGCCTGGACATTTATTATGGGAACAAGTGTTTTGGTATATCGGCAAGCTAGAAGGGTATTAATGCTTGTGATTGAAACATTTGTATGTATGTATGTAGATATTTTTTCCTAATGACTATTTAAGTTTTTGACACACAAAAGTGGGGGTACATGTTATGTGCAACACAATGTCTTTTATATATGTAGCACTATAAGAACAAGTGTCTAAAAAATGTATACACATCAGTACACAATTAAGATAAACCAAATGTGCTTTGTTTAGACCTATTATTATGTCAAAAAGTTTAAGTTATCTCATTAGATTGTTTTAAGGATGATAAAAGAGGGAGGACAGACATTTTACATCAGAAATAGCTGTTCTGGCAGATAATATTAAATGTTGGATGTGGCTAAAGTCTGAATGGGAAGTACAACATCAAACGTTTATTAAAAATATGACCAGTGAAGTAAACTGTGCAATGCTATCATATTTAAATATTATTTAACTGTCACTTTAAATATGAATTTAAGTAGTCACATAATGCATGAAATGTTTTATATACAGCTCACATCATGTATATTTTTAAGTCTTTGAAGAATAAAAGTTGAAAGAATGTAATCTTTAATTTCTGGTGGTTGTTTGTGATTATATTTTTAGTTTATTTTAGTTTGTATGCTTTTGGTTCAAAGTTCTACTTTATTTTTATCTTCAGTCTGATTAGCTTAGTTCCAATCAAAAATGATTATTTTCAGACACAGCACAGACAAGTACATTAGAGCAACTAATGAAAAAAAATTGAAATTATAGCACATTCGTGAGTAGCAACAATCAGTTGATAAATGAATACCTAGCAACTGTATTTCTCCCTTGCCTTTTCTTTTATTGAAGCTGTTTTACTGCATTTACTTAATATTGCACTTGAATCCTTGTTTGTTATTTCTGCCTTTTTTAGAAAAAAAAAGAAAAAAAAAAAAAAAATCTCTTGTTTTTTTTTCTGCTTAGTCCAGTTTCAGAGTTTCTGATTCTGATTCCCTGGGCTTTGGTTTGTAGTTCCTGTGTACTGTTTCCTGAGGAAGGGGGGGGGGAAGGGGAAGCTTGCTTTTGCTTGCTTTACTAGTTTAGTCTTTTTGGTTGTTGATTCCTCCTGGCTTTGGTGTTAGTTCCACTGTGTACTGTTTCTTGCCTTAGGAAGGGACTTACCCTTACTTACCAGGGAGTGGGTGGGAGTGAGCATTTGTTTCCAGTTTTTTTGTTTTAAGGTTTCAGCCAGTAAGTAGTTTTTTTAGTGGGTTGGTAGTTTTTTTCTAGCAGCTTTCAGCTTAAAACTTTCATAAAACTTCATAGCTTGTTTACACTCAGCACAGACTCACTTAGGCCAGGCAGCAGAATTCTGGATACTAAAGCAGTTGCTAAAAGTTCCTTTTCTAATAAGTTTATTTTTTAACTTCCTACACATATTTCTTCCCTTAAATCAACTCCTGCCTTTAACACCTAACTTTAATGCTAAAAACTACTAACTTGACTGTGCTCTTGGAATTATTCTTGTAGCACTATTTTTTAAGACTTTATTACTGTAGCACTAAATTCTTAGGTAGGTAGTACCTGTTTCATTAGCCCCATTAAGTGTTTGCTGTAAATGAAAATCTGCCTGTTTTTTTTTTAAAAGAAAAAAACTACAAAAATATCATTTGCTTTTCCTCCTTAGTAGTGTAGTCTCTGTCTGCAATTGTGGCTGCCTGCCAAATTGTGGGAAGCTGTTTTGTTTGCCTGTTCCTATTGCACAAGAACAGCTTCTTCTTTGCTTATTCCTGGCATGCAGTTTCAGTTTTGTGTACTAGTTGCTCCTTGCCTTAGCTTTTGAAGGGAAGTTACCATGCACCACAGGGTGATAGTGGCTATAAGTGTCAGGCCCTTGTCTTACCACACATAGGTTGAAGCAGGGATACTAGTACTTGTCCAGTCGCTAGTATTCAGGAGGTAAGCTTCAGTGAAAACAGCACACAAGTTAAACGCCTACACCCAAACCACACCTAAGACAAAGCACAAACAGTCACATAAGCACCCTCATTACAGGTTACAACCACCAGTCACAGCCCTACAAGAGTGCAACACAATTCAAAGCACACTAACTACAACTGACCTACCAAACTTACTAGTCAAATCACGCTCACCAGACTGAGTAGATCAACTATCACAGTAAGCTGCCTGAGGTCTCTCAGCTATTAGAACAAGCATTACTCTCAGATCTACCAATTACCTATATAATGGGCACTCAGCAGCACTCCCACGCACTCTAAAGCGACCTGGGCATTACTCTCCTCATATTCTCCCCCCAGAGAGGCCACCCCTCTCTGCCTACCCAGCAGTGTCCCCTGTGTGGGATGAGGGATTAGTGTCCCTTCTTCCTCCATGTGAGCATTATCAATAGCAGTAAAAGAATGAAATTGCAATAAAGTGAACAGAGATTGATTCAACATACGGATTCCACACAACACAATGCACAAATAATGCTCCTCCCACAAGAAAACCTGCCAACATGGAGGAGTACCAACTAGTCTAGAACTGGAGGTTCCCAGGCTCACATTAAACCCATACTCGACCAGTTAGAAAACAGGAAGGCAAGCTACACATACCACCCATCTCACACATAAAAATTAAAAACCTCACTCAGGCACATGCCGGCACAATGCCAATAAAAACCAAACAACCTGCACCAAAGCAAACATGGAGAGCAGACCAATGATGACTGTGCTGTGACAGAAACCTGGTTCAACAGCCCTAAGCACAAACAGAATGCTCAGCACCAGAGTCATACAATGCCCATAGCCAGGACAAACGTGAACTCCAGGGAACAGACACACTGACACAAAGCTCACCCACATCCAGTGCTGATGTCCACATCACCAGAGTGAGGAGGAGCCCATCACGGTGCATGTGCAAGGTAGGGAAGAATACTCACCAGCAGGGCAAAATGGTCCAAACGACCTCTCATCCTGTTGTATCCGACTACATGAAACATTCCTTGGAGTACATGAAAATGTATCACAGGGCAGCCTCAACACTCTAATAGCTATTGACCACCTCAACCCTCTCTTAAACACTGCCAATACTCAATGGACCTGAAGGCACAATCCCACCTATAAACACTCAGATGCCACAATGGGGAGGAAGTCATTGTCATCATCAAATGACATGCTGGACAACACCATCCATGGATCAGGGATCATGGAGCTTAACCTGGCATTAGGGCCTATGACAGATAGGTGCTAAAGGAACCACCACCCAACCTCGCCCACAAAAGGCAAGGCTCAAAAGGCAAATGAGCAACCCTAGAGTATCCAACCCTAAGGGCTCAACTTCAAAACTAAAGAAGTCTAAATCTCAAAGGAAAAAGCTCGAAGCCGGAAAACAATACTATGATGAACCTATGAACCTATGAACCTATGAACCATTATGATCATATATGGTTGAAGTAAACAATGCTCCACCTATAACAATAAGTGTTACAAGAACATCAGCATTTATACAGGTGTTGACTGAAACTAACATTTACTCCATTACATTCTATGTAAGAGACTAACAGATATATTAAACAAATACATACATATACATATACATAAACATTAACTGGGAAAGTGGGCTGGCCCTTCTCAGACCTCTACAAGCCATTGTCTACGCCATAAGAGCAAGACAAAATATAGACACTCACATACTATGGATAACTGTAGGTGGGAGCATGGAAAGAACATGCAGACTTCACACAATGACAGAAGGTTGAATTGTATCCATTTACTCATCCAGCTATCCATTACCAGGGTAACTGGGTGGTCTATGGACCATTTTCTGCTACTGCTTAGGCCATAGAGTCAAGAATAAGTGCTATCAATACACCTGGGCAAGTCAGTGCACCCAATAAATCAGTGTGTTGTAGGAAGATATAATAAAAGTATAGGATCCAGGGGAAATATGTGTAAGCATAAGCGAAATAAGCAGACCCCACACAGTCACCACAGCCAGAGAAAAGACCCAGAGATCCAGGGATAAGCCCCAGAACCACAGATAAGCCCCAGAGCTAACTTTGTTCCATTCCCTAAATTTGCCTCAGATGTCAAAAGTGAAAAATGTCTCCTCTCAATAACAATGACATTAGTATAAAATGACACTGAAGGATCACTACTGTCAGAAACTGGAAATATATCTTACCTCAAATTTCTACACAGTATCAATGCTCCTACAATGCAATTAGTGGCTGTCATTTTTCAGAGGTAATTACTAAGCTAACAGCCCTAAATGGCCTTTTTAAGCCAAGCCGTGCTTCCCAAATGTATCTGACAGGTTTTTTTTATACCACTCATTTTACTGACGGTATAGCTTGGTTATGGGTGGTCAAGCACCTACAAGCTTCTTCTTTCTAACAGGAATATGGGTGGCAGACCAGAGGTAAAGTTATGATTCTCCATCCACTGATCCAAGTTGTTCTTGAATGAGGGAAGGGAGGAACTCTGCTTCGCACAGATACAAAGCCTATTCCAGAGAAGGGGTAGTCTCTGAGAAACGCACTTGTTCCTCCAATGTCTCATTTATGCTGAAGATAAGGTTTGGGTCCTTAAATTGGATGTTTGCAATGCCATAGGTTTTGCAGATGTTCAACAAAACTCTACAAAAGATGGATCGGGAGATGGTTTGAAAGCCAGGCATAGATCACCTCTCAGCAGTCTGTAGAACAGTGAGAACAAGGATGAAGCTTTGAGATGGTCTGGGCAGGACATGTTTTTTTTACCCCATATATTCTTTTTGTGAGAAACCTCTGTGGACACAACATTCCTCCTTGCTGGTGCCCCTAGTAGGTGCTTGGACTAACTGGTCTACAGCATTTGTGTTGACAAAGTCCAGAAGTCTACATACCTGCAAGTTTGAAGTCATGTATGACTCACAGTTTATTGTAAGGGAGTTGAAGTTGCCCTTGATTATGGTACTGGGTTGAATGGAGAGTGAATCAAGTTCATTTAAGTAAGTGGTATGGATTTCCTGCGTCAAAGAGGGAGAACTATAGCTTGCAAAAATATGATAAGGGATTTTGCTCATGGTGAGGTGTATGTGGAGAAGCTCAGTTGCAACATACTGCTCAACCAACCTTGAGGTGTGATTATTGTTTTTCTTTTTTTAAACACCTGTATTAAATTATCACTCAATACATAGGCACACATACGTTAACAGAGAAGAAAAAACATATCAACATTTTCTTATTTACATACATTATATTTTTACAGCTCTTGTTTAGTCCAACATTACATAAATTGATCAATTCCTGCCTTCCCTTACACCTCACTTCTCCTCCTGAACATTATTTTGCATGCACTGATTCCATAAATTCCATGTATGTATATAATTTGCTCCTTCCCTTTTCTAAAGATCTCATTTCAGGTTTGTTTATATATAGTATACTATTCAATACTTCAAATACACTTTGATCATATTTTGATTTCCATTTTCTAGTAACTGCATTTTTGGCACCCATAATGTCCTTCTTTCGGCTTTTCCAAGTTAGGGGTGCCACAGCGGAACTCCGGTCTGCTAATTATTGGCAGTAGATTTTTAGGGTGCCAAGGTGCCATCCCGATGCCCAACTTTCAATGAAGGCACGCCCATTCATGCATGTCTTTCGAATGCCATTCAACCGCGGAGAGGACATGCAGACTCCACACAAAAGGCGCTCCAGCCAAGAATAAAACTGGGGAACCTCTTGCTATGAGATGACAACGCTACCGCTGCACCACAGCGGCTTAATAAGGCCTTATTATGTCCATGTAATTCAGATCCTGTGTCCCATCTCAAAAGAATCATTTCTTTAATCATAGCCATTTGTTTCTCCAATATTTCTGGTAAGAGTACTCTGTAGGGAATTATACAAATCTTTCAGCTCATTACACTCTAAAACACATGTTCTGAGATACCTCTTTCTTTCTCATCACAATTTCATAGATGTGATTTTTTTTTTTATATAAACTGAGAAACGTCCACCTTTTGTCCTGTTCTGTGCAGTAGGTGCTTTAAACGTGTGCAAGGCATTACAGCTTTGCATTTCTACAGTGCTCTCCATGGCTTTAAATCATGTCTCTGCAACTACACAGAAATGTACATTCTCCAGGGTGAGGATAGCTTGCAGGTAGTGAAGTTTTTTTATTAAGATTACTTGCATCGAACAGTATCATCTTAAGATTATTCTGGGTTGGTTTAGTTATGTCTGCTAATTTATCAGGTTGGTAATACCTAAAAAAGTCACTGTGGGTTGGAAATAGCCAATATTCAAAAGCCTAGAGGGGAACAGGTGCAGACCATCCCTAGCAAAACACTGTCATCTGTCCACCATATCATCCTATGCTGAAACATTATCTTTCATTTGTAACCAATTATTTTTGATC
Organism: Protopterus annectens; assembly: GCF_019279795.1. NCBI lineage: Eukaryota > Metazoa > Chordata > Ceratodontiformes > Protopteridae > Protopterus > Protopterus annectens. The sequence continues at coordinate 1,867,458,475 of NC_056729.1, forward strand.
ATATCACAGCGTCATCCTTGGAAAAGATAGAATATTGCTCAGTGCTCGGCTCATACTGGCCTGGGACATACAGTCCAAGAACTCCATTTCCCTGTTTATAATGTCCAAGGAGGTATGTCTCTGATCACTTACCTTCATATGGACTATGCCTGAATCACAAACATACTTGTGGCTCAGTGCAGTACGTCAAATATAGTTGGATTAGATTACACAAGATTAGCCAGTTCTTTTAGATTGGCTAGCTTATTTAACCCACCCTTACATGATTGTTTACGGTGCTTTGAAAAACTTTGTGAGATGGATTTCAGAGCATTGGATAATAACAAATTCAAACATAAACATAACAGTCTTAATATTAGTAAAGATCAACATGATTTTATTAAAGTGTTGCATGAATGTAATATCAGGGTTATGAAACCTGACAAGGGTGGAGGATTGGTCTTTATAGACCAGCATGTATATGTGACGAAAATGATGGAACAACTTAACACCGGGTTTTATAGGCTGTCAAGCATCAATGAGGTCAATATTGCATATTATAAGATTAGGGGTGTTCTGGAAGACCTCTTTTTAGAAAGGTTTATAGATATTGACCTATACAGATATTTGAACATCTCTGCCCCTAAATTACCAGCACTTTTTGGCACACCAAAAATTCACAAATCTGTAGATGACCCCCCGTTCAGATCAATTGAGGACGGTAGGGGGTCAATTACTTATGCGTGTGCTAAATACATTGATAGTGTTCTTAAACCTCTCATCGAACGTTTACCACAGATCTGTAAGGATTCTTGGAGTTTCCTACATAACATTAACAGTATTCCCTATAATCCTAATTATTTTTTTCTTACAACAGATGTAAGAGACCTGTATACGGGTCATACCACAAAAATTAGGATTAGAATGGATTAGGGAATTCTTGCTAATTAGGAAAGTTAGTGATGACATCATCTATCTGGTTGAAACTTTATTAGAACTAGTATTGACCTACAATTTTCTAGTGTTTGATGGTAACATTTACTTGCAAACCTCAGGTGTCGCCATACGTTCCCCATGTGGCGGTGCCTTTGTGAATTGCATCATGGCACACTGAGAAGATTCATTGCTTTTTAAAGAACCATTATTTAAAACCGACATCGCCTGGTATACTAGATACCAGGACGACATATTTATACTATGGAAAGGTTCAATGGAAGCTGCTACATTTATTTCTAGAATTTCCGAGTTAACAGAATTTCTTGAATTTACATATGACATTCAATATTCTAAGATTAATTTTCTTGACATTATGTTACAGAAAGATAGTTCCAACTGTAGATATAAAAGTGTCATATATAGGAAACCAACATATTCAAATGCCTTTTTGCACTTTAGCAGTTGTCATCCTTACCATCAGAAAAAAGCAATAGTCAAGGGGCAGATGGTAAGAGCAGCTAGGATAACAACTGATATAAGTGACTTCATTGAAGAATATAACAACTTGTCCTTCATGTTTACTAACAGAGGTTATCCTGACTCTTTGATTGTTGAGTTAGGTCTGAGGTTATGCATAAACATGAAATGGGTCATTTTAAACTGATTTTATCTGTTCAAAGTGGAGATTATAATACTGTGTCTGATAACTGCAGAACAGTAGTAAATAATGTAAATACCTCAGAATTTAGAACCAGCTTTTTATATACCTTTAATTTAGATCATGTACTTATTAGAAATATCCTGTATAAAAACTGGGCGTTAATCTTAGAGGATAAAGAGCTACTTATTAAGTTTGGGACAAAACCCAAAATAACATATAGGCGTGGCATTAATTTGAAAACATTGCTAGAAAGTAGGGGATATAACATTAATACAAACAAAAAATGTTGTGGGATGACAAAATGTGGTGCTTGTCGCCAGTGCAGTTTTATCAATGTTGGTGCTAATGTTACCATAAATGACAGGATTTACAAAATTATTGGGAATTTTAATTGTGATACCAAATCAGTTGTTTATGTTGCAAACTGCCAAAAATGTGCAGCTTTCTACATTGGTAAAACGGAGAGAAAGTTAAAACAGCGTATTTACGAACACACATATGCCATTTCCAAAAAAGATCTTACTAATGCTCTGGCATGACATATTGGTGAATACTCTGATCATAATTTTAAATTTATGGTTTTGAAGCATATAAATGAGGATATTAGAGCAGGACCTTGGCAGATACTGTTAGAAAATGAAGAACTTTTCTGGCAGATTAGAACTGCAGCACATTTATTTCCTGGTCTTAATGAATACACATCTATTCGCTGTGTGTTAAAACATATTGCACTAAGAAGATAGTGATATGAAAAATGACTTATTTTAGTTTAAAACTTATATATTTAAGTAGGGCTGTTATGGTTGTGCTTGTATATATACATATATTTTTATATTTATATAATTGTTTTTGTATTGCTTTTTATAGTTCATTTTTATAGGAAAATATTTTTATAGATGTTATGTTGCTTTAAACATGTAATTGCAATTAAGTTCATTATTATGTTATTAGGCTAAAGTATATATAGCCTTGATTCTTAAATGGAGTTTGTTTGAAGGAAAGCTATTTGGTTTTCCGAAAGCGCTTACAATAAATTTGGTTAAGTAGTTAAAGCAGCTTTGGTGCTTGCTCCTTCGCTTTTTGTGTTTTCAATAGTTGGATTAGATGCCGGTACGTCTCCGATCACTTATCCACATATGGACTATGCCTGAATCATACTCGTACTTGCGGCTCAGTGCAGTACTTCAAATACAGTTGGATTAGATGGAGGTATGTCTCCGATCACTTACCCACATACGGACTATGCCTAAATCATACCCATAAATGTGGGTCAGTGCAGTACTTCAAATAAAGTTGGATTAGATGGAGGTATGTCTCCGATCATTTACCCACATATAGACTATGCCTGAATCATACCCATAAATGTGGGTCAGTGCAGCACTTCAAATACAGTTGGATTAGATGGAGGTATGTCTCAGATCACTTACCCACATACGGACTATGCCTGAATCATACCCATAAATGTGGGTCAGTGCAGCACTTCAAATACAGTTGGATAAGATGGAGGTATGTCTCAGATCACTTACCTACATATGGACTATGCCTGAATCATACTCATAAATGTGGGTCAGTGCAGCACTTCAAATACAGATGGATAAGATGGAGGTATGTCTCAGATCACTTACCTACATATGGACTATGCCTGAATCATACCCATAAATGTGGGTCAGTGCAGTACTTCAAATAAAGTTGGATTAGATGGAGGTATGTCTCAGATCACTTACCCACATATGGACTATGCCTGAATCATACCCATAAATGTGGGTCAGTGCAGTACATCAAATACAGTTGGATTAGATGGAGGTATGTCTCCGATCACTTACCCACATATGGACTATGCCTGAATCATACTTGTACGTGTGGCTCAGTGCAGTACTTCAAATACAGTTGGATTAGATGGAGGTATGTCTCCGATCACTTACCCACATACGGACTATGCCTGAATCATACCCATAAATGTGGGTCAGTGCAGTACATCAAATACAGTTGGATTAGATGGAGGTATGTCTCCGATCACTTACCCACATACGGACTATGCCTGAATCATACCCATAAATGTGGGTCAGTGCAGCACTGCAAATACAGTTGGATTAGATGGAGGTACGTCTCCGATCACTTACCCACATACGGACTATGCCTGAATCATACCCATAAATGTGGGTCAGTGCAGTACTTCAAATAAAGTTGGATTAGATGGAGGTATGTCTCCGATCACTTACCCACATACGGACTATGCCTGAATCATACCCATAAATGTGGGTCAGTGCAGCACTTCAAATAAAGTTGGATAAGATGGAGGTATGTCTCAGATCACTTACCTACATATGGACTATGCCTGAATCATACCCATAAATGTGGGTCAGTGCAGTACATCAAATACAGTTGGATTAGATAGAGGTAAGTCTCAGATCACTTACCCACATACGGACTATGCCTGAATCATACCCATAAATGTGGGTCAGTGCAGTACATCAAATACAGTTGGATTAGATGGAGGTAAGTCTCAGATCACTTACCCACATACGGACTATGCCTGAATCATACCCATAAATGTGGGTCAGTGCAGTACATCAAATACAGTTGGATTAGATGGAGGTAAGTCTCAGATCACTTACCCACATACGGACTATGCCTGAATCATACCCATAAATGTGGGTCAGTGCAGGACTTCAAATACAGTTGGATTAGATGGAGGTATGTCTCCGATCACTTACCCACATACGGACTATGCCTGAATCATACCCATAAATGTGAGTCAGTGCAGCACTTCAAATAAAGTTGGATTAGATGGAGGTATGTCTCCGATCACTTACCCACATACGGACTATGCCTGAATCATACCCATAAATGTGGGTCAGTGCAGCACTTCAAATACTGTTGGATTAGATTCTGATTTCCTTTTTCTAGTAACTACATTGAGAATGTGGGTGATCTTGCAGATCCTGGTCTTTCATAAGCGACTAACTGTAACCTCTCCTTGCTCAGCCTGGTGAATAGGACATTGCTGTGCCTCACAATGGAGTCCCCTATGACCATAATGTTAGCTTGAGTGGTAATCTACATTGTGTTTTTAGACTTAAGAGACACTGTGAGTTGAAGCTGGATGTGCTGTGGTAGGTGTTATTTGGTGGTGTGTTGCTGAGGGAACTTATTGCAGTTACTGTGGCTGGGAGGCCGTTGAGGGTTTGGTTTGGGAAGATAACCCAAGAGCCTCAGCATATGTAGGTCTATGTCCTACAGTGTATGTGTGGCAGGTATTGTGTAGTGGTGTTTGTAGCTGACAAAATATTTCATATTTGTACTATGTGAAATCATTGCCACTAGAGACAGTGTACGAGTACATCTCTCACATGCTGTATCAGATTGTTTACGTAGGTGGTTGTCAGAATACAAGAAACAATTACCAGTTTGTTTTAGGATGCATGTTTCTACAAAGATGGCTTCCAAGAGAGTAAGAAAATGCATGTCCATAATGTTTGGTAAAAATAATGTGGGTGGTACTGTAGGATTCTGTGCTTCTCTGTGTAACCAGTGTGAGGGATAGCAGATTTGCTAGGGGTGCTAGTTGGATAAGAAGTAGAATCTTAGCTGCATGTCATGGAGAAATGCCACTCATCATGCAAATCTGAGGCAGTGTGCACTAACTGACTGGGGTAATATGAAACAGAAGCTAGCTCAGGCTCTAAGATTTGGGGGGGGGGCCTCTCAGTTTGATCTTTCAACGTTCAGCATTGAGTACATGAGATGGCACTGGGAGGAGCTTCTAAAGCTAAATTTACACTAGGGGTGGACAGCTCAAAAGCCACCAAGTTTAAGAAGTAGGGATTGGGAAAATGGGACTAGAAACCTGGTGACAAGAGTCTCACTAGTGATGTAAACAGTGCTACAGGGATAAAGACATGACTACAAACCTGGTGACAAGAGTCTCACTAGTGATGTAAAGAGCCTGTGCTACAGGGATAAAGACATGACTACAAACCTGGTGACAAGAGTCTCACTAGTGATGTAAACAGCCTGTGCTACAGGGATAAAGACATGACTACAAACCTGGTGACAAGAGTCTCACTAGTGATGTAAAGAGCCTGTGCTACAGGGATAAAGACATGACTCCAAAGCTGGTGACAAGAGTCTCACTAGTGATGTAAACAGCCTGTGTTACAGGGATAAAGACATGACTAGAAACCTGGTGACAACAGTCTCACTAGTGATGTAAAGAGCCTGTGCTACAGGGATAAAGACATGACTACAAACCTAATGACAGGAGTCTCACTAGTGATGTAAAGAGCCTGTGCTACAGGGATAAAGACACGACTAGAATCCTGGTGACAAGAGTCTCACTAGTGATGTAAAGAGCCTGTGCTACAGGGATAAAGACACGACTACAAACCTGATGACAGGAGTCTCACTAGTGATGTAAACAGCCTGTGCTACAGGGATAAAGACATGACTACAAACCTGGTGGCAAGAGTGTCACTAGTGATGTAAACAGCATGTGCTACAGGGATAAAGACATGACTACAAGCCTGGTGACAAGAGTCTCACTAGTGATGTAATCAGCCTGTGCTACAGGGATAAAGATATGACTACAAACCTGGTGACAACAGTCTCACTAGTGATGTAAACAGCCTGTGCTATAAGGGATAAAGACATGACTACAAACCTGGTGACAACAGTCTCACTAGTGATGTAAACAGCCTGTGCAATAAGGGATAAAGACATGACTACAAACCTGGTGACAACAGTCTCACTAGTGATGTAAACAGCCTGTGCAATAAGGGATAAAGACATGACTACAAACCTGGTGATGAGAGTCTTAACTAGTGGTGTAATGAGCTTGTGCAACACAGATAAAGACATGACTACAAACCTGGTGACAAGTGTCTCACTAGTGGTGTAACCAGACTGTGCTGCAGAGACAAAGACATGACTACAAACCTGGTGACAAGCATCTCAGTAATGATGTAATGAGCCTGTGCTACAGGGATAAAGACATGACTACAAACCTGGTAACAGGAGTCTCACTAGTGATGTAAAGAGCCTGTGCTACAGGGATAAAGACATGACTACAAACCTGGTGACAAGAGTCTCACTAGTGATATAATGAGCCTGTGCTACAGGGATGAAACAATGAGGTGCATTCAAAACACGTTTTTATCTGTGCCTTATAGCTAATTTATCACATTTGCACTGTGAAGAAGTGGGATTGTCAGAGAGATGAAGAAAGTAGACAGGAGTATAAGGAGATGAGGTGCATGGCAAAGAGAGAGGTGGCGAAGGCTAAGGATAAGGCATATGATGAGTTGTATGAAAGGTTGGACACTAAGGAGGAAGAAAAGGACCTGTACTGACTGGCTAGACAGAGAGACCGAGCTAGGAAAGATGTGGAGCAGGTAAGGGTGATAAAGGATAATGAGGGAAACATACTCACAAGCGAGGAGAGTGTGTTGAGCAGATGGAAAGAGTACTTTGAGGGTCTGATGAATGAAGAGAATGAGAGGGAGAGAAGGTTGGATGATGTGCAGATAGTGAATCATGAAGTGCAGCAGATTAGCAAGGAGGAAGTAAGGATAGCAAGAAAGAGGATGAAGAATGGAACGGCTGTTGGTCCAGATGACATACCTGTGGAAGCATGGAGGTGTTTAGGTGAAATGGCAGTGGAATTTTTTACTAGATTGCTTAATGAAATCTTGGAAATTGAGAGGATGCCTGAGGAATGGAGAAAGTGTTTTGGTACTGATTTTTAAGAATAAGGGTGATGTGCAGAGCTGTAGTAACTACAGAGGGACTAAACTGATCAGTCACAGCATGAAGTTATGGGAAAGAGTAGTGGAAGCTAGGTTAAGAAGGGAGGTGATGATTAGTGATCAGCAGTATGGTTTCATGCCAGGAAAGAGCACTACAGATGTGATGTTTGCTTTGAGAGTGTTGATGGAGAAGTACAGAGAAGGTCAGAAGGAGTTGCATTGTGTCTTTGTGGACGTAGAGAAAGCATATGACAGGGTGCCTAGAGAGTAGTTGTGGTACTGTATGAGTAAGTCGGGAGTGTCAAAGAAGTATGTAAGAGTGGCACAGAATATGCACGAGGGTAGTGTAACAGCGGTGAAGTCTGCGGTGGGAGTGACGGTTGCGCTTAAGGTGGAGGTTGAATTACATCAAGGATCATCTCTGAGCACTTTCTTATTTGCAATTGTGATGGACAGGTTGACAGACGGGATCCGACAGGAGCCCCCGTGGACTACGATGTTTGCAGATGACATTGTGATCTGTAGTGAGAGTAGGGAACAGGTGGAAGAGACCCTGGAGAGGTGGGGATATGCTCTAGAGAGAAGAGGAATGAAAGTCAGCAGGACTAAGACAGAATATGTGTGTGTGAATGAGAGGAAGGATAGAGGAATGGTGAGGATGCAGGGAGTAGAGGTGGCGAAGGTGGATGAATTTAAATACTTGGGATCAACAGTTCAAAGTAATGGTGAGTGTGGAAGAGAGGTGAAGAAGAGAGTACAGGCAAGATGGATTTGGTGGAGAAGAGTGTCAGGAGTGATTTGTGACAGGCGAGTACCAGTAAGAGTGAAAGGAAAGGTCTACAAGAGGGTAGTGAGACCAGCTATGTTATATGGGTTGGAGACAGTGGCATTGACAAAAAGGCAGGAGTCAGAGCTGCATGTGGCAGAGTTAAAGATGTTAAGATCTGCACTGGGTGTGACAAGGATGCACAGGATTAGGAATAAGTATATTAGAGGGTTAGTCCAGGTTGGAAGGTTTGGAGACAAAGCCAGAGAGGTAAGATTACATTGGTTTGGACATGTGCTGAGGAGGGATGCAGAGTATATTGGGGAAAAGATGCTAAGGATGAAGCTGCCAGGTAACAGGAAAAGAGGAAGGCCTAAGATAACTTTTATGGATGTGGTGAGAGAGGACATGCAGGTGGTTGGTGTGACAGAGCAAGATACAGAGGACAGGAAGAAATGGAAACAGATGATCCACTGTGGCAACACCTAACGGGAGCAGCCAAAAGAAGAAGATCACATTTGCAATGTTTTAAAAAAATTACTGGTTAGCTGCATTTTATTACTGTTTAACTGTATTTCAAATCTATGTTTTGCAATTTATTACTGTTTAACTGTATTTTACTTCATTTCATTACTGTGAGCTGTATTTTTTCATACTGTGAGTTTTGTTTTGTCTGCAATTAGTTAATCTGTGCTTTTCTGTGAGTTTTACTGTGTTCTTAACCCTTAAATTGTTGCTGTATCTAGAGTTGTTTGTTTTTGCCTTCTGTGATTCTGGCAGTCATTTTGTGTTTGCTTTCTGTATTTCTGGCAGCCATCTTGTGTTGTTAGGGGTCTGTCTTCTTAGCTACTGAGAGTAACATGGCTGCCTGGACCTTCTCTGGCACAAGCTGATTGGTAAAGAGAGCAGGGGCTAGTAGGATTGGCTAGATTTCTGTGTTACTAGAATTTTCTATTTTTTGTGGTATTTAAACCCTATGTTTGAGCTGGTTTTGGCTTGTTTGCACAATGTGCACCACAGGTGCACTGTTTTTAACCCATTGTGAGGTATTCCAGCTACAGATTCTTTCCTTAGTAACACTTGTATGATCACCTAGTAGTACTTATCGTAGACCTTCCACTCTTTACCCCCTTAGCTCTCTCTGGCCTCTCTCTCTCAGATTCTGACAAATATGGATGGAGACCATTTCCTATGGTTTCTCCTGCCAGTCTGGTTGATATGGCCATCCTGAAATATTGTAGCCACCCTCAACTACTACCATCTAGGAACATAACTTGTGAGAGATGCAATTACATTAAGAACCTAGACTCTATGCTCTCTCCCTCACAAGCCGGTATATCTGGCACAGAGAAAGTTGTCAAAACAAACACTACACCTCAAACACCACCTGAACCTACACAACACACACACACATATGAGGAGGTCCTCAACAAAGTATATCCAAACAAGAGAGATATCTGAGATAAAAACACAGGCAAACTCCACAACCCACCACACCACACACAGTCCACACACCTGTGTTTCACAGCCACTAAGGCCTAACCATAAACCCAACATATTAGTCATAGGAGACTCCATTGTGAGACACACAGATGTGCTCCTAACCAGACTGGATAAGAATAAAGTCATGGTTAGTTGTTTGTCACGTGCCAAAATCCGCCATATCACACATGCACTCAAGTCTCTCAACAACAGGTACTGTTATGATTCTGTCATAGTCCATGTTGTCGTAAATGACTTGAGATGTACCCCCTGGAAATCTGGAAATATAGAGTTGATAAGCATATTTTTGGCACTTTTTTAACTGTTCAGAGTTCTGCACTTTCTTAATTTTTGCTTGACTAAATTATTTATATATTTGCTGGCATTGTTTTCTGATCTGTGCTGAAACTGGTTTTCTCCCACACTATTCCTGTTGTGTTCTTAAAGTTGGTAAAATTGGTCTAACAGCTTTTGCGTTATCTGATTGTCTCAAGGTGTGCTGGTATACAAAATATATTCCCTCTTTGTAAAATCCTGCATATCATTTCTAGAATATCCTTGTGTTCTGACTGAGAGTGCGTCTCAAACAATCTGGAAATATAGAGTTGATAAGTATATTTCTGGCACTGTTTTAACTGTTCAGGGTTCTGCACTGTTTTAATTTTTGCTTGACTGAATTATCCATATATTTGTTGGCATTTTCTGATCTTTGCCAAAACTGGTTTTCTCCCACCCTATTCCTGTTCTGTTCTTAAAGTTGGTGGCTTTTGCAGTTGCCCGTTCCTACTGTAAATTTGATCTGGGACACTTCTTCCAGTCCCATTTCTTTAGCTCATTCTACCGAATGCAGAGATCATTTGGGAAGGCCAAACTCCTTAATCCCTTAATCTTGAATTATCTTCTATTCCTGCTCTCTCCCTTTTTATTTTATAAAAAAAGACACTTTATTCAGCTGCTAATATTTTTCAAATTTGTGTTTCTTCCTGCTACTGTTACTTCATCTCACTTTGCTTTTTCCTGCTACTTGCTGCCTATTCTCTAAAGTGTTCAACTGCATCTTTTCTGTTGCATTTATTACTGCTTGTTTATAGCCTGTCTAAATTGTTAAATGTTATTCTAAGCTCTTAGTTTTAGTTTAGGCACTTGGGCTTTAGACCCACCCCTTCTCTCTCCCTGGCCTTTCTTCCTCAAATTCAGACAAATATGGATGGACAATTTCCTACAATTTCTCCTGCCAGTTTGGTTAATATGGGCATCCTGAGACAGTGTAGCAACTGCCTCATATATACCAATACCCATCTACTACTACCACCTAGGAACACAATCTGAGAGAGATGCAGTTACATAAGGAACCCAGAGTCCAAGTTCTCTCCCCATCAAGCCAGTATATCTGGCACTGAAAAGGTTGTCAACACAATCACTACAACCCAACCACCACCCACACAACATAAACCTACATATGGGGAGGTCCTCCACATAAACATATCCAAACAAAGGAGACCTCTGAGGCAAAAAACACAAGTGATCTCCACAGCCCTCCACACCACATATCATGCATAGTCTGCACACCTGTGCCTCACAACCACTAAGGACTCACCAGAAACCCAACATATTAGTCATAGGAGACTCCATTGTGAGGCACACAGATGTGCCTCTCACCAGGCTGGATAAGGTGAAAGTCACAGTTAGTTGCCTGTCAGGTGCCAGAATCCGCCATATCACACACACACACACACACACACACACACACACACACACACACACTCAAGTCTCTCAACAACAGGTACTGTTATGACTCTGTCATAGTCCATGTTGGAGTGAATGGCTTGAGATGCACCTCTCTGGACTATAAGAAGAGAGACCTGATTGAGCATGCTGATTATGTGTCCCAGGCAGGTATGTCCCTAGCCTTAAGCAGCATTCTGCCATCATCCAAGAATGATGCAACAATGCAAACAAAAAATGATTGAGTTTAAAAACTGGCTTCATTTCTGAGATCATTCCAGGGGGATCCAGTACCTGACAGCCTGGGAAGATATGATCAACAGACCACGATACCTTGCCAAAGATGGCCTGCATCTGTTCCACCTGGGCTTCAGGCGTCTGGCATAGGCACCTGCCTCCCTATAATGAATTTTCTAGGAAAAGTGATGAGGTTAAAACTACCAAACAAACATTTCAACAAAACACAAATTAAAGGTCATGCCACTAAACGCTAGGAGTCTAAACATGAAACTGCACTCATTGCAATCATTCCTAACCCTGGGAAATGCTGACATCTGTGCAGTCACAGAAACCTGGTTCAAAGCTGTGGAGAGCACCTCTGCCTTACCTGGTTATTCATCCTATCATCCATTCAGACCCCAGACTGTGGGAAGTAAAGCCAAAGGAGGTGGAGTTTCAATATGCATTTAAGACATATACACCTCCAGGCTGGTCAAACAGTATGACACACAGGAGACATTCCAGGTGTAGTTAACCACTGACAACACCTTCATTCAAATCATAGCTAGCTACCGGCCCCCACATCTGACTCAAGATGCCCAATATGACTATTTGGACCTGCTGGAATTCATCAAGATTCAACTGTTTATCCTGTCCTGGGTGACTAACTTCCCAAACATAGACTGGAAGAACTACTCATGCCAGAACACAAATGCCCACAGATTCCTTGATTCTATCAGTGCAAATGCCTTGGAACAGCTAGCCAATACCCCCACAAGGGCTGATAATATCTTGGACTTGGTATTAACCAACACGAGTAATCACTGCAGCATCCCTATAGTATCACCCCCCCTCCGGAAAGATCCGACCACAAAGCGTTCACTTTCGAAGTCACCATCTCTCTGAACCCACCTCTAGCTAGGATCAGACATATAAACTTCTCCAAAGCTGATTACAGCCTTCTGAGGGATGATATAAACAGCTTCAAAGCCCCCTCCCCCTCTGTAGGAACTGGCACCAATATTCAAAACTACACCAAGGCACTATATGAGAATTTGTACAGATGCATGGAATCAGGAATACCCAACAGAACTAAGTCATTCTCCAGAAGGAAGAGTAAACCTGTCTGGTGGACATCTGCAATAAATAAACTCTAACAAAAAGAAAGAAATGCTGTCCAAGACCAAGAAGGAGCAGGTGGCCAATTGGAAGCAATGTCTCTTTAGCCTGAACAAGCAAATAAGAGCACTAGTGAAATCCTCCAAATCAAACTGCGAGTCGAAATTGGCCACATCTACTCGAGACAATCATAAGGCCTACTTCACATATGTCTGCAACCTCAAAAGAAACACCCAGATCTGTTCAGCACTGGTGGTCAAGGACACCACATATACAAATGCTGTAGATATATCAAACTTGCTGGATGACAGATTGAGTAAAACTTTACCCCTCTGTCCTCCCATCAGTAAATCAGGACATCCCCAGTACCTGCCCCCTTCCCCTTATATCTAGGGAACAAGTCATCACTGCTCTCTAAAAGGCAAAAATACAGCCTCCATGGGACCTGATAACATCCCAGGCTGCATCCTACATGAACTCAGGTAGGAACTTGCAGCACCATTAGACACCCTATTCAACCAAAGCCTGAGTACTGGCTTCATCCCAGCTGAGTGGAGGATAGCCACTGTCATCCCTTTACACAAAGGTGGGGTGTCCACCAATCCAAGAAATTATAGACCCATCTGCCTAACTAGCCTGATCTACAAGTCCATGGAACGGATAATCATGGCTCTCATTAACAAGGACATTGGCAACCTTCAAATGCTTGATCCCACACAGTTTGGCTTCATCAAGGGGAGGTCATGTCTGCTAAATTTGGTCGACTTCTTTGAGACAGTTACCAAAGCCATGGATGAGAGGAAGACAGTGCACACTGCCTACCTTGACCTGGCCAAAGCCTTTGACACTATTTCCCACTCAGGCATAATTGATAAATTCTCTCAATTAGGCATCAATCCATATACTCAAAAAAGGCAAAAATACACAGGAACAGGTGAAAGGTGTGGTACCAGAAAACTATACAAAGTAAAAAGTAACAAACAAGTACTGGACCAACACAGTTAGACAAAAACTTTAATTTATTAGCAAAACAAAACAAGAGAAGTGAGCTCTTTCGTGATAACACTATCACTTCCTCAGACTGTTGAACAAGTAAAAAACAAGAAGTCATGTACTCACCATAACGTTTGATGTATGTAGTCTATCTCGCCTCACATTCTTACCCGTGGGTTCGGAGCCCGACCCGGCCGATTTTACTAGCTCGAAGTCTCTCATTGGCTGGGCTGAGCAGATATCCCATGGTGCACTGCTCCATATCCCCAGATCTAGTTTGCTGTGAAAATCATTTGTACTCCATACACACCTCACATCCATATAAAGAATAAGCCAAGCAAGGGGACTCTGTAGATGACAACCTAACCTCCAAATCCTCCAGGAAGGGGGAAGATGGGAGGGTAAGTAAGAATGTGAGGTGAGATGGACTACATATATTGAATGTTATGGTGAGTACATAACTTCTTGATGTTATATAGTCCTATCTCGCCTACATTCTTACCCGTGGGATAGTGTCCCTAGCACCTACATCCTGGGTGGCTCATAGGAAAATACTCCTGAGAACTGTGGAGCCAAAGAAAGACCTGCCCATGGAGACCACGTCAAATTTGTAATGAGAAACAAAAGTGTGAGGAGAAGCCCAAGTAGCTGGAGCACATATATCATCCATTGACAATCTAGCTTGATAGGATGTGGATGTAGAAACAGCCCGAGTAGAATGTGCCTTGACTGGAAATGGCAATTTTTACCTCCTGCCTGATAGATGAAAGAGATACAACTGGCTATCCATCTAGACAGTGTGACCTTGGATACCGGAGAACCCATTCGGTTTTCCGAAAAGGAGACAAAGAATTGGTCAGATTTCCGGATATCTTTTGTCCGGTGTAGATAGAAGCGTAACTGTCTATGTACATCCAATTGGTGAAATCTAAATTCTGCCTTGTTGGAAAAGTGGGGGAAGAAAACAGGCAGCTCAATGGACTGATTCATGTGAGACACGGAAGCCACTTTAGGAAGGAATGAGGGGTTTGGTCTAAGAGAGACTCTATCTTTATGGAAGATTAAATATGGGGCTTTGATGGAGAGGGCTTGAATTTCCAAAACCTGCCTCGCTGAAGTGATTGCTGTTAAGAATGCTGTTTTCCATGTCAAGAATTTCAATTCACAGGTAGCTGCAGGCTCAAATGGTGGTAAAGAAAGGGCTTGTAGAACAAAATTGAGATCCCAGGGCATGATAGGTTCGGACACCGGGGGACGAAGCAACAGAGTACTTTTGAGGAATGCTTTGCATAGTCTATGTGCCATGAGACTGGGTTCATTCGCTATGTGGAAATTAGATATCGCCGCCAGTTGAACTTTGATGGTGGCTGATGCGGACCCCTGATGGAAAAGTATAGACAAGAACTCCAGAACTGAATCTATTGGAGCTGTGTAAGGATCAATGCCTCTGGTATGTGCCCAGATAGAGAACCTTTTCCATTTACTAGAATAAATATTTCTAGTGGATGCTTTATGAGAGGACAATAATATATGGACCACTTCCGATGAAAAGTTATGAAGTCTGACTAACAATGGAAGTGGAGTAGCCAGGCTGTCAACTGGAGGGTCATCAGGGAGGGGTGGAACTGTCCTGACATGTCTGTCAGTAAATCAGGTTGAGGGTCCAGAATCCAAGGAGTGCCCACAATGTATGGTTGAAGAAAGGGAAACCAGACTTGACGAGGCCAGTGTGGAGCAATCAGAATCATTCTGCTTCCCAAGGATTGCGCTTTCTGAATCACCCTTGACAGTAGGGGAAACGGAGGGAAAGCATAAAGCAGACTGGAGGGCCAACCGTGAACCAGAGCGTCCCTGGGTGATTCCCCTTGTGGGGGGATCAGCGTGAAGTAGTTGCTGCATTTCGCATTGAGAGGGCTGGCAAAAAGGTCGCAGCAAGGCTGACCCCATCTGCTGAAGATTCGCTCTGCAACCAGGCAATTCAGGGACCACTTGTAAGGCATCAGGATAGCTCTGCTTAGCCTGTCCGCAATCATGTTGGACTTCCCCGGAATGTGCGTTGCCACCAGAAACCGTTGGGAAGCTATTGCCCAATGCCACACTCGCATAACCTCTCTGCACAGAGGGTAAGACCGGGTTCCCCCTTGATTGTTGAGATACCACACTACTGACATGTTGTCGGAGTGTATCACAATCGTCACTAGAGGAAGAACCCTCTGAAGTGCCTGCAACGGTTTACTATTGAAATGTCAAATGGCACTACATCGACTGTACTATAGTCGAACACGGAAGTTCGAAAATAGTAATGTCGACGACAAAAAAACAATCTAGGACTGTGTTTTAACATGGGTCGAGGTAGGGGAGATGTTTGTAGTACTGAGTAATACTGAACACCTACCTCGACCCATGTTAAAACCATTCCTAGATTGTTTTTTTGACATCGACATTACTATTTTCGAACTTCCGTGTTCGACTATAGTACAGTCGACGTAGTGCTGTTCGACATTTTAATAGTAAACCGCCTGCAACGCAAGAAGCACTGCTCTCATCTCCAGGATGTTTATATGCAAATGTATCTCATGTTCTTGCCACATGCCTTGGACTGTACTGCCAAGATAATGCCCCCCCCCCATCTGGGAGGCATCCGTGGTCACCGTGGCAATCAGGACGGGTGGAACGAAGGGCTTTCCCCCGTTCAAATTGTTGATGCACAGCCACCAACGGAGGTCCTGCTTGCATCTGTCCATGAGGAAGATGGGATGAGATAGTGGGAGTCTTTGAAGAGACCATTGAACAAAGAGGAGCCATTGAAGTCATCTCATGTGTAATCTCACTAGAGGGACCAACATGATAGCTGCTGCCATGGTCCCTAGGAGTTGGAGAACCAATCTTGCCTTCGCTTGTCTCAGGGGCATCAGCATGTGTATCTGTTGTTGTAATACTGTGATCCTTTCTTGTGGTAAAAATGCTCGCATTCAAATGGTGTCTAATTCTGCTCCTATAAAGGTGACACGCTATGAGGGCAATAAGGCAGATTTTTCCCAATTTATTGTTATGCCCAACTGGTGACATAGACTGATGGTAGCGTCCCTGGTTTGAACTAGTTGATGCCTGGTGGAGCGGTAAGGAGCCAGTCATCCAGGTATGGAAATACCTGGAATCCCTGACATCTCAAGTGAGCCGTCACCACAGCCATACATTTGGTGAACACCCTGGGGGTTGTGGTGAGACCAAAGGGCAGCGCTCGAAACTGGAAGTGACTGGCTCCCAGCCAGAAGCATAGGTGACTCCTGGATGCTCTGTCCATTTGCACATGGTAGTAAGCATCCTTGAGGTCAATGGAGCGCATCGATACCTCCTCTCCCAACAATGGGAGAATCGATTGTAGTATGACCATACGGAACTTGGACTTGTGTACGTGATTGTTGAGTTGGCTGAGATCTAGTATGGGTCTCAGGTCCCCTGTTCTTTTCGGCACCAAAAAGAATCTTGAGTAAGTCCCTAATCTGATTTGGTCTGAGGGGACACGCTGGATAGCTCCTCTTTTTTTAGCAGCTGCGAGACCTCTGAGGCTGCTTGATCCCTATGACTGGGTGGTACGTCTGGGATTTTTCTGATTGGCGGGGGTACTGACGAGAATGGAAGGAGGTAACCTCCAGAAATTATCCATAATACCCATCAGTCCTGGGTAATTCTTTCCCAGGCTTCCGGATATAAGGAAATTCAACCCCGACTGGCTCTGGATAAGTGCAGTCGGGCACACCCTCAGGAATGAGAGTATGGAGAACCACGGAAGGAGTCACGGTCTCCCGAATTGCGGGGGGCCCCTCTGCCTCTGGGGTGACATCTCCCTGAATAACCCCCCCCCACCTCTGGAGAGGGGTTCACCTTGTGCGGCAGGAAAAACTCTGATTTCTTGAACCACATCCCCCCCCACTGGGCCTTGGGATAAGGCCTAGAAGGAAGGGAAAAACAGACCCCTACGGCAGACAGGGTCTTTCCCTCTTGCTCGCACCTGGTGAGGGTGTCTTTCACTTTGGTCCCAAACAAGGAGGAACCATCAAAAGGGGCGTCAGTGAAGGAAGACTTGAAGGCCTCTGCAAAGTGACACAGGTGCAGCCAGGCTTGCCTCCTAAGGGTGACCCCTCAGCTTGCTGCCCTACTCGCTCCCTTGGCTGCATACGAAATGAGCCACATGGATGAGTTGACAATGGAGTTGAGAGTAGAAACCTGGGCGTTAACCGACTGAGCCACCACCTCAGGAACGTTACCCGAAAGAGTATCTCCTAACTCTTTGAGGAGATCTCTCTGGAGCCGAGTGAAATGAGACAAGTAATTCAGCGACCGTAACGTAAAGGTCGCTGAGAAGAGGGTATGCTTCCCGTACTGGTCCATGGTCCTAGACTCCTTGTTAGGAGGATGGACGGATGAAAAAGACTCTGCTACTTCCTTCAGGGTGGCTGCCACCACCACCATGGCATCTACAGGAACTCCTTTAGACAAAAACTCTTTGCCCGGGGGGGGCGGAAAGAAACTTGTTGGGATGCCTGGGCACGGGCTCCACAGAATCAGGGTTCTCCCACACTCTTCGACAAATCAGGTCAAGGAGTTCGTCAAAGGGTGGAGATAAACAGGAGGCGGAGGGTTGAGCACCGAAAGCCTTAAGGAATACTGACTCCTCCTCGGAAGGGGCTTTGGAAGGCCAGTCACCTCTTTGTTTCAGTATCTCCATGATATCAGAGAAGGAAACATCAGAGGATGACTTGGGGGACCCCTCTGATTCCTCGAGTTTAGTATCAGAGGTGAGGGACTTGTCTTGGGAGTCTATGTGCATCCTCTTGCACGTTTTCTTTCTGGGGGGCTCCTCAGGCACCAACTCTGAGGGACCTTCAGAAATTAGGGGACCACTCGTGGGGGTATCCCTAGGCTCTGGTGCTCTGCTGTCCATGGATGGGTGGTGAACAGAAGCTCTCACTGGAGTGGTGGGGGGCGGAGTGACCAACCCGCCTGATGTAGCTGACGACCTGGCCAGCGCGGTCCGCATAGCCTCGAAGGCCGGCCCCCCCGAGTCCGAGGAGTGACCAGTCTCCGAGGTCATGACAGGAATCGGAGTTCCCCGAGCCGAAGCACCAAGAGGTAGACTCAGAACCGAAATAAGTGCCGAGATGTCCCCCTCAGGCCTTTCCGAAGAGTCCCAAGTCTCGAACCCCGATGACAGAGCCGACGAGGTCGGAGCCGATGTCGGTACTGATGGAGCCGAATGGGGCATCGGAACTGGCCTAGAAACATCACATGGCACGGAACACTCTGACTCCAAAGACAGAGATGCGCTCGGAGGAGGAATGATCAACGAAGGTGTCGGGACGGGCTCTGGAGCCGACTGGGTCGGAGCCGAAAACAATTTTGCCAAAACCAGTGACTGGAGGAGCTTCTGAACCACCCTATCCACATCCACATCTGAAAGGGTCCTGGAAGATTTGGAGGACAGGGATGGAGAATGCGATCTCCTCTCAGGAGAAGTAGGTTTGAGACTAGGCGATCAGCTCCTAGGAGGTTCCAATACAATTGGAGCCGA
This sequence comes from Protopterus annectens, assembly GCF_019279795.1. Classification (NCBI taxonomy): domain Eukaryota; kingdom Metazoa; phylum Chordata; order Ceratodontiformes; family Protopteridae; genus Protopterus; species Protopterus annectens. Next base: position 1,867,477,671 of record NC_056729.1, read on the forward strand.
CGCCGGTTCCATAGATACCGATCCTTCCTGCAGCCCCGAGGACAGTGGAGCCAAGGAGGTCGATGCAGTTTTAGGCATTTTCTCCGAAGGCTCCGATGAAGCTGACGGAGCTGGAGATCTCTCTTTTGACTTTCCAGATTTAGGCTTGCCACTGGAAGCCGAATCCATAGCCTCTTCAAAAGAGGGTTTCAATAGTCCCTTTAAGATTAGCTTATTCTTTCTCTCTTGGAGAACTCTAGGGCTGAACGCATGACAAAAGCTGCAGGATTCCTGCAGATGGATGGCTCCTAAGCAGTAAGACACAAATGGAATGTCCATCGGTTATGGACAATTTGTACCCACATTTTGAGCACTTTTTAAATCCCGAAGGTTTATGCTCCTTCATATCCTTAGACATTTTAACTACTGCACCCACAACGCAAAAACCAAGTCAGTACAAGAACAGCTGTTAACTATATAAAGGCGGGAATGACACTGAGGTAACCAACACCAAAGCAGCGATCAAACTGCACACAAACTCTAGCACAAATTCAAACAATGGAACACAAGGAGAGGGTAGCCAAAACCTCTAATTTAAACGGTTTGGGGAAAACACAGAAGGAAACAGAGGGGAACTAAGCCCTCTAATTAAAATGGGCCTAGCCCAGGGAACAGTAAGAGCGATACCACACAAAACTCACAATAACCAAGCCTAACACACCAGACAAAATTAGACAGATCTAAACAATAGCTATAAAAATAGCTTTTGATTGAATCAAACTTCTCTTAAATGAAGAAAAAAAGGTACTTAGCCACAGTCAAGCGAGACCATGTCCTAGCTACACGAGCAGCAAACGAGATCTGGGAATACGGAGCAGTGCACCATGGGATACCTGCTTAGCCCAGCCAATGAGAGACTTCGAGCTAGTAAAATCAGCTGAGTCAGAGCCGATATTCGGCTCCGATCCCACGGGTAAGAATGAAGGCGAGATAGGACTACATAACATCATGAGTTTAAAAAGGAAGCAGAACCAATCAACTATCATATGCAAATCTCATAAATTAATTAAAAGGTACAAACAGAGCAAAACTTATTATAAATACAAATAAAACAATTCAAATATGAAGCTTAAGTTAAAAACAACATTAATGCTTAAGTGGATGTGCTTTCAAGAATGGTTTAAGGCGGAAAATGCCATTTAAACCAGACAATATATCAGCATTCAAAAGCAAAACCCATTTCTGCTCAGCCCTTTGTTTTATTAGATGTATCACCTCCTCTAATACTAAGGTCTAAATCCTGAAGCACAAAAAACTTAAAAGTGAGTTCTGAGCCATGTAAACCAATATGTTGTGCTAAGGCAGTTATGTTTTTCTGGTTCCTAATGTCCCTGTAAGTGCTCAAGAATCCTGTCCTTCAAGGGTCTGTTTGTTTTGCCTATGTAAAAGGCATGACAGACCTGGAATCTTGCAAAGTAGGCAATATCTGAAGTTCTGCAGTCAGCATAAAAATCAAGTTTGATTTTAAAATTAACATGAGGGTGTACATATGTCGAGCCTGTAAGTATATACTTGCAAGCTGAACAAGATGTACAAAGAAAAGTCCCATGCCTAACAGACTGAGGCACTTTGATGCAGAATTGTGATTTATAACACAAATGTTTCTTCAAAGACTTATTACTTCTAAATGCAAAATGTAGTGTACTATCTATAGTCCCTTTCAATTCATCTATAGTATGTAGGATGTTCCAATTCTGTTTAATGACCTCACAGTATTTATTAATATCACTAGAGTAAGATAAAGAACGTTGTTGCTGGAGTGCCTTCTGTGTGGAGTCTGCATGTCCTCCCCGTGGTCGAGTGGCCTCCGAAAGACATGCGTGAATGGGCGTGCCTTTGCTGAAGGCTGGGTGTCGGGCTGGCAACTTGGCACCATAAAAATCGACTGCCAATCATTAGAGGACCAGAGTTCCGCTGTGGCAACCCCTAACCGGGAAAAGCCGAAAAGACAAACAACTAGAGTAAGATAAAGAGACTCTAAGAGTATCTTTCACAGCTACTGTTGCTTGTGAAGCATATAGTTGCCAAAATAGGCTTTACATTTCCCTTCATTTTCTTCCCATGCAGCATTGATTTAAGAATCAATTCCTGCCTCTTTATAGCCTCCATTTAAAAAAATCACATTTGAGAGAATCAGTTTCTAAGCCCAACTGTGTTGTCATTATACAGTGGACAACAGTACAGCTTAACATTAGTCCACAAACCAGAGTAAAATAATACTTGAAATAAAAGGTTAAACTTTCTGGATACAAACAGATAGTAATTTTCATAGTTTCCACACTTACCAGAATCCAAGGCAACACTGGAATTGGTGCTAGTCCCGCTGCACTCCCCTTCGCTACACTCAGGCCCTTTTCCCACCCGCCCCCACTACCCCTAGATTTAAACCAACCATAGTCACTCCACTCATAATAATTAGCCAATCACTGCCTCTTACATAGTTACCCAGTCCCTCCCTGGCCCACTTCCTTCTCTTCCTTTCCATCACACCCTGTTAGCTCATCTAACCATCATCAGCTACCCTTACAAAATGCAAACAAGTAAAACAATACCAATTAGCTTACTGCCTCTACTGTATCTATTCTACCATCTCACAAACTACCAACAAAAACTAGGCCCGGATATCCACTATCCAAATAGTCAAACAGTCACCTATGACTTCACACATAAGAACAAACACATAAACATCCTCTGTACACCCAATCTACCACCCTCTATAAAATACCACCCCTTTAAAGCCACAAAACAAAATCCCAAACACAAACACTATATAAAACTTATACACAAACTCCTAAGGCTTACAGTATCCTGTCACTATGACCTCATAAAATATGGGGACATTCATCCCAACCCTGGCCCACACACACCCAATAACCTCCACTCAAAAACAACCCCCTTAGTCAAGTTTCCCCTTACTACTCCCACTAATTCCCTCCTTCTGTTTCACCTAAATATTAGAAGTATTAACTACACAATTCCTAACCTACATGCCCTCCTAGCAACCCACTTCCCAAACATTGTGTGTCTTACAGAAACCTGGCTAAAACCTAATACTACTAATAATGAGATACTACCCCCAGGATATAATATTCACCGGTTACACTGTACTAACCTAGTACTGCTAATAATGAGATACTACCTCCAGGATATAATATTCACCGGTTAGACCGTACTAACCTAGTACTACTGATAATGAGATATTACCTCCAGGATACAACATTCACTGGTTAGACTGTACTAACCTAGTACTACTGATAATGAGATACTACCTCCAGGATATAATATTCACTGGTTAGACCGTACTAACCTAGTACTACTGATAATGAGATACTACCTCCAGGATATAATATTCACTGGTTAGACCGTACTAACCTAGTACTACTAATAATGAGATACTACCCCCAGGATATAATATTCACCGGTTACACTGTACTAACCTAGTACTACTAATAATGAGATAATACCTCCAGGATATAATATTCACTGGTTAGACTGTACTAACCTAGTACTAATGATAATGAGATACTACCTCCAGGATATAATATTCACTGGTTAGACCGTACTAACCTAGTACTACTGATAATCAGATACTACCTCCAGGATAAAATATTCACCGGTTACACTGTACTAACCTAGTACTACTGATAATGAGATACTACCTCCAGGATATAATATTCACCGGTTACACTGTACTAACCTAGTACTACTGATAATGAGATACTACCTCCAGGATATAATATTCACCGGTTAGACTGTACTAACCTAGTACTACTGATAATGAGATACTACCTCCTGGCTATAATATCCACTGGTTAGACCGTACTAACCTAATACTACTGATAATGAGATACTACCTCCTGAATATAATATCCACCGGTTAGACTGTACTAACCTAGTACTACTGATAATGAGATACTACCTCCAGGATATAATATTCACCGGTTAGACAGTACTAACCTAGTACTACTGATAATGAGATACTACCTCCAGGATATAATATTCACCGGTTACACCTTACAAACCTAGTACTACTGATAATGAGATACTAGCCCCAGGATATAATATTCACCGGTTAGACCGTACTAACCTAGTACTACTGATAAGGAGATACTACCTCCAGTATATAATATTCACTGGTTAGACCGTACTAACCTAGTACTACTGATAATGAGATACTACCTCCAGGATATAATATTCACCGGTTAGACAGTACTAACCTAGTACTACTGATAATGAGATACTACCTCCAGGATATAATATTCACTGGTTAGACTGTACTAACCTAGTACTACTGATAATGAGATACTACCCCCAGGATATAATATTCACCGGTTAGACCGTACTAACCTAGTACTACTGATAATGAGATACTACCTCCAGGATATAATATTCACCGGTTAGACCGTACTAACCTAGTACTACTGACAATGAGATACTACCTCCAGGATATAATATTCACTGGTTAGACCGTACTAACCTAGTACTACTAATAATGAGATACTAGCCCCAGGATATAATATTCACTGGTTAGACCGTACTAACCTAGTACTACTGATAATGAGATACTACCTCCAGGATATAATATTCACTGGTTAGACTGTACTAACCTAGTACTACTGATAATGAGATACTACCTCCAGGATATAATATTCACTGGTTAGACAGTACTAACCTAGTACTACTGATAATGAGATACTACCTCCAGGATATAATATTCACTGGTTAGACTGTACTAACCTAGTACTACTGATAATGAGATACTACCTCCAGGATATAATATTCACTGGTTAGACTGTACTAACCTAGTACTACTGATAATGAGATACTACCTCCAGGATATAATATTCACTGGTTAGACTGTACTAACCTAGTACTACTGATAATGAGATACTACCTCCAGGATATAATATTCACCGGTTAGGTTAGACTGTACTAACCTAGTACTACTGATAATGAGATACTACCTCCAGGATATAATATTCACTGGTTAGACCGTACTAACCTAGTACTACTGATAATGAGATACTACCTCCAGGATATAATATTCACCGTTAGACTGTACTAACCTAGTACTACTGATAATGAGATACTACCTCCAGGATATAATATTCACTGGTTAGACTGTACTAACCTAGTACTACTGATAATGAGATACTACCTCCAGGATATAATATTCACCGGTTAGACTGTACTAACCTAGTACTACTGATAATGAGATACTACCTCCAGGATATAATATTCACTGGTTAGACTGTACTAACCTAGTACTACTGATAATGAGATACTACCTCCAGGATATAATATTCACTGGTTAGACTGTACTAACCTAGTACTACTGATAATGAGATACTACCTCCAGGATATAATATTCACTGGTTAGACTGTACTAACCTAGTACTACTGATAATGAGATACTACCTCCAGGATATAATATTCACTGGTTAGACTGTACTAACCTAGTACTACTGATAATGAGATACTACCTCCAGGATATAATATTCACCGGTTAGACTGTACTAACCTAGTACTACTGATAATGAGATACTACCTCCAGGATATAATATTCACTGGTTAGACCGTACTAACCTAGTACTACTGATAATGAGATACTACCTCCAGGATATAATATTCACTGGTTAGACCGTACTAACCTAGTACTACTGATAATGAGATACTACCTCCAGGATATAATATTCACTGGTTAGACTGTACTAACCTAGTACTACTGATAATGAGATACTACCTCCAGGATATAATATTCACTGGTTAGACTGTACTAACCTAGTACTACTGATAATGAGATACTACCTCCAGGATATAATATTCACTGGTTAGACTGTACTAACCTAGTACTACTGATAATGAGATACTACCTCCAGGATATAATATTCACTGGTTAGACCGCACTAACCTAGTACTACTGATAATGAGATACTACCTCCAGGATATAATATTCACTGGTTAGACTGTACTAACCTAGTACTACTGATAATGAGATACTACCTCCAGGATATAATATTCACTGGTTAGACCGTACTAACCTAGTACTACTGATAATGAGATACTACCTCCAGGATATAATATTCACTGGTTAGACTGTACTAACCTAGTACTACTGATAATGAGATACTACCTCCAGGATATAATATTCACTGGTTAGACTGTACTAACCTAGTACTACTGATAATGAGATACTACCTCCAGGATATAATATTCACTGGTTAGACTGTACTAACCTAGTACTACTGATAATGAGATACTACCTCCAGGATATAATATTCACTGGTTAGACCGTACTAACCTAGTACTACTGATAATGAGATACTACCTCCAGGATATAATATTCACTGGTTAGACTGTACTAACCTAGTACTACTGATAATGAGATACTACCTCCAGGATATAATATTCACTGGTTAGACTGTACTAACCTAGTACTACTGATAATGAGATACTACCTCCAGGATATAATATTCACTGGTTAGACTGTACTAACCTAGTACTACTGATAATGAGATACTACCTCCAGGATATAATATTCACTGGTTAGACTGTACTAACCTAGTACTACTGATAATGAGATACTACCTCCAGGATATAATATTCACTGGTTAGACTGTACTAACCTAATACTACTGATAATGAGATACTACCTCCAGGATATAATATTCACTGGTTAGACTGTACTAACCTAGTACTACTGATAATGAGATACTACCTCCAGGATATAATATTCACTGGTTAGACTGTACTAACCTAGTACTACTGATAATGAGATACTACCTCCAGGATATAATATTCACTGGTTAGACTGTACTAACCTAGTACTACTGATAATGAGATACTACCTCCAGGATATAATATTCACTGGTTAGACTGTACTAACCTAGTACTACTGATAATGAGATACTACCTCCAGGATATAATATTCACTGGTTAGACTGTACTAACCTAGTACTACTGATAATGAGATACTACCTCCAGGATATAATATTCACTGGTTAGACTGTACTAACCTAGTACTACTGATAATGAGATACTACCTCCAGGATATAATATTCACTGGTTAGACTGTACTAACCTAGTACTACTGATAATGAGATACTACCTCCAGGATATAATATTCACTGGTTAGACTGTACTAACCTAGTACTACTGATAATGAGATACTACCTCCAGGATATAATATTCACTGGTTAGACTGTACTAACCTAGTACTACTGATAATGAGATACTACCTCCAGGATATAATATTCACTGGTTAGACTGTACTAACCTAGTACTACTGATAATGAGATACTACCTCCAGGATATAATATTCACTGGTTAGACTGTACTAACCTAGTACTACTGATAATGAGATACTACCTCCAGGATATAATATTCACTGGTTAGACTGTACTAACCTAGTACTACTGATAATGAGATACTACCTCCAGGATATAATATTCACTGGTTAGACCGTACTAACCTAGTACTACTGATAATGAGATACTACCTCCAGGATATAATATTCACTGGTTAGACTGTACTAACCTAGTACTACTGATAATGAGATACTACCTCCTGGATATAATATTCACTGGTTAGACCATACTAACCTAGTACTACTGATAATGAGATACTACCTCCAGGATATAATATTCACTGGTTAGACTGTACTAACCTAGTACTACTGATAATGAGATACTACCTCCAGGATATAATATTCACTGGTTAGACCGTACTAACCTAGTACTACTGATAATGAGATACTACCTCCAGGATATAATATTCACTCACCGGTTAGACTGTACTAACCTAGTACTACTGATAATGAGATACTACCTCCAGGATATAATATTCACTGGTTAGACTGTACTAACCTAGTACTACTGATAATGAGATACTACCTCCAGGATATAATATTCACTGGTTAGACCATACTAACCTAGTACTACTGATAATGAGATACTACCTCCAGGATATAATATTCACTGGTTAGACTGTACTAACCTAGTACTACTGATAATGAGATACTACCTCCAGGATATAATATTCACCGGTTAGACTGTACTAACCTAGTACTACTGATAATGAGATACTACCTCCAGGATATAATATTCACTGGTTAGACTGTACTAACCTAGTACTACTGATAATGAGATACTACCTCCAGGATATAATATTCACCAGTTAGACTGTACTAAGCTAGTACTACTGATAATGAGATACTACCTCCAGGATATAATATTCACCGATTAGACCATACTAACCTAGTACTATTGATAATGAGATACCACCGCCTGGATATCATATTCACTGGTTAGACTGTACTAACCTAGTACTACTGATAATGAGATACCACCTCCTGGATATAATATTCACTGGTTAGACTGTACTAACCTAGTACTACGGCTAATGAGATACTACCCCCAGGATACAATATTCACCGGTTAGACCGTACTAACCTTGTACTACTGATAATGAGATACTACCCCCAGGATATAATATTCACCGGTTAGACCGTACTAACCTAGTACTACTGATAATGAGATACTACCTCCAGGATATAATATTCACCGGTTACACCGTACTAACCTAGTACTATTGATAATGAGATACTAGCCCCAGGATATAATATTCACTGGTTAGACCGTACTAACCTAGTACTACTGATAATGAGATACTACCTCCAGGATATAATATTCACTGGTTAGACTGTACTAACCTAGTACTAGTGATAATGAGATACTACCTCCAGGATATAATATTCACTGGTTAGACTGTACTAACCTAGTACTACTGATAATGAGATACTACCTCCAGGATATAATATTCACTGGTTAGACTGTACTAACCTAGTACTACTGATAATGAGATACTACCTCCAGGATATAATATTCACTGGTTAGACTGTACTAACCTAGTACTACTGATAATGAGATACTACCTCCAGGATATAATATTCACTGGTTAGACTGTACTAACCTAGTACTACTGATAATGAGATACTACCTCCAGGATATAATATTCACCAGTTAGACCGTACTAACCTAGTACTACTGATAATGAGATACTACCTCCAGGATATAATATTCACTGGTTAGACTGTACTAACCTAGTACTACTGATAATGAGATACTACCTCCAGGATATAATATTCACTGGTTAGACTGTACTAACCTAGTACTACTGACAATGAGATACTACCCCCAGGATATAATATTTCACCGGTTAGACTGTACTAACCTAGTACTACTGATAATGAGATACTACCTCCAGGATATAATATTCACCAGTTAGACCATACTAACCTTGTACTACTGATAATGAGATACTACCTCCAGGATATAATATTCACTGGTTAGACTGTACTAACCTAGTACTACTGATAATGAGTTACTACCTCCAGGATATAATATTCACTGGTTAGACCATACTAACCTAGTACTACTGATAATGAGATACTACCTCCAGGATATAATATTCACTGGTTAGACTGTACTAACCTAGTACTACTGATAATGAGATACTACCTCCAGGATATAATATTCACTGGTTAGACTGTACTAACCTAGTACTACTGACAATGTGATACTACCCCCAGGATATAATATTCACCGGTTAGACTGTACTAACCTAGTACTACTGATAATGAGATACTACCTCCAGGATATAATATTCACCGGTTAGACCATACTAACCTTGGTCA
>NC_056729.1:1867487903-1867602938 GCF_019279795.1 Protopterus annectens
ATTAGTCCTAGGCCTCTTAGCAGGGTGGATTGGGAAACCCTGATCAAGGTAATTAAGTCCTCAGCCATTTTGATCATCTGATTTTTAGGCATAGGGGCCGGAGCATGTGGCTCATGCATCGGTTTTTTAGACATGGAAGATGTTTTTGACCTTGTTTTTGCAGATGGCGTCGGTTTTATATAAAAATGTTGAGGCCTGAAAACACCCTCAGAAGCCGGTGCCTGCTCAGCGGCTCCGGACCTATCCAAGGGAGAGACATCCACAGGTTCAATACTTTGAGCATCTCGCGGCATACTGGACTCCAGATGGGTCTCGGTAGAGGCCTGCGATTCAAAAGTAGTGGGTATCAGGGGCTGCGAAAGTGCCGCACTGAGTACCAGTGAACCGGCGACTGGCTTAGGAGAAGCTTCGTCGTCATCGGTTTTGGACCTCGATGGTCTGTCTCTGTCTTTTTCTTTGCATTTTTTGTGAACTCCGGTAGTCGGATTGCTAACCAACAGCATTTCAGGATAGTTAAATCTTGATCCAAAATATTTAGAAGCAAAACTATACCGACGCTTAATAGTGCATTGGTTAAATCTAGCACAAAACCAACAGCAAGGCATGTTATGATCTGGGCCTAGGCAAGGAATACAGTACAAATGAAAATCCTTATGAGGTATTTGCTTCCCACAAGAAATGCAATTATTAACTTTTACTGACATCGGTAAGGAGCAAGAAAAAGTTTCCCCAACGGGGTACTTAGCTTTAGTTTGAAGACTTTGGTTCTGAAACTCGAATGCGAAAATTTCAGGAGTCGGCCAACCGGCACTTGTGAACTGCTTCTGCTTTGGGCACCACGTGGCAAGAAAGACTGAATAAAATGGCGTTAGCTGCATGTTTTATACCCCTGATGACCTGACGTCATGGAAGAGGAGACAGCAACTGACGCAGGACCCAAGACTTTGTTATTCAGGCCGACTGAGGGCAACCTGCTAGCAGATTACCTAAATGTAATGACTGCAACAGTGAAACACGAAGAACATCAGTGATAAGGAATACTAGCGTAACACAAACCTGATGTTCTCATAAAATCCTTCAAAGCTAGTTACGAAAATAAAATCGCCAAAGATTCCAAAGACAACCACAAGGCATTCTATAACTCTGTCAAGAATCTAAATGGCAATGCTCAGATCTGCTCTGAGCTACAACAGAATGGCTTTAAATATACTGATTCCAAGGATACGGCAGATCAATTCAGTGCCAACTTCACCCCCCCCCCCTCTCACCCCCTAAACAGCCCATCTCAATACCGGAAGATTATCAAATTCCAGTAACAATGGCCACACAGTTAAAAATCGCACTCTCCAAAGCTAAGAATACAGCATCCATGGGACCAGATGACATCCCGGGCTGTGTACTACATGAAATACAAAATGAACTGGCACCTCACCTAAGTGTCATGCTTAATCATGGCCTCACCTCAGGCTTCATGCCCACTGAGTGGTGCACAGCTGCAGTTATCCCACTCCACAAAGGGGGGTCTACTTTGGATCCCGGGAACTACCGCCCCATTAGTCTGATGAGCCTGATCTGCAAGGCCATGGAACGTATTATCATGGAACTTATAAACAAAGACACTGGCAACCTTCAAAACACTGGACCCCACCCAGTTTGGGCTCGTGAACGGCCGATCTTGTCTCCTGAACTGACTGACTTCTTCGAATCTGTCTCCAGAGCCGTGGATGAGAGTAAGGTGGTCAACAGCCTTTCTGGACCTCGCCAAGGCCTTTGACACCATCCCCCACTCTGGAATCATAGATAGACTTACTAAGCTAGACATTAATCCCTACGTCACTCGATGGGTTGCCAACTGGCTTACTGACAGAACCCACACTATAAAAGTAGCTGACTCCAAATCCAGCTCCAGACAAGTGACAAGTGGAGTACCTCAGGGTTCAGTCCTGGGACCGCTCTTGTTTGGCATCTACCTCTCTGAAGTACAGTACAACACTAAGGGACTCTGGCTAACAAAGTTCACAGATGACTGCAAACTGGGAGCCATTATTGAATCTCCAAATGATGTGGACACTCTACAAAAAGGCCTTACAGAAACAGATGCTTGGTGCCAGAGCCATGGGCTCAAGCTCAATGCCAAGAAATGTAGTTATCCCCTTTGGGAAAAACATGTACCCATGAATTACCACATAGGTAGTTGTACACTAAACACCGAAAGTGTGATAAGAGACTTAGGGACACAGGTGGACAGTGGTCTCACCTTCGATAACCACATCGCCACAACAGTCAGGAAATCCTTCTATGTGGCACACCTCATCACTAAGGGCTTTTCATCTAGAAAAAAGGAGGTCATTGTCCCACTGTACTCATCCCTCATTAGACCCCTTATAGAATACAACGCCTTGTTTGGTATGTACCTCTCAAGACATCTGCAACAACTGGAAAGGCCACAGAAATACCTCACTAAAAGAATCACAGGCCTAAAGCAGATGCCCTACACTGACCACCTTAAAAAACTCCAGCTATACTCTGTCGCATATCGTCTACTCAGAGGCGATCTCTGCTTAACATATAAGGTCATGTCAAACCCAGAGTTGTACAGTGCACCTAATGGCCAGATGTCCCTGTGTATAAAAATAACAACATTAATTTCATATAACACAGGTGTGCTACATATTGCTACACCTATGAACATGTTGGGGAAACATACCTGGTCTGTCTCTATGTGCACCTGATGGCCAGATGTCCGCATGTATAAAATAACAACATTCATTTTGGGTTCCCTATATAATTTCGAAATACTGAAATCAAAACCTTCAGTATTTTGAAATTATAATACCGAAGCCCTGAAATTCCGAAACACCAGAAGCGCAAAATTCAAAATAACAAAGTTCGGAGTTTCTGGTGTTGCGGTGTGTGAATGCATAGGTGTAAGTGTAGGTAAGTATGTATGAGTGTGTTGGTTAGAGGCTTTAGTGTATGTTAGTGTGCGTTTTGGCTGCGATGTGTGTGTGCAAGGGGCTGTGAAATGTGCGTGTGTGAGTTACCCTTCTTTGTGTGATTATGCGATCTCGGAGTTAGTATATATAAGTTGGGATATGTGGAGGGTGCAGGGGGGCTTGCCCCCCTGCTTGTCTTTAGTCTAGGATTGTTTGATTGTGGGGGGGAGATTGTATGTATGTGTATGCGTGTAGTGTATCTGCACTGTAGGTTTGTGATTTTAAAATTCACGGTTATGGGGTTTCGGTATTTAAAGGTTTCGGCTATAGAATTTTGAAATACTGAAATTCAGAATTTCAGTATTCTATAATGAACCCATTAATTTCATATCACACAGGTCTGCTACACATTGCTGCAGCTATGAACATGTTTGGGAAACATACCTGGTCTGTCTGTAGGTGCACTTGATGGCCAGATGTCACTGTGTATAATAACATTAGTTTCATATAACACAGGTCTGCTGCACATTGCTGCACCTATAAACATGTTGGGGGAAACATACCTGATCTGTCTGTAGGTACACCTGATGGCCAGATGTACCTGTATATAAAAAGAACATTAATTTCATGTAACACATTTCTGTTACACACTGCTGCACCAATGAACATGTAGGGGAAACATACCTGGTCTGTCTGTAGGTACACCTAATGGCCAGATGTCCCTGTATATAAAAATAACATTAATTTCATATAACACAGGTCTGCTACACACTGCTGTAGGCTATGAACATGTTGGGAAACATACCTGGTCTGTCTGTAGGTACACCTGATGGCCAGATGTCCCTGTATATAAAAATAACATTAATTTCATATAACACAGGTCTGTTACACACTGCTGCAGCCTATGAAGATGTTGGGAAACATACCTGGTCTGTCTGTAGGTGCACCTGCATGGCTCATGCCCCCTGAAGATGCACCTGTAGGTTACAGTGTGAAGGAAATATGAATAGACAGTATAGAGCACTGGCATGACCGGAGGCTGAGGCAGTAACAGGTAATGGTCACAGTAACAGTATATGGAGACACCTGTCGAGTCCTGCTGTTCTGGCATGACAGGAGGCTGAGGCAGTAACAGGTAATGGTCACAGTAACAGTATATGGAGACACCTGTCGAGTCCTGCTGTTCTGGCATGACAGGAGGCTGAGGCAGTAACAGGTAATGGTCACAGTAACAGTATATGGAGACACCTGCCGAGTCCTGCTGTTCTGGCATGACAGGAGGCTGAGGTAGTAACAGGTAATGGCCACAGTAACAGTATATGGAAACACCTGTCGAGTCCAGCTGTTCTGGCATGACAGGAGGCTGAGGCAGTAACAGGTAATGGTTACAGTAACAGTATATGGAGACACCTGTCGAGTCCTGCTGTTCTGGCATGACCGGAGGCTGAGGTAGTAACAGGTAATGGTCACAGTAATAGTATATGGAGATACCTGTCGAGTCCTGCTGTTCTGGCATGACAGGAGGCTGAGGCAGTAACAGGTAATGGTCACAGTAACAGTATATGGAGACACTTGTCAAGTCCTGCTGTTCTGGCATGACAGGAGGCTGAGGCAGTAACAGGTAATGGTCACAGTAACAGTATATGGAGACACCTGTCAAGTCCTGCTGTTATGGCATGACAGGAGGCTGAGGCAGTAACAGGTAATGGTTACAGTAACAGTATATGGAGACACCTGTCGAGTCCTGCTGTTCTGGCATGACCGGAGGCTGAGTTAGTAACAGGTAATGGTCACAATAACAGTATATGGAGACACCTGTCGAGTCCTGCTGTTCTGGCATGACAGGAGGCTGAGGCAGTAACAGGTAATGGTCACAGTAACAGTATATGGAGACACCTGTCAAGTCCTGCTGTTCTGGCATGACAGGAGGCTGAGGCAGTAACAGGTAATGGTCACAGTAACAGTATATGGAGACACCTGTCGAGTCCTGCTGTTCTGGCATGACAGGAGGCTGAAGGCAGTAACAGGTAATGGTCACAGTAAAAGTATATGGAGATACCTGTCAAGTCCTGCTGTTGTGGCATGACAGGAGGCTGAGGCAGTAACAGGTAATGGTCACAATAACAGTATATGGAGACACCTGTCAAGTCCTGCTGTTCTGGCATGACAGGAGGCTGATGCAGTAACAGGTAATGGTCACAGTAACAGTATATGGAGACATCTGTCAAGTCCTGCTGTTCTGGCATGACAGGAGGCTGAGGCAGTAACAGGTAATGGTCACAGTAACAGTATATGGAGACATCTGTCCAGTCCTGCTGTTCTGGCATGACAGGAGGCTGATGCAGTAACAGGTAATGGTCACAGTAACAGAATATGGAGACACCTGTCAAGTTCTGCTGTTCTGTAGAAGTGGATGGACCTGTGCAAATGAATGCAGACAACATTTCACATGTTGGTTGCACTGTTATGCATGCACTGAAGTTGTACGGCTAAACATCATTGCACTTGCATTAGCTGCCATCACCCCATGTGGACCCATGTGAACAATACAAGTCTGCTGCTGCAAAACAAAAATAAACTTACACGAATATGTATGCAACAGCAATAGGTACTGAGTTAATCTATGTGCTTCAGTGTTACGCAAAGTGAAACATACATGCGCTGCCTGAACACCTGCTTCAATCCCACCTCCAGGTATGAGGAACTCCCCACTTGCAGTGATACAAGAAAATATGTGATCTCATCAGGGGGTGTTAATGGTGGGCCACCACCTGTGGTATCCCTCGACATCTCATACACACATACATTGTTGGCTGCATGAAGGATCATGTCACAGCACCATCAGCAGCTGGCCTCATGGGATCTATTGTGATCTCCCACAGCATTAATCATGCTTGTGAGGTTAGTCCAGACTATACTCCTCCATACTGAATTCCTGCATGCCCAACGAGTCTCTGTCCATGTTGGTGCAGAGCATCTATTATAATTTTGATTTCCTATGGGGAAAAATTGTCACCCCAGGCCTGTTTGGTATCTGATAGGCTGTTATATGCCGATGGTTAAGTTGATGTGGGGGCCCAAATATGGAGATGATTATGTAGACAGCTTATGTCAATTTAATCTCCCTGAAGTCCTGTGCAATGCCAAAAATCTAGTAAATAGTCCTTGTGCCATATAACAGTGACATACAAAACCTTATGGGATATGTAAACAATGCATGAATATACAACACTTGGAACAACAACATAAATTGTGATATCTGTACAGACTTGTCTATTGGATTTGAAATCCTTACAGTGGATATCACAGTACTGGAGGTCCAAACACAAAAGCATTGTACACTCTGCATGCATTTCACATTAACATACTACACATATGTCTAGAAGAGAAATGTGTGATGGCTGTTGCTGTAATGCAATTTGAGCCCAAAAACACACCCTCTGTGTAAAAAAAAAGCAATCATATTAACATGAAGTGTGTATGTATATATATATATATATATATATATATATATATATATATATATATATATATATATATATATATATATATATATATGTGTGTGTGTGTATATATATATATATATATATATATATATACATATATATATATATATATATATATATACATATATATACATATATGTATATATATATATATATACATATATATATATATATATATATATATATATATATATATATATACATATATATACATATATGTATATATATATATATATATATATACACACACACACACACACACACACACACACATATATATATATATATATATATATATATATATATATATATATTATAAGCTTATATAAACACAATTGGTACTGAGCAGTGAAGGCCGTCCACATTAGCAGAGTATCTGAAAATTATCAATTGAATAACTTTTAGAAAACATCAGAAAGCCTCTGTACCTGTAAGCAGACCATAGACAGTTCATGGTAAGCAGACATAAACACAGATCTTTTTGTACTGAGTTAGTAGTTCTACTACTTGTTTTAAGAAGCATCAATGCATAAATATCCATAACAGCAATATGAATACATACTACATAGCAACATATAGATAATGTCAGAATCTGTAGTTTTCTGTACATATAGCACAGAGTGTATTGTGTCACCAGCAATATATATGGAAAATCCATGAAAACGTCATTATGTACTGTTCATTAGTGCTGTTTAAATATGTCTGTATAACTAGTAGAAGCACAGGCAGAAGATGAACTTAGTTTGTTTTCATATGTCTGTATAACTGCATATGGGAAAGTACTGCATATTACTGATGCAGATGTACCAACCTGTATGCATACAAGTCAGTCCCACACCAGTGCAGTAAGTCACATACATTTATTATAATGCACACAATTTTCTAAACGTGCATCAGTCTAAGCATATACACATATATTTCTAAGGAGCAATGATAAGCATATGACTACAATAAGGGAAACATATCCCAACACAGCAATGTGAGCACATGCAATATTACCTTTGCAGCTACCTATGAGTCATGTATACAGCTTTTAAGTCCCATTTGCCCCATACATAATTAATGAGGTTCATTAAAATTCAAGATTTTGGAATTCCATTTGTTCATATTCATGTAAGTTCTCAAAATATGCCACATTAACCAATAGCTTGGAGTAATGGGAAGATGCTCCATGCCAATACCCAATAGGTATCGTTGAACAGGACCATATACAATATGTGTCCATTATCTTCCAAAGATCTGATAACATGCCATAAGTACAGACCATATGTAGTATGTGCCCATTATCTTCCAAAGACCTGATGACATGCCATAAGTACAGACCATATGTAGTATGTGCCCATTATCTTCCAAAGACCTGATGACATGCCATAAGTACAGACCATATGTAGTATGTGTCCATTATCTTCCAAAGATCTGATAACATGCCGTAAGTACAGACCATATGTATTATGTGCCCATTATCTTCCAAAGACCTGATGACATGCCATAAGTACAGACCATATGTAGTATGTGCCCATTATCTTCCAAAGACCTGATGACATGCCATAAGTACAGACCATATGTAGTATGTGCCCATTATCTTCCAAAGATCTGATAACATGCCATAAGTACAGACCATATGTAGTATGTGCCCATTATCTTCCAAAGACCTGATGACATGCCATAAGTACAGACCATATGTAGTATGTGCCCATTATCTTCCAAAGACCTGATGACATGCCATAAGTACAGACCATATGTAGTATGTGCCCATTATCTTCCAAAGATCTGATAACATGCCGTAAGTACAGACCATATGTAGTATGTGCCCATTATCTTCCAAAGACCTGATGACATGCCATAAGTACAGACCATATGTAGTATGTGTCCATTATCTTCCAAAGACCTGATGACATGCCGTAAGTACAACTTTTAAATAGGGATTTTGATACATTTACAGATCAGACCAGCATGTACATAATAATGAATGAGGGGTAATGAGTACTGAAGAGACATCTCCAATGACCGTAAAAGAGGACGTAATCAACCAAAGTCTGGAAATATGTCATAAAGAGAGGGACAGTAACATTATAAAAGGAGCAAGTGGCAATAATTTCTCTTACTGTGGTACATTGGTTTTTAATATCTCGGGTATGGACTTTACCGAGGTACAGTGTCAAGTTTTAAATTATGGTTTGAAATTTGTTCCTACTGTTTTGCCACAGATTCATTCTTTAAAAGGGGACATTTTTAAACTGGTATGAAAGCTTCATTTGTTGTATGTTTTTGAGCGTGAGGGGTGGGAATGGGAAAGTGATGTGAATTGTGACAATGTTTCTTTGGATGATAGTGAAGATGTAAGTTTCCATTCATGTTTATTAGACCTGAGGGATACTTTTGTGTTAATTCTTATAGTCATTTGGATACTACCAAAGTCACATGTAAAAGTTATTTTATGCCTCCCTTTAAACATGATGGTATTAACCAATTTTCTTTAATGTTAAACTTTGCTGTTGAACGGGTTATTGAAAATTGTATGAAAAGGAAAGGCAATATTGCTTATAATTTGACTACAAGAGAATGGGAAGAGTTTTAAGCATTGTCCTAAAATAGAAATTTAGTGGTTAAGCCTTCTGATAAGGGCAACAAAATTGTTACTGTGAAATGCCACCAGTATTTTCAAATGTGCATGCCTCATTTGCAGGATAATACTGTTTATGAAGTAACTAATATTTTTGCAGTATAATAAGGCGCTGGATAATTATGTTGCTCTTTTAGAAAAGGGTTTTAGGTTGGGTTATTTTTCTCGTACAGACCTAGAAACCAAATTTCAAGTTTCTGATAGTAAACTTAGTAAACTTAGTTTTTATTGCCTTCCTGAGATATATAAAAATGTATCTAACCCTCCAGGTAGACACAGTTGTCAGCCTGCAAATATTTTTTTGGTGAATATGGGCCTTTTTTTTACAAGAATTTTTGTTGTCACATGTTGAAATTGCCATCTTACATTAGAGATGCAAGTGATTTTCTACAACAGATATCTAATATAGAATGGTCTGATGATATGTTTTTTATTAGTGTAGATGTTTGCAGCTTGTACACTAGTATTTTTTATTTATTTTACATCTGTTGACCAGGAAAGTCCAACTGGACGCATGTCTATTTTCAGCAGAGGCCTGGGAAGAAAAGCTCCATAGTTAAATTTAAGAAAATAAGAAAATTATAAGGTGTATTCAGAAGCTTTCAAATTAACATAGATAGTACCAGACCTAACAGTGACAAGTAACATATTATTCAAGCTTATTTCAAATTAACTTAGCTAGTTCCAAACTTAAGATAGACCTGTAACATAGCACTGAAACTTAAGATTTAACATATTTACATAGACTAAACACATCTTTTCAGTTTTAGGTTGAGACATTACATAATGGTGAACACTGTGAGTAGGGGTAGCATTACTGCTTTATACAGTGGCATTTTGAGCATGATATAGCCATGTAGGGAGTATAGCAGCAGAAGGGACAGAGTTGGGTAATTGGATAGCAGGTTAGGTATAAAAAGCAGGAAAGTGTGTAGCAAGAGTAGAGGTGTGGAGTGAAAATTAAAATTTAGTGGACAGATAACAGAGTGACCTAGCAGTGATGTATGGGTATTAGACTAAGGGGTAGAATTAGAGTTGAGCAGTGATGTATGGGTATTAGACTAAGGGGTAGAATTAGAGTTGAGCAGTGATGTATGGGTAGAATTAGAGTTGAGCAGTGATGTATGGGTATTAGACTAAGGGGTAAAATTAGAGTTGAGCAGTGATGTATGGGTATTAGACTAAGGGGTAGAATTCGAGTTGAGCAGTCATGTATTGGTATTAGACTAAAGGGTAGAATTAGAGTTGAGCAGTGATGTATGGGTAATTAGAGTTGAGCAGTGATGTATGGGTATTAGACTAAGGGGTAGAATTAGAGTTGAGCAGTGATGTATGGGTATTAAACTAAGGGGTAGAATTAGAGTTGAGCAGTGATGTATGGGTATTAGACTAAGGGGTAGAATTAGAGTTGAGCAGTGATGTATGGGTATTAGACTAAGGAGTAGAATTAGAGTTGAGCAGTGATGTATGGGTATTAGACTAAGGGGTAGAATTAGAGTTGAGCAGTGATGTATGGGTATTAGACTAAAGAGTAGAATTAGAGTTGAGCAGTGATGTATGGATAATTAGAGTTGAGCAGTGATGTATGGGTATTAGACTAAGGGGTAGAATTAGAGTTGAGAAATGATGTATGGGTATTAGACTAAGGGGTAGAATTAGAGTTGAGCAGTGATGTATGGGTATTAGACTAAGGGGTAGAATTAGAGCTGAGCAGTGATGTACGGGTATTAGACTAAGGGGTAGAATTAGAGTTGAGCAGTGATGTATGGGTATTAGACTAAGAGGTAGAATTAGAGTTGAGCAGTGATGTATGCGTATTAGACTAAGGGGTAGAATTAGAGTTGAGCAGTGATGTATGGGTATTAGACTAAGGGGTAGAATTAGAGTTGAGCAGTGATGTATGGGTATTAGACTAAGGGGTAGAATTAGAGTTGAGCAGTGATGTATGGGTATTAGACTAAGGGGTAGAATTAGAGCTGAGCAGTGATGTATGGGTATTAGACTAAGGGGTAGAATTAGAGTTGAGCAGTGATGTATGGGTATTAGACTAAGGGGTAGAATTAGAGCTGAGCAGTGATGTATGGGTATTAGAATAAGGGGTAGAATTAGAGCTGAGCAGTGATGTATGGGTATTAGACTAAGGGGTAGAATTAGAGTTGAGCAGTGATGTATGGGTATTAGACTAACGGGTAGAATTAGAGTTGAGCAGTGATGTATGGATATTAGACTAAGGGGTAGAATTAGAGTTCAGCAGTGATGTATGGGTATTAGACTAAGGGGTAGAATTAGAGTTGAGCAGTGATGTATGGGTATTAGACTAAGGGGTAGAATTAGAGCTGAGCAGTGATGTATGGGTATTAGACTAAGGGGTAGAATTCGAGTTGAGCAGTCATGTATTGGTATTAGACTAAGGGGTAGAATTAGAGTTGAGCAGTGATGTATGGGTATTAGACTAAGGGGTAGAATTAGAGTTGAGCAGTGATGTACGGGTATTAGACTAAGGGGTAGAATTAGAGTTGAGCAGTGATGTATGGGTATTAGACTAAGAGGTAGAATTAGAGTTGAGCAGTGATGTATGCGTATTAGACTAAGGGGTAGAATTAGAGTTGAGCAGTGATGTATGGGTATTAGACTAAGGGGTAGAATTAGAGTTGAGCAGTGATGTATGGGTATTAGACTAAGGGGTAGAATTAGAGTTGAGAAGTGATGTATGGGTATAAGACTAAGGGGTAGAATTAGAGTTGAGCAGTGATGTATGGGTATTAGACTAAGGGGTAGAATTAGAGCTGAGCAGTGATGTACGGGTATTAGACTAAGGGGTAGAATTAGAGTTGAGCAGTGATGTATGGGTATTAGACTAAGAGGTAGAATTAGAGTTGAGCAGTGATGTATGCGTTTTAGACTAAGGGGTAGAATTAGAGTTGAGCAGTGATGTATGGGTATTAGACTAAGGGGTAGAATTAGAGTTGAGCAGTGATGTATGGGTATTAGACTAAGGGGTAGAATTAGAGTTGAGCAGTGATGTATGAGTATTAGACTAAGGGGTAGAATTAGAGCTGAGCAGTGATGTATGGGTATTAGACTAAGGGGTAGAATTAGAGTTGAGCAGTGATGTATGGGTATTAGACTAAGGGGTAGAATTAGAGCTGAGCAGTGATGTATGGGTATTAGAATAAGGGGTAGAATTAGAGCTGAGCAGTGATGTATGGGTATTAGACTAAGGGGTAGAATTAGAGTTGAGCAGTGATGTATGGGTATTAGACTAACGGGTAGAATTAGAGCTGAGCAGTGATGTATGGATATTAGACTAAGGGGTAGAATTAGAGTTCAGCAGTGATGTATGGGTATTAGACTAAGGGGTAGAATTAGAGTTGAGCAGTGATGTATGGGTATTAGACTAAGGGGTAGAATTAGAGCTGAGCAGTGATGTATGGGTATTAGACTAAGGGGTAGAATTCGAGTTGAGCAGTCATGTATTGGTATTAGACTAAGGGGTAGAATTAGAGTTGAGCAGTGATGTATGGGTAATTAGAGTTGAGCAGTGATGTATGGGTATTAGACTAAGGGGTAGAATTAGAGTTGAGCAGTGATGTATGGGAATTAGACTAAGGGGTAGAATTAGAGTTGAGCAGTGATGTATGGGTATTAGACTAAGGGGTAGAATTAGAGTTGAGCAGTGATGTATGGGTATTAGACTAAGGGGTAGAATTAGAGTTGAGCAGTGATGTATGGGTATTAGACTAAGGGGTAGAATTAGAGTTGAGCAGTGATGTATGGATAATTAGAGTTGAGCAGTGATGTATGGGTATTAGACTAAGGGGTAGAATTAGAGTTGAGCAGTGATGTATGGGTATTAAACTAAGGGGTAGAATTAGAGTTGAGCAGTGATGTATGGGTATTAGACTAAGGGGTAGAATTAGAGTTGAGCAGTGATATATGGGTATTAGAATAAGGGGTAGAATTAGAGTTGAGCAGTGATGTATGGGTATTAGACTAAGGGGTAGAATTAGAGCTGAGCAGTGATGTATGGGTATTAGACTAAGGGGTAGAATTAGAGTTGAGCAGTGATGTATGGGTAATAGACTAAGGGGTAGAATTAGAGTTGAGCAGTGATGTATGGGTATTAGACTAAGGGGTAGAATTAGAGTTGAGCAGTGATGTATGGGTATTAGACTAAGGGGTAGAATTAAAGCTGAGCAGTGATGCATGGATATTAGACTAAGGGGTAGAATTAGAGTTGAGCAGTGATTTATGGGTATTAGACTAAGGGGTAGAATTAGAGCTGAACAGTGATGTTTGGGTATTAGACTAACGGGTAGAATTAGAGCTGAGCAGTGATGTATGGGTATTAGACTAAGGGTTAGAATTAGAGTTGAGCAGTGATGTATGGGTATTAGACTAAGGGGTAGAATTAGAGTTGAGCAGTGATGTATGGGTATTAGACTAAGGGGTAGAATTAGAGTTGAGCAGTGATGTATGGGTATTAGACTAAGGGGTAGAATTAGAGTTGAGCAGTGATGTACGGGTATTAGACTAAGGAGTAGAATTAGAGCTGAGCAGTGATGTTTGGGTATTAGACTAAGGGGTAGAAATAGAGTTGAGCAGTGATGTATGGGTATTAGACTAAGGGGTAGAATTAGAGCTGAGCAGTGATGTATGGGTATTAAACTAAGGGGTGGAATTAGAGCTGAGCAGTGATGTATGGGTATTAGACTAAGGGGTAGAATTAGAGTTGAGCAGTGATGTATGGGTATTAGACTAAGGGGTAGAATTAGAGTTGAGCAGTGATATATGGGTATTAGACTAAGGGGTAGATTTAGAGTTGAGCAGTGATGTATGGGTATTAGACTAAGGGGTAGAATTAGAGTTGAGCAGTGATGTATGGGTAGTAGACTAAGGGGTAGAATTAGAGTTGAGCAGTGATGTATGGGTATTAGACTAAGGGGTAGAATTAGAGCTGGAACTGGGGGGAAGCTAGAAAAGCTGCTTTCATTGGTGATGAAGATGAAGTCTGTGGGCAGGAGGCAAAGGGAGGTGGGAAGGTCAGCCAGGTGCGGAACATGTGCATATCCATGTGTGCTTTAGGTGTTCTTTCAGGAGTCTTTTAAATGTAACCTTTGACACTGCTGAGGGAATAGCCATAGGTAGTGAGTTCCACATTTTGCCTGTGTAGTTAGGGAAGAGAGAGTCCCCTGCTGAGTTGTTGGTCTTCATGACATTGATTGTTTATTTTGTCACTAGAGCGCAGTTTTCTAGATTTAGCTTGTGGTTCTAGTAGATTGGCCAGTGCTGGAGTTTTGTCTGGGAATAGAAGGAGATTGTGGGAAAAGGAAAGTTGATGATAGTTTAGGAGATTAGGGAATTCAAGCCAGTCAAGTAGTTTTAGGGAACGGCAATGCTGGGCATGGTAGGGAGCACCAGTAAGAAATTTTGCAATGTGATTGTAACAGGTGTTGAGCTTGGCAATTTTGGTTAAGTTGGTGAGAATGGGTAAGGCATAGACTAGTGTAGAAAGGAGGTGAGTTTGGGCAATTGTTATCCTAGCAGGTTGTGTTAGAAATGGTTTACTTTTATATAGACTACCCAGTTTTTTTGTGGATATTTTTAATGGTTTGATTTATATGGTGATCAAATTTCAGGTTATTATCAATGGTAACTCCTAGCAATTTAGCGTGAGTGTCAGGGGAGATGACAGTCCCATCTCTAGACACTATATTAAATAGGATGGTTATTGTGGTAGATTTAAGTGTAAAAGGCAATAGTTTTTTGTTTTTTTTTTTAATTTGGTATTAGGTTTTTATTAAGGAACCCGTTTTTGGTGGTATGGAAGGCTTTTTGGGTTATGGAGAGGAGTTTCTGATGGTCACTGGCTGAACAGACAAGTGTTGAGTCATAAGAGTATTGTATAACTACTGCATCTTGACAAATGCTGTGGAGATTATTAGTGAAAATGGAGAATAGGATGGGGCCTAAAATGGAACCCTGTGGGACTCTTGTGGTGATGGGTAGCAGTGTGGATAGGCTGTTGTTCCAATGTACTGCTTGTTGTCTTCCTTGTAGATAGTTCTGAAACCAAGTTAAAGCTTGGTTACTAAGGCCAAGGTCAGTAAGGGCTTGTACTAGTTTAAGGTGGTTGACCATATCAAAGGCCTTTGATAAGCCCAAGAATATGACAGAGGTTGGATTGCCTGTGCATTTGTTTTGATTGATGAGTTTTGTGAAGGAGAGTAGGGCAGTGGTTGTGCTATGAGCTGGCCTAAATCCAGGTTAGGTAGGTGAGAGAGAAGTTGGTTGTTAAGCAGGTATGGCATAAGCTGGTGGTGTATACATTTCTTAAGCATTTTAGCTAGTGGAGACAATATGGCTATGGTGCGATAATTGGTGAGGTCGGTGGAGGTTACACCTTTATGGAGGGGGATAATAAAGGTCTTCCAGATGGGTGGTATTGAGGTTTCTGAGAAAAATCTGTTTAGTAGGAAGAATATGAGGAAAGCAAGTTCATTGGCAACCAACTGAAGGTATTCTCAGCAGGTAACCCATCAGCTGCTAGTGCAGTAGGTTTAAGTTTGGTTAGCAGTCTTTTGACATAGTTGACAGGGATGGGTTGAAATTGGAAGGTAGTTATAATAGGTCAGGAGAAGAAAATACCTGGTCACAAGCAGCTACAGGAATCCGGGTTATTTAGTATGCTGTTATTGCTAAAATGGGACATCACCACCTGATCAGTAGTGGGACTGGGTTACCAGATATATGATTGAAATTAAATATTAGGCCACCAGGTGGCGCTGCATACTGTATGTGAAGCTTGTTGTAATTAGCTTAAAGTAAAATATGGTTGCAGAGTGAACGTATTTTAAAGAGAATTTGTTACCATTGTTGGACCGGGACTGCCAGTCTATTTGGCATAGTATGAGAAGGAGTGCTAAAAAATAAAACAGTAGAAGGGGGATTCCCAGGAGGAGAAAGTGTACAAACTAGCTAGATACGGATAGGCCATGCGTTTGTACCTTTACACTATGATTTGCAGTAGGAACAGGATGGTACATAACTTACTGGGCAACACCTGAGATAATAGTTACAATACATATAAACACCACAAACACTGGAGGCTACACTATTTAAAAAGAGCTAACCACTTTTGCAGTTCATGTAAACACCACAAATACTGGAGGCTACACTATTTAAAAAGAGCTAACCATTGTTGCAGTTCCGGCCAGATTAACAGAAATACGTTACTGAAAATGTGTCGGACTGCATTTATCTCTGTAAATCCAAGTAACCTTAACAGAGATTAAACATACTGCATCGCTGCGCGTGTAGCACAAGAGGTATCAAAACTAATTAACAGCAGCTAAGTAGCTAGGCTATAGCGAACACCGTGCACAGTATATTAATTCTATACAAAGCTTACAGAGTACGAACACAAATGCAGTACAGAATAAAAAACAGAATTATTAAACATAATACAGGGTTATAGGCTGTTAAAATATTTTCTGGGAGATACTTCTGCATCTAATTATGTTTTGGAACTTTTGAGTTTTTGTTTGACTAATAATTTTTTTGTTTTTAATGACTGTTCTTATGACGTACAAGGGACGGTCATGGGGGCATCTTTTGCCCCCATGTATGCCAGTTTGGTTATGGGTCTGTATGAACTTCAGTATCTTTATCAATATGATTTTTTTAAAACATTTGTTGCACAATATTATCGTTTTATTGATGATTTAATCTACATTTGTAAAGGTGGTTTTGATTTGATTCAGCTGTTTTACAATGTATTTATTTTACATTTGTTGACCGGGCTAGTCCAACTGGATATATGTTCATTTTCAGTACAGGCCCGAGGTGATAAGCTCCAAAATAAAAATATATTATTAAAAATTTTCATTTGACAGTCACAAAGGATAACTTTTAGCACATTGATACAGTTCTTTTCAATATGACAAAGTACAAATTAAAAACATATGACAAAAGAGTTAATTTCCTATTCCAATCTAGACTAGGAAATATCATCTGGTTAACGCTCTTCCAAAGTAATTTATAGCTGATTACTTAGCTTGTATTTATCATTTCAGCAGAAGTAAACAACTTGGTCTAAGCAGAGAAAGTAGAAAGAATGAAAAAGTGTAACAAACAAGTAATGGTTAGTTGGGGTTACAACTAGGACATAGCCAGTGTTTTCTGAGGTCTATTTTAAGTTTCTGTCTGAAAATGGATAGGGAGGAAAGTGATATAAGATCACTAGGAAGTAGATTCCAGTTTTTCCCAACTGTATTTGAGAAGAGAGAGTCCCCTGCCATGCTGTTGGATTTGGTTGTACAAACTAGTAGTTTATTAGAAGAGCGTAAGGTGTTCAGATTTTTGTAGGGACAGATCAGGGAAGATAGTATTGGAGTCTTATGATGCTGGTAAAGGGTCTTGTGGGCAATTGTAAGTTGGTAAAAATTAGCTGATTCTGAAGGTCCAGCCAACCTAGCTGTGATAGATTCTGACAGTGATGGGTTCTGATGGGCTGTCCAGTGGCAAATCTGGCAATGTTATTGTAGGATTTAGCTAGTTTCAGGAGATTATGTTTAGACAGGTTAGTATAGATAGGAGAGGCATAAAGAAGTGTAGAGATTAGGTGGGAGTGGACAATAGTAGATCTGGCTAGTGGAGTAAGGAATGGTTTATTCCTGTAGCGGGAGCCCATTTTTTTAGTTTTTACTGTATTGTTTATATGAGTATCAAAGGAGAGGTGGTTGTCAATAGTTACTCCTAGGAGTCTGGTTGTTATATCAGGAGATATGAGTGTTCCATTTCTATATGCAATTGAGAAATTAATTTGGGTGGATTTACGGGTAGGAGTAAATAGTAAGAGCTTTTTTTTTTTTTAGGATTCAATAGGAGGCAACATTGAAGAAACCATGTTTCAACTATACTAAATTCTGATTGAGTTTTTGATTGCAGTTCAGATGAGGAACTGGCTGAGCAAATTATTGTTGAGTTGTCTGTATATTGTATACAAGTGGCATGTGGAATAGCTAGGTATAGATCATTGATGAAGATTGAGAAAAGGAGAGGGCCTCGAATGGAGCCCTGAGGGACACCTAGAGTAACAGGTAGGTGGAAGGATAGGTGCTTTTCCCAGAGAACTGCTTGCTGCCTATTGCTGAGGTAGGAATTGAACCATTTTATGGCCTGAAAATCAAGAGAAAGAGATTTGAGAATATTTTGAGTTACAGTATATTCGTTTTTTCTTTTTCTTTTTTTGATGGTTTAAACGCTGGGAGACAGATTGTTTTTTTAGATGTTAATTTGCTGTTAAATTCTAAAAAATAAATTAATAATTTCAGTACACAGAAAGTTTACAGATGGTAGACAGTTTTTGGATGGCCATAGTTGCCATCCTCCTCATACCTTAGCAGCCCTCCCTTACGGTGAATGCATCCGGTTAAGGAGACTTTGTAATAATAATAAAGATTTCTTTGATGGAATTTATAGGATGCATTTTATGTTTTGTTCTACAGGTTATGATAGTGGCTTAGTTGAGTCCGCTATCCATAAAGCTGTGGATAATCTTGTTTCGGGTACTGGTAGAAGTGTAATGGATGGCAAATTTGCTTGCAAACAAGACAATTTTAATGGGGGGGACTTTATTTTGTGGCCACTTATAGAGCTTTGAGTTCAGAAATAGTGGCTTTGGTTAAATATTATTGGCATTTTTTGTTAAAGTTTAGGGATTTGTCAGGGGTGTTATGTTCCTTCCTTGTATTTCCTACAGGTGAAGGAGGAGCTTAAAGGATATTCTGTTTCACAATTATTTTTGTTTATCTCCAGCTGTTCTTCCTTCTTGTCCTGCTTTACGGAGGACTCACCCCTGTGGTCATTGTTGTGTATGTCAATTTACTGTCAGGAAATTTGACTGAATGGGATACCTTTTCAAACTGATGATTATTATAATTGTAATCCAGAAGGCATTAGCTATGCTCTTCAATGTCCTTGTGGTTTAATATATATTGGTTGAAGCAAAATAAAATTTAAGTTAAGACTGCAGGAGCATGTTAGAAATATTAGGCAGGCTAAATTAGAGAGTCCTGTTGCTCAGCATTTAAAGTTTCACAACTATGACCCTAGTGGTTTAAAAGCCACAGTTTTGGAAAATGTTCTTTTTCATTTTTGCTTTGATGTTTTTAAAAGAAAACTTTTGTATATGGAAACAGCCTTCATTTTGAAATTCAGTACTTTACGTCCCTCAGGACTCAGTTTGGATTGTAATTGGAAAATGCTTATTTAGTTATTCTGTATTCTTCTGGTTATTTAAGTGGGTCAGATATATAGGTGGAGTATATGTTTTTAATTGTTAGTACTCCATGAAGGCTATTTTTCAGCCAAGGTGCTAGAGATTATAATAAAGATATTTTCAGTGGTTCTTGCCTGTGGTCTTTTTGACTTTCATTTTTCTGTTTTTTTTGGGGTTTTTTTTGTGATTTTGCAATAAAAAACATTTTAGTTGTTTCTGTCTTCCAACATATAAGGAAAATTTCACACATCCAGTATGGTCATGGATAAATGATGCCTATAGTGCCTAAGCTGCTGATGACTACGAATTCACCCATTACTCATAATATTTTGTCAGTATCACTCAGTCTCCCCATGTATAAATACTAACTCGTATACGAAATCACCCATTACCCATAACATTTTGTCAGTGTCACTCAGTCTCCCCATGTGTAAATACTAACTCATAAATAACTTTGTTAGCGTATTCTGCTTTACAAAGTGAACAACATTAAAGTCCCATTTGTTTAACCCAAGAGCACTGCATGTCCGACTGTCTAAACATATCTTCTACATTGTAAAACTTGATATATGGCAATTTTGTAGAGCATGAGAGCCTGTGGTGTTTGTGTCAGATGTTTCCATATTCATCTGTTATCAGGAGGAATGCAGATACACAGGCGCAATAACAGTTTGCTAAGAAGGAAAGTGTGATGGCCATTAGACCATCCTGTAAAACAAAAGCTCAAGTGTGGGTTCAAATCCATGTAGGGGATAGCTCTCATATTCTGATCATTGTTTCTGTCTAAAAGTTTTCAAAATGCTGCTATATATACCTGTTACTGACATTAACGGTTATTTTGAACAAGCTTATGACTGCCTAGTTTACTTATTAGATTTCTATGAATATCACTGTAATCCATAATGTCCTGCCAACAGCACCTCTTTTACTATAGTTTTATGTATAAAGCATTGAACATATTAGTATGTTACTGCAAACAGAATGTGGAATATGCTAACATTTGCAACTTGAATTTCATGTATGACTGTGTCAATGTTTATTCATTTGAATTCAACACCCTTCTTATACTTCTATTTGGAGGGAGTGAGATGGTCAAATATACATATGGACTGTAGAACAGGAACATCCCCTGATATCAGGATTATTTTGGAGTTATAATTTGTACTTTGACAATAAATGTCTGTACATACTGTATTTCCTCCCACTTAAAATACATTAATGCATACATGTACAGCAATTTGTAGTTGTCTGTTAACAGCAACTATGTGCTACATGGCAGTTTTTCACTCTGAGACAAGAACGTCTACAGTTGTGTTTTTGTGTTGTGACCACTGTCCTGACATGCATTCATGCTTGCAATTTTATTTTCATACATGCCCAACACATTGTACTTCTTGTAAATGGTAAGCCATGATCACTATTAGTACCCCATCCCTGCACATTCACACCTCAAATTCTTTTGACTGCATTTCCACCATACAATCTCAGGCAAGATGGATTAGCTAGGCAGGTGGGTATCAGGGTTAGAGTGCAGATGTAGTTTAGAGTTGCAGGTTTGAATGTCAGATCCTCCAATCCAAGTCTGATTCTGTTCCATTGTGTAAAGGACTATGAGTGAAACATTCCAAACTGTGTATAGAAATTCTGTAATGCTCTTCAATTGTGCAGCACATTATCAATGTTATTTTATACTTACATCACTCATACGTGCTTTTTACTTTTTGCAGGTGATGAGCGTACTTATACTTGGGCCCTGTCCATCAAGCAGATGCACAGGCTGGTGGAGCAGTGCAGGGAGAAAGGTACGTTTATTTTGATTTTGTAAAAAGATGTGATCAATGTTACAGGCTCATACCTTTGGCATTACCATATGTACTACTTTTAAGGAAGGAATACCCATAAGTTATCTTTTAGGTAAGTGCAGTAGGCAGACGATACTTTTGTTTACAAATACGAATTACCTAAAACTATGTTTACATATCATTTAGCAGCAAACCATGTTTGCTGAAGATAAGTTTTGAACTGTAGGCTACAACCTAGATGACAGTCACTTATGTGTAACTGTCACAGTGCTTTTGATGTGGCTGTTTTACATACAGGTTAATGGAGAACCCACACTGTGAAAGTAGCGGATTCCAAATCTGACATCAGACCAGTGACAAGTGGAGTACCACAGGGTTCAGTCCTGGGTCCTCTCCTGTTTGGTATCTACTTCTCTGAAGTGCAGGCCAACACAGAAGGTCTTTGGCTAAAAAAGTTTGCAGATGACTGCAAACTAGGAGCCATAACTGAAACTCCTACGATGTGAACAAACTACAAAAGGGCCTCATTGAGACAGATACCTGGTGTCAAAGCCATGGCCTGAAGCTCAATGCCAAAAAGTGTATTGTCATCCCCTTTGGTAAAAACTCTGTACCCATGAACTACCATATGGTGGTCTACTTAATGCCGAAAATGTGATAAAAGACCTTGGGATACAGGTGGACAGTAGTCTCTCCTTTGATAATCACATCGCCACAGTGGTCAGGAAATCCTTCTACGTGGCTCATCTCATCACAAAAGGATTCTCATCCAGAAAAAAAGAGGTCATTGTTCCCCTCTACTCATCACTCATTAGACCCATTATAGAGTACAACGCCCCTTTTGGTATGTACCGCACAAGACATCTACAACAACCAGAAAGACCACAGAAATACCTCACAAAGAGGATTACTGGCCTCAAACAGATGCCCTATGCAGACAGTCTCAAAAAACTACAGCTTTACTCCATCACATATCGCCTACTCAGGGGCGATCTCTGCCTAACATACAAAGCTATGTCAAACCCAGAGCTGTTGGACATGCTCCACATAAAGAAATCCCAATCCCTCCAAGCTACACGCTCTAGGGACCTTAACCTTGTCACCACAATAAACAGAACATGCTGGAGGGATAGATTCCTGTCCCAGAGACTTTCCATACTCTGGAACAGACTACCTATCTATGTCAAACAGAGCTCCTCATTAGCACTCTTCAAGAAAAATCTTGATGATTGGATGGGAAATGGGAAATTCACCCCGGTGGCTCTGCTCAACAGGGGCACAGGAAAATAATTTTCTTGGGTGGCGAAAGCCAGGGTACATTTTTTGGCTAGGCTTGTATGGGCCCTAGGGCCGATAGCCTAGTACCTACCTATGAACCTATGAACCTATGTGCATTTCCTGTTGTTTGTAATGCAAGGGTTGGTACACCTGTATGTGTGGGTGTGGTTCTCAGTGCTGAATCTGTTGTACATAGCCTGCCCATTCACATACTGAATGGGTGTCTTCTGTGTCAGCATTCACACTGTTGTTGCTGGACTGTCTGGCATGCCCTTCAGTTCAATATTGCTGCTGCATCTCCCTACAACACCTGTTATAGCTTGGTTAAGACATACTTGTATGCTGAACTGTATGTTACATAATTAGCAAGCAGCACCATGCTGTTTGCATTTTGCAGGGTAGTTATTGCTAATAAAAGTATGTAGGGCACTGAAACATTGTGGTGACTATTAATAAAAGTACAGAGGGCACTAATACATTATATATGTAGGGCACTGATACATTGTAGTGATTGTTAAAAGTATGTAGGGCACTGGTACAAACAGTCTTGTCTGTCTACAATGTAAGACATGTACTATTTTTATGTGTCAGAGGCTGCCACTGTGTTTATGATTGCACATTATTACTAGCGTGCTGTGTTGCACTCCAAGAACTGATGCTGGGTTAGTCAATGACTATGATGCTTTGCTCAACTCTTTTGTATATGGCTTTCATATTTCCCACTGGATTGTCATCTGACTATATATTCATTATACCAATATGTTAACTGGTGGCTGTTCATATGACTCATTGCATCCACAGACACCTGGAATACAGCTGACATTCACATACCAACATAAATGTGCAGGGCACATACAAGGCAGGAAACGCTGAAATAGTGACATTCTCTTAGTTTAGTAGCCAATTTACTTGGGCACACAACACAAATATTAAACAGTGCAGGTGACACTACTAGTGTTATGCTGCCATTTTCACAGTGTTGTTTTACAAGTAAGATTCATGTGAGTGTTGCATGACAGTGTCATGACATGCTTCTTTTCAATTGTCAAGCTATTTAAATGTCCTGGCAAGCTGTGTTGTGAATGCCATGGCATGGCCTGGGGTAAGTTGTTCACATTGTGTGATGGACACAGTGGCCCTGACAAGTGCCGGTACTGAAAACATAAGTAAAAATAGGACACACAGAATGTGTTGTGTGCATGATGAGCCAACTGATAGCAGCAAGTCTGCTTATTACAATTGTCCTACATAATCATTTTAGGCTACCTCATCTGAGAATGTGTTTTTAATGACACCCATAATGTAAGCTGATATACCTTGATTCTTGTATACAGCCATCACATGTCAACAGGATGTTATTTAATGCCTGTTAAATTGTAGATGTGTACATCAGTTTCAGTTTAGTGTCAGCTGTGATTTTTACAAGAATGTACAGCCTGACAGATACTTAGGTTCATAGGTTGGTACTGGGTTATCTGCCTGAAGGCATATATTAGCCCAGCCACGTTGTGCGGTATTCACCGCCCCTTTAGTAGTTCCCTAGACCCTTGTACTAGCAGCTAGTACCCTTGGCCCCTATCTAGTAGTGCTGTTGGTGTGATCCTGGTGTGAACTTTCTGTTACCCATCCACTCATCAAGGTTCCTCTTGAAGAGTGATAGTGAGGGGCTCTGTCTTATGTAGATCGGGACCCTGTTCCATAGTAAGGGAAGTCTCTGCGAAGGGAATCTGTCCCTCCAGCATGTTCTATCCATTGTTGTGTTGAGGTTTATATCCCTAGAGCATGTAGCTCGAGTAGATTTGGTTTTGCTAAGATGGAGCATGTTCAGCAATTCTGGGTTGGACATGGCTCTGTACGTTAGACAGAGATCGCCTCTGAGAAAGCGGTATGCAACAAAGAACAGTCTTAGCTTTTTCAATTGTGCTGCATAGGGCAACTGTTTGAGGCCAGTAATCCTCTTGGTTAGGTACCTTTGTGGTCTCTCCAGCTGCTGGAGATGTCTAGCCAGGTACATTCCAATTGGTGCATTATACTCAGTAATGGGTCTGATGAGGGAAGAGTAGAGGGGCACCATTACATCCTTAGATCTTGATGCGAACCCTTTCGTGATCAGATGGGTCACATAGAAGGATTTTCTAACCACTTTGGCAACATGGTTATCAAAGGAAAGCTGACTATCTACTTGGGTCCCTAGATCCCTTATTTCTTCTTCAGATTTCAGGGGATTACCACCTATGTTGTAGTTTGCGGGTACTCTGTTTTTTCCAAAGGGGATTACTACGCATTTTTTTGCATTTAGCTTGAGACCATGGCTTTGACACCGTGCATCAGTCTCATTTAGGCCCTTCTGGAGGATCTCCATGTTGGCCGGGGACTCTATTATAGCACCCAGTTTGCAGTCATCTGCAATCTTAGTCAGCCACGGCCCTTCCATGCTTGCCTGTACTTCTGAGAAGTATATGCCAAACCGGAGGGGCCCCAGGACAGAGCCCTGAGGCAAACCACTCGTTACTGGTCTGTATTCAGACATAGATCCCGCTACTCTTACTTTATGGGATCTGTCTGAGAGCCAGTTTGTGATCCATCTTGTGACGTAAGGGTTTATGCCCAGGCTGGTGAGCTTATCAATAACACCTGAATGGGGAATGGTGTCAAATGCTTTAGCATATTTAGTTTTCACTGTTATGGTTTTGTTTAAGGACCTACATCACATATGGTGGTACACCTGACTATGGCCATAACATACTGTAAGCTTTCATACTGACCATTTAATGCCTGTTCATTGTGTTACACCAGCTATGCTATGCAGTCATGTAGTAGTAGGTATGTACTTTCTGTCTTATGTTGTGATTCTTCTTGACAGTGTATGAGACCAGTGAATGCTCACCCATCAGATGTCAGAGATGAGTGCATGCCGGACCACAGCCCGAGTCCTCAGATGATGACCATGATGGAGATGAGAACGATGACAAGGATGCTGGACCTGCATGTGCCATCACCCCTACTGCACCCCACAGAAGATGACACAAAACACCCAAACAGATGATTATCAGGAGCAGATCCTGGAGATGGTGACAGATGACTTTCAGACACAAATGAGGGACTTGAAGGGGAATTTTTTCAAAGATATAACATGGGGTATGCAGGACTGATTCAGGGAAATAACCCATCAGATAATTTGTGATGTTCATTCTTATCAGGACAAGCCCTCAGCACAGTTAAGTATTGTATGTGTGATCCACTTGTATAATGCTACCACCATGTTATTTGCCATAGCAGTGATTGGACTATATATGCACACTTCTGCATGCGTAGCATTTTGCTGCCATGCATATGTGATACATGTCCAAATGTACACTACAAATGTCATGTGACATTTAGCATTATGTTTCAATGGGTACATGACACACATTACATGAGACTTTCATTGAACATTCAGCTGTCCATGTGTTTCAGCAGTTAACATGCTGCTACTGCTGCAACAATCTCACTGTGTATATGTGTGGTACTGACAGCAACTCTCAAACACCACACTGTACAAATTCCACAAATACCACAGTGGTATGGGTAGGATTTGTGGTTTACCATGTCATGTGACATGTAGCATTATGTTTCAATGGGTACACGACATACATTACACATGAGACTTTCACTGAACATTCAGCTGTCCATGTGTTTCAGCAGTTAACATGCTGCTACTGCTGCAACAATCTCACTGTGTATATGTGTGGTACTGACAGCAACTCTCAAACACCACACTGTCCATATTCCACAAATACCACAGTGGTATGGGTATGATTTGTGGTTTACCATGTCATGTGACATTTAGCATTATGTTTCAATGGGTACATGACAAACATTACACATGAGACTTTCATTGAACATTCAGCTGTCCATGTGTTTCAGCAGTTAACATGCTGCTACTGCTGCAACAATCTCACTGTGTATATGTGTGGTACTGACAGCAACTCTCAAACACCACACTGTCTGTATTCCACAAATACCACAGTGGTATGGGTATGATTTGTGGTTTGCCATGTCATGTGACATTTAGCATTATGTTTCAATGGGTACATGAGACAAATTACACGAGACGTTCATTGAACATTCAGCTGTCCATGTGTTTCAGCAGTTAACATGCTGCTACTGCTGCAACAATCTCACTGTGTATATGTGTAGTACTGACAGAACTCTGAAACACCACACTGTCTGTATTCCACAAATACTACAGTGGTATGGGTCTGACTTGTGGTTTACCATGTCATGTGACATTTAGCATTATGTTTCCATGGGTACATGACACACATTACACAAGACTTTCATTGAACTTTCAGCTGTCCATGTGTTTCAGCAGTTCACATGCTGCTACTGCTGCAACAATCTCACTGTGTATATGTGTGGTACTGACAGAACTCTCAAACACCACACTGTCCGTATTCCACAAATACCACAGTGGTATGGGTATGATTTGTGGTTTACCATGTCATGTGACATTTAGCATTATGTTTCAGTGGGTACATGACACACATTACATGAGACTTTCATTGAACATTCAGCTGTCCATGTGTTTCAGCAGTTAACATGCTGCTACTGCTGCAACAATCTCACTGTGTATATGTGTGGTACAGACAGCAACTCTCAAACTCCACACTGTCCGTATTCCCCAAATACCACAGTGCTATGGGTATGATTTGTGGTTTACCATGTCATGTGACATTTAGCATTATGTTTTAATGGGTACATGACACACATTACACGAGACTTTCATTGAATATTCAGCTGTCCATGTGTTTCAGCAGTTAACATGCTGCTACTGCTGCAACAATCTCACTGTGTATATGTGTGGTACTGACAGCAACTCTCAAACACCACACCGTCCGTATTCCACAAATACCACAGTGGTATGGGTATGATTTGTGGTTTACCATGTCATGTGACATTTAGCACTATGTTTCAATGGGTACATGACACACATTACACATGAGACTTTCATTGAACATTCAGCTGTCCATGTGTTTCAGCAGTTAACATGCTGCTACTGCTGCAACAATCTCACTGTGTATATGTGTAGTACTACAGCAACTCTCAAACAC
This sequence comes from Protopterus annectens, assembly GCF_019279795.1. NCBI lineage: Eukaryota > Metazoa > Chordata > Ceratodontiformes > Protopteridae > Protopterus > Protopterus annectens. The sequence continues at coordinate 1,867,515,424 of NC_056729.1, forward strand.
CACACTGTCCGTATTACACAAATACCACAGTGGTGTGGGTATGATTTGTGGTTTGCCATGTCATGTGACATTTAGCATTATGTTTCAATGGGTACATGACACAAATTACACGAGACGTTCATTGAACATTCAGCTGTCCATATGTTTCAGCAGTTAACATGCTGCTACTGCTGCTACAATCTCACTGTGTATATGTGTGGTACTGACAGCAACTCTCAAACACCACACTGTCCGTATTACACAAATACCACAGTGGTATGGGTATGATTTGTGGTTTACCATGGCATGTGACATTTAGCATTACGTTTCAATGGGTACATGACATACATTACATGAGACTTTCATTGAACATTCAGCTGTCCATATGTTTCAGCAGTTAACATGCTGCTACTGCTGCAACAATCTCACTGTGTATATGTGTAGTACTGACAGCAACTATCAAACACCACACTGTCCATATTCCACAAATACCACAGTGGTATAGGTACGATTTGTGGTTTACCATGTCATGTGACATTTAGCATTATGTATCAATGGGTACATGACACACATTACATGAGACTTTCATTGAACACTCAGCTGTCCATGTCTTTCAGCAGTTAACATGCTGCTACTGCTGCAAAAATCTCACTGTGTATATGTGTGGTACTGACAGCAACTCTCAAACACCACACTGTCCGTATTCTACAAATACCACAGTGGTATGGGTATGATTTTTGGTTTACCATGTCATGTGACATTTAGCATTATGTTTCAATGGGTACATGACACACATTACATGAGACTTTCATTGAACATTCAGCTGTCCATGTGTTTCAGCAATTAACATGCTGCTACTGCTGCAACAATCTCACTGTGTATATATGTAGTACTGACAGCAACTCTCAAACACCACACTGTCTGTATTCCACAAATACCACAGTGGTATGGGTATGATTTGTGGTTTACCATATCATGTGACATTTAGCATTACGTTTCAATGGTACATGACACACATTACACATGAGACTTTCATTGAACATTCAGCTGTCCATGTGTTTCACCAGTTAACATGCTGCTACTGCTGCAACGATCTCACTTTGTATATGTGTAGTACTGACAGCAACTCTCAAACTCCACACTGTCCATATTCCTCAAATACCACAGTGGTATGGGTATGATTTGTGGTTTACCATGTCATGTGACATTTAGCATTATGTTTCAATGGTACATGACACACATTACACATGAGACTTTCATTGAACATTCAGCTGTCCGTGTGTTTCACCAGTTAACATGCTGCTACTGCTGCAACAATCTCACTGTATGCTCAGTCATTAATTTTATGTTCATGTGCTGTAATGTTGTTCACAGGACTGTCCTTTGCTCTGTCACTGACCTCATGTTCATGTGCTGTAATGTTCACAGGACTGTCCTTTGCTAAGTCACTGACTTCATGTTCAGGTGCTGTAATGCTCACAGGACTGTCCTTTGCTCTGTCACTGGCCTCATGTTCATGTGCTGTAATGTTGTTCACAGGACTGTCATTTGCTCTGTCATTGACCTCATGTTTATATACTGTAATGTTCTTCACAGGACTGTCCTTTGCTCTGTCACTGACTTCATGTTAATATGCTGTAATGTTGTTCACAGCCCTGTCCTTTGCTCAGTCAATCATTTCATGATGTTGATCACAGGACTGTCCTTTGGTCAATCACTTCATGTTCATGTGCTGTAATGTTGTTCACAGGACTGTCCTTTGCTTAGTCATTCAGTTCATGTTCATGTGCTGTAATGTTGTTCACAGGACTGTCCTTTGCTCAGTCAATCATTTCATGATGTTGATCACAGGACTGTCCTTTGGTCAATCACTTCATGTTCATGTGCTGTAATGTTGTTCACAGGACTGTCCTTTGCTCAGTCAACTTTATGTTCATGTGCTATAATGTTGCTCACAGGATTGTCCTTTGCTCTGTCACTGACCTCATGTTCATGTGGTGTAATGTTGTTCGCAGGACTGTCCTTTGCTCATTCACTGACTTCATGTTGAGGTGCTGTAATCTTCACTGGACTATCCTTTACTCCGTCAATCACTTCATGTTCATGTGCTGTAATGTTGTTTACAGGACTGTTCTTTGCTCCGTCAATCACTTCATGATGTTGATCACAGGACTGTCCTTTGGCCAATCACTTCATGTTCATGTGCTGTAATGCTCACAGAACTGTCCTTTGCTTAGTCATTCACTTTATGTTCATGTGCTGTAATGCTCACAGGACCATCCGTTGCTCAGTCATTGACTTCATGTGCTCTAAGGATGTTCACTAGATAAAGAAGATAGTCAGACACCCTTCATAAGGAATGAAAGCAACAACCTGTGCACCAGTCCACAGGACATGAAAGGCAGATGGAAGGAGTATTTCCAACAGCTTCTGAATGAAGAAACCCCCAAAGAAGTTGTACTTCCCCAGAAACAGCCTACAATAAGAGAAGAGGAAGAGGCCACCCTAGAAGAAGTAAGAACAGCACTAAGGAAAATGAAGTCAGGGAAATCAGCAGGCTCAGATGAGGTCACAGCAGATATGATAAACATGCTGGGTGAGATAGGGGAGAAATGGCTCATGAGGGTACTCATAGCAGTATGGAGAGAGAGGCATATCCCAGATGACGGATGAATAAATATACTTGTACCAGTGTACAAGAACAAAGGGGACATCCACAACTGTGGGCAGTACCGAGGTATCAAGCTCCTGTCACATTGCATGAAAGCTCTGGAGAAGGTGATTGATAAACAGATACACAGAGTAGTAGAATGTAAGATGGGAGATGATCAGTTTGGATTCAGATCAGGCTGAAGCACAACTGACCTGATGTTTGCAGTGAGACAGATACTTGGGAAGAACTGGCCATTCCTACACTTGGAGAATGCATTTGACAAGGTCCAAAGGAAGCTGATCTGGGCAGTACTGCTGTGGTTTGAAGTCCCAGAAACATTGACAGAATTAGTGCAGGTGATGTACAAGGACCCAATGACTCAAGTACGCACAGTGTTTGGCCTCACAGAGGGGCTCCCAGTGGGAGTAGGTTTACACCAGGGTTCAACTCTAAGCCCACTGCTGTTCATACTGGTGATGGACTACATTAGCAAACAGGTCAGAGGAGATAGATCAACAAAGTTGCTGCATGCAGACAATGTGGCATTATAAGCAGACTCTGAGCAAGAGCTTCAGAAAAAGATAGGAGAATGGAATGCAAAACTGAAGGCACATGGGATGAAACAAAGCACAGAAGAGACAGTGGCAATGGTAGTAAATTGGGGAACTCAGAGGAAGCTGAGAATAGAGATAGAAGGGAAGATAGTGGAACAGGTAAACAGCTTCAAGTATCTGGGACGGGTGGTTGAGGAGAAGGGAAGTCAGAATGAGGTCAAAGCTAGAATCAGAAAGGCTGCAGCCAATGGGTATAGAGTGTCAAGTGTACTCTATGACAAACATATGCCAAAGAAGCTGAAAAGTGAAGTGTACAAGATAGTGATGCGACCAGTACTACTGTATGGTACAGAAACCTGTGCAGTAAAGGCAGAACAGCTGAAGAAGCTAGAGGTGATGGAAATTAAGTGCCTGAGAAGGATGGTAAGATACACACTGTGGGAGAGATGAAGAAATGAGGACATAAGAGCAGAAGCCAAAGTAGCTGCAATTGCAGAAAAGATCAAAGAGAACAGATTATGGTGGTTTGGACACATGCAGAAAAGAAAAAGGCAATCTGGTGAGGAAGATTTGGGACAGACAGGAAGAAGGTAAGAGGAAATTAGGACGTTCAGCAAAGAGGTGGATGGATTGTGTGAAAGAAGATCTGTGACAGTCAGGCACGAGTGTTGAAGAAGGCAGGAGTGTGGCACTGAGTCGAGAGAGTTGGCGACAATTAACATGATACCCCAACCCCATGTAGAAAAATAGGAAAAAAGGGGCGGATGATGATGATGCCTTCATGTGCTCTGAAGATGTTCAATGGACTGTCCTTTGCTCAGTCACTGACTTCATGTTCATGTGCAGAAATGTTGTTCACAAGACGGTCCTTTGGCCTGTCACTGAACTCATGTTCATGTGATGTAATGTTGTTCACAGGACTGTCCTTTGCTCAGTCACTGACCTCATGTTTATGTGCTGTAATGTTGTTCACAGGACTGTCCTTTCCTCAGTCATTAACTTTATTTTCATGTGCTATAATGTTGCTCACAGGATTGTCCTTCGCTGAGTTATAACCAGGGTCAGTGACATATAACTGCAGGTGTTTTTACCATCTCTTACTTTACATTGGCATGCCAGTACATATGTGTATGTGATATCAATTATTAGCATCCTTACCTATGCCTGGTGCTGTTAGATGATTGCACAATACTGTGTGTGTGAGTTATACATACCCATGTGATGTACATTACCCATTTGCTTCAATATAGTTTTGGGTAGACCAACACCACCCTATGTAGTGCACACATGCATTTGTAATGTGTCTCCTTACATATTATTGTCCTGCTTTATCATAGTCTATGGAGTTTTGAAGCCATGTCTTACCTAATGCTGGTCGATATTGTTCACCTTCCTTTCACCTTTTTAGGTATGTCATGCATGTTGCACATAAGCATGGTATATGTCCACCTCTGTTGGAATTCTTGTCCATTTTATGTATTTGTTTTGTTACAGGGTCAACGTGTGCCATCTCTATGGTCATTATACAGACACAGGACATCTGCGCACAAGTCACTGGCTACTGCTTGTGATACAACCTTGTTCTTGCTATACTTGTGTGTTACATTGTAACCAGTGTACATTGTGTCTATCATACAGATGTAGACCATGTGCACACAAGTCGCTGGCTACTGCTTGTGATACATCCTTGTTCTTGTTATACTTGTGTGTTACACTGTAACCAGTGTACATTGTGGCCCTCATACAGATGTAGGACATGTGCACACAAGTCACTGGGTACTGCTTGTGATACATCCTTGTTCTTGTTATACTTGTGTGTTACATTGTAACCAGTGTACATTGTGGCCATTATACAGATGTAGGACATGTGCACACAAATCGCTGGGTGCTGTTTGTGATACATCCTTGTTCTTGTTATACTTCTGTGTCACATTGTAACCAGTGTACATTGTGGCCATTATACAGATGTAGGACATGTGCACACAAGTCGCTGGGTGCTGCTTGTGAAACATCCTTCTTTTTCTTATACTTGTGTGTTACATACTAACCAGAGTACTTGTTGAAATAAGAAGATGTTATGTGATCCTATCTCGCCTACATTCAATACTGATGGGCTCGGAGCCGATCCCTCGGCTCCGACTCGGCACGCTATGCTATAGAGCGAGGCCTCTTATTGGCTGAGCTATTTCTTATCCCAGGATGCACCACCACTAATCCCCCAGATCTCATTTGCCGCTTACAAGCTTAGACGTGGTCTCAACTTGGCTGGGCTAAGTACTAATTTATTTAGGCTTTTCCTGTCAGGAATTTGCTTGCTTTGAACCCAAAAGCTGTTTTAACAGCTATTGTTGTGATTTGAGTGTGTATTGAACAGTTCTGTTGAGGAATTTGTGATTTCGTCAAGGGAAGGTTTCCCGTTTTAGTTAGAGGGGCCTTCCCCTGTTGCCTTTGCTATCTTAGCTTTTTATTTGTGGGTCAAGTACCCGTTTAATTTAGAGGGTCTTGACTCTCTCTTTTTCTGTGTGGAAATTTTTCTGTATTGTGTTTAAAAAAAAAACTTTGTATTTCTGTTCTAAACCATTAAGTTTTGGTGTTTCTCTTTAGACAGGTGTGTTTTGTCTAATTTAGTCATGTCCAAAGAGCATAAACCCTCCGGGTTTAAAAAATGCACGAGGTGTGGTTTTAAGATGTCCATAACGGACGACCACTCCTCGTGCATTTACTGTTTAGGCGCCAAGCACCTACAAGAATCATGTAGCGTGTGTCACGCTTTCTCTTCAAGAGTCCTCCAGGAGAGGAAAAACAAATTAATCCTTAAAGGGTTAATCAAGCCATCCTTCGAGGAGGCTTTATCTTCGTCTCCCTCTCCTTCAAAAAAGAAGAAAGCGTCGGCTCCGACCAGTCTGTCGGAACCGACTGCCAAAAAACCTAGGCAGACTTCTCCATCGGCTCCACGGACTTCGGAGCCGAGGGCGGAACGGTCTGCCTCGATGCCTACAGCCTCGACCCCTCTGGTTTCGGAGCTGAGGACTGGGGCATCGAGAGGCGGGTCACCTTCATCGGCTCCACTGATATTGGAGCCGATGAGGGTTACCGGCTCAGACTCTTCCCCGGGCGAAGTCCTTATCGGCACCGAGGGAAATTGCCTTGAGGTCTCTCTCGGAGCCGATAGTGGTAGAATCCATTCGGAGCCGGTCCCCTAGTCCTTTGGAGCCGATGGAGAAATTGGTTCGGACCCGATCGGTATCCTCCAGGTCATCCAAGATGTCTGATTTGGACATCGACAGGGTGCTCCTAAGACTCTTCCAGTCTCCGGTGTTCCAAAAGCTAGTTTCGGCTCCAGCCCATTTGGCTTCGGAACCAATGGTCCACCTCCATACTATGGTTCCTCCTCCAACAGCCTCAGCACCATTGGAGCCGGTGCTGGTGGAACCGGTGGAGGTTCTAGGGTCGGGCCCGACCCTTACTCCAACTCCGGCTCTTGGGTCGGAGTTCAGTACACGGACTTCTTCCGTCGGCCCTGGGGGGGATGCTTCGGGATTGATGTTTTCGGTCCCAAGTCTCCCTCTTGGTGCGTCGGCGGCAGGAGTGCCGTCTACTGTCGTGGCCACGGAGGTGGGACCCTCCCAGGATTCTGGTGGTCCCGCCTTCAGGGCTATGAGGAGTGCGTTAGCCAAATCTTCTTTGGCTACCTCCACGGTCTCCCCAGCTCCTTCCCTGCATACCGAGACTGGGTCTTTGACAGTCCCCCTGTCCTTAGACAGCAGAGCCCCGGGGCCTGAGGTTACCCCCACTGGGGTTTCCCCCCCTCCTGGAGGTCCTTCTGAAGCCTCTTCGGAAGAACCCCCCCAGAAAAAGATCGTGCAAGAGGAAGCACGTTGACTCCCCTGATGAGTCTCTTACATCAGACACTTATCTCGATGATGCAGAGGGGTCCCCTATGTCGTCCTCGGATGATGTCTCCTTTGCAGACATCCTGGAAGCCCTTAAACAATGAGGCGGCTGGCAGTCCAAACCCCCTTCTGCTGATGAGTCGGTGTTCCTTAAGGCCTTCGGGGCTCAGCCCTCCGCCTCCTGGGTGTCTCCGCCCTTCGACGAGCTCTTGGATTTGATCTGTCGAAGGGCGTGGGAACACCCAGACTCTGTGGAACCGGTGCCTGCTCGTCCTAATAAATTTATCTCGGCACCCCCTGAAAAAGAGTTTCTAACTAAAGGTGTGGCTGTAGATGCTTTGGTGGTGGCATCTGCTACCCAGCAAGATGTAGCAGAGGCTTCGACGTCCGTCCATCCTCCTAATAAGGAGTCTAGGAGCATGGATCGTGAAGCGCACCCTCAGTTCAGCGGCCTTTACATTAAGGTCCTTGAACTACCTCACGCACTTTACTAGATTTCAGAGGGATCTGATTAAAGAACTTTCCGATACCCTCTTGGGTAACCTGCCTGAGAAGCTGGCCCAGACGGTTGGCTCTCAGCTGGCTACATTGTCGTCCATTTCAAACTCGTCCATGAGGCTCATTTCTTATGCGGCCGAAGGGGCGAGTAGAGCAGTACAGGCATTGCTCACGGAGACAAGCCTGGCTCCGCCTGTGTCATTTCGGAGGCCTTTAAGTCTTCCTTTGCCGGCCTTTGATGGGTCCTCCCTGTTTGGACCCAAGGTGAAAGACACACCCGCTGCGAACAGGAGGGTAAGACTCTGACTGCCGTAGGGCACGGTTTTCCACTCCCTTTCGGCCTTATCCCAAGGCTAAAAGAGGAGGGAAAAGGTGGTTCCGTAGTTCTCGGAGGCCTTCCCCCTCTCAGCAGGAGGATCCCCCTTCCAGAGGCAGGGGAGGAAATTCTTCCGGAAGACGCCGTCCCAGAGGCGGCAGAGGCCCTCGCAACACTGGAGACCACGAGTCCTTTCGTGGCTCTTCAGCCTTTCACAGTCCCTGAGGGATTGCCCGACTGTGCAGCTCCGGAGCCAGTCGGGGTCGTTCTCAAGCACCTAAAAGCCTGGGAAGGTATCACTCAGGATCGATGGGTGCTTCGAATTATCGCCGGAGGTTACACCATCCCTTTCTCTCACGACCCACCTCAGTCCAAAAAAATCCCGGACCCGCCACCCAGTCAACGGGATACTGCAGCCTCAGAAGTTTCAAAGCTGCTGCAAAAGGAGTCATCCAACGGTCCCGCAGCCCAGATCGGATTAGGAACTTACTCAAGATTCTTTTTGGTGCCAAAAAAGACCGGGGACTTGAGGCCCATTTTGGACCTCAGCACTCTAAACCATTCAGTCAGAAAGTCCAAGTTCTGAATGGTCACCCTACAAACCATTCTCCCGTTGCTGGAGAAAGGTGTTTGGATGTGCTCCATAGATCTCAAGGACGCTTATTACCATATCATGGTACATCGAGTGTCCAGGAGACATCTGCGCTTCAGCCTAGGAGGCAGTCATTTTCAGTTCTGCGCGCTGCCCTTTGGTCTCACCACAGCCCCCAGGGTGTTCACCAAGTGTTTGGCAGTCATGACTGCTCACCTGAGAAGTCTAGGATTCCAGGTGTTTCCGTATCTAGACGACTGGCTCCTAACTGCCACCTCCAAGCATCTACTACTGAGGAGCCTACAAACCACTATATCACTGGGCAATTCCCTTGGAATCACCTTCAATTGGCCAAAATCTGTGTTGCTGCCATTTCAACGAATAAGATTCATAGGGGTAGAGATAGACTCAAACCAAATGCGGGTCTATCTACCTACAGACAGAATACAAACCATACAGACTCAAGTTCAAGCCTTACTTCCCAGGTCCAAAGCCCCAGCCAGAATGGTCCTGCAGCTATTGGGATCCATGTCCGCCACGGTTATTCTAAGTCCCCTTGGCAAGGTTGCACATGAGAATTCTCCAGTGGCTTCTTTCAGCACAGTGGTCCTTTCAGGAACTCCCTCTCAGTCACCCCCATATGGATCACGGAAACATGCAAACGGGACCTTCGCTGGTGGCTAGTGCCCTCCAATTTGGATCAGGGACGACCCTTTGTTCCACCTCCTCCTACGGCCACTTTGACCACGGACGCCTCCCAGATGGGGTGGGGGGGGCATTCCCTGGGCAGGTCAGTCCAAGGCAAATGGCACCCAGAAGAGACCCTACTTCATATCAACATCCTAGAAATGAGGGCGGTGCTTCTGTCCCTTCAAGCCCTTCACAATTACCTCCCTCAGGGTGTAATTGTCGTTCACTCAGACAACATGTCAGTTGTCTGGTACCTGAACAAACAGGGAGGGACCAGATCCTATCCTCTTTGCAGAGAGGCCATGAGAGTTTGGGAATGGGCAGTGTCGACCAAACGCTTTCTACTGGCTACTCATATCCCGGGCAAGTACAATGTGATAGCCGACAGACTGAGCAGAACCATCCTCTCTCCTCACGAATGGTCTCTGAACATTACAGTGGCAAATCAGACATTCAGCAAATGGGGAGTTCCATGTTGCGACCTCTTCGCGACTCCACTGAATGCGAAGTGCAAAAAGTTCTTCTCCCTCACCCCGGCCCCGGGGAAGAGCCCTATGGACGCTCTAGCCCTTCCTTGGCCCACCGGCTTGCTTTATGCCTTCCCCCCAGTTCCTCTCCTTCCCAGGGTGATCCAAAAGGCATCGATCTTGGGGAGCAAAATGATCTTAGTTGCTCCTTACTGGCCTCGTCAAGTATGGTTCCCCTATCTTCGGAAGTATGCTCTGGAAGGTCCATGGTTCCTGGATCAGATCCCAGACCTTTTGGTTCATCAGTCGGGACTATTCCACCAGTCCCTACACACCTTAAAATTGACGGCTTGGCTCCTCCTCTTCCGACTATAGTGAGGAGTCATACATTGGATCCAGAAGTTGTACACATCTTATCCTCGGCCCACAAGTCTGCTACAAAGAAATTGTATTCTAACAAATGGAAAAGATTTGCTATTTGGGCTCAACTCCAGGGCCTGGATCCCATCACTATTCCCGTATCTGAAGTACTGAAATTTCTAACTTCTCTTTTTAATCAAGGCTCTTCAGTCTCTACCATCAAGGTTCAATTGGCAGCTATTTCCAATTTTCACGAATCTATAAACCCACCTTTAATGAGCAACAGATTATGTAAGACCTTCTTGAAAGGAGCTGCGCTTTTAAGACCTCCGATTTCCCATCCTGCTCCTCCATGGGATCTCGATGTGGTGTTACGCGCCTTAACTTCCTTCCCCTTCGAACCGGCAGCGACATGTGATTTAAAATTTCTATCGTGGAAGACTGCCTTTCTGGTGGCGATTACTTCTGCCAGAAGGGTTTCAGAGCTTCAGGCTTTGTCTGTAAAACCTCCGTACTTGATTTTTCACAAAGACAGAGTATCTCTCAGGCCAAATCCTTCCTTTGTCCCTAAAGTCTGTTCCAGTTTCTGCCTACAGCAATCATTAGAACTTCCAGTCTTCTTTCCGAAGTATTCTAACAAAGCGGAATTCATATTCCACACATTGGATGTCCACAGGCAGCTGTGTTTTTATTTAGATAGGACCAAACAAACAAGGAAAACAGATCAGTTGTTTGTATCCTTTGCAGACAATAAACTGGGCAAAGCCGTCACAAAGGTCACTATTGCCAAATGGATCAGGGACTGTATTACTCAAGCTTATTCTTATTCTAACAAAGAGCTTACCACCTCTGTCAAAGCTCATTCTACAAGGGCTATGGCTACTTCGATAGCATTTCATTCTAAGCTTGCCATTAGTGACATCTGTGCTGCGGCTACATGGTCTTCCCCGCACACTTTCATTTCCCACTACAAATTGGATGTGGCATCTAGAGGACGAGCTTCATTTGGTTCCACAGTGCTCAGGAGTGTTTTCCAATGAGCCACCCAGGATTTAGGTGCTAGGGACGTGGTCCCATCAGTATTGAATGTAGGCAAGATAGGATCACATAACATCTTTTAGTTATGTACTTACCATAACTTTAGATGTTTGGGATCCATCTCACCTACACTCCTAATAACCCACCCTCCTTCCCCCTTCCTTGGAGATCAGAGGATATCAGAAGGTCCGAATCCTGTTGTTTCATCTTGAAACATCTAACAATGTTATATAAACAAGTTGTGCATGTGTGCATGAATGCGGACAAAGAAGATCTGGGGGATTAGTGGTGGTGCATCCTGGGATAAGAAATAGCTCAGCCAATAAGAGGCCTCGCTCTATAGCATAGCGTGCCGAGTCAGAGCCGAGGGATCGGCTCCGAGCCCATCAGTATTGAATGTAGGCGAGATGGATCCCAAACATCTAAAGTTATAGTAAGTACATAACTAAAAGTTATGTACCTACCATAACGTTCCATGTTAGTTGTCTTCTCTCGCCTTCTTTCTTGCTTGATGGGTTCGGAGCCGATCCTCGGCTCCAACTCGGCACTTTGCTAAGCTCGAGAGTCACTTTTACCAGCTCGAGGCAGCCCCATATCCCATGATGCAAGGCGGTAAGTACCCAGATCTCGTTTGGTATCTATAAGCAATAACACCTAGCACAAAAAACTTCCCAGAAGGAAAGAAAGGCAAAAAGCCTAAAGGATGGGCTATAAGGTAGACCAGAACTAGCTGGTCTTAAGAAGCATTCTTCCATATAGGGAGAAAAAGGTCTGTCCAGGGCAGGGGGTAGGAGGGAGGGTCGCAAGAAAGAAGGCGAGAGAAGACAACTAACATGGAACATTATGGTAGGTACATAACTTCTCAATGTTAAGTTGTCAATCTCGCCTTCATTCTTGCTTGATGGGACAGCGTCCCTAGCACCTCTATCCTGGGTGGCTCAATGGAACAGACTCTTGAGAACTGTAGAGCCAAAACTGGCTCTATCCCTGGAGGCCAAATCCAATTTGTAATGAGAAACAAAGGTATGAGGAGTGGCCCAAGTGGCTGCTGCACAAATAGTGTCTAATGGAAGTCTAGCCTGAAAAGCTGTAGAAGTGGCTAAGCTTCTGGTTGAATGCGCTTTAGGTTTTGAGCACAGCTGTTTTCCCCTGAGCTGATAGATTTCGGAGATGGTGGAAGAAAGCCATCTAGATAAGGTCACTTTGGAGACAGGAAGGCCTTTCTTGTTTTCAGCATAAGAAAGAAAGAGCTGATCGATTTCCTGAATTGTTTTGTTCTGTCCAAATAATATCTGAGTTGGCGGTGAACATCAAGATAATGTAATTTTTGTTCCGATCTGTTTGAGTAATTAGGAAAAATACAGGAGGTCAATAGATTGGTTCAAATTATTTTGAGGCCACCTTAGGCAAAAGGTTGGATTAGTTCTCAAGGATACCCTGTCTTTGTGGAAGACCAAATAAGGGGACGAACAGAAAGAGCATGAAGTTCTGACACTCTCCTTGCGAGGTAATAGCAACAAGGAAGAGCGTTTTCCATGAAAGAAATTTCAGGGAACATGAAACAGCTGGCTCGAAGGGAGGAAGGATTAAGGCTGTCAGCACTAGATTTAGGTCCCACTGAGGAGGAGGACTCCTGACTGGAGGTTTCAGGAGAAAAATTCCTTTTAGAAAGGCTCTACAAAGCCTGTGGGACATAATGTTGTGATCTGCAAACCCTACATGAAAATTCGAGATAGCAGCCAACTGAACTTTGACCGTGGAAGATGAAGAGCCCGAGTGAAAGATTTCCGCTAAGAAATCCAAAACTGCTTGAACAGGGGCAGTAAAGGGATCTATATTTTTAGCTTTTGCCCAACAAGAGAAGCGTTTCCACTTGCTGGTATAAATCTTTCTAGTAGAGGATTTAAGGGAAGCCACTATGATATCCCTAACAGGATTAGAGATCAAAGGAAGCCTGGCTAAGGAAGGAAGTGGAGCAACCATGCTGTGAGGTTGAGAGAAGGAATAGAGCGATGCAGCTGACCCGATTGGTGAATCAGAAGGTCTGGCACTGGGTCCAGATGCCACGGCTGCACCAATAGGTGATGATGGAGGAACGGAAACCAAATTTGTCGAGGCCAATAGGGAGCAATGAGAATCATTTTGGCTCTCAAAACGGTGGCTTTCTGGAGTACTTGTGGAATCAACGGAAAGGGAGGAAAGGCATAAAGAAGTCCCTGGGGCCAATCCTGGGTTAGAGCATCTCTGGGGGGATGGCCTGGCAGTGGGAAGAGAGAAAAGAAGTCTGGGCATTTGCTGTTTTGGGGAGTAGCAAAAAGATCGCAACATGGGCCCCATTCTAGAAAAATCTCCTCCACTATAGATTGTTTGAGAGACCACTCGTGAGGCATGAGAATAGCTCTGCTCAATCTGTCCGCTAGAATGTTGGTTTTCCCAGGGATATGCGTTGCTACCAGAAACCGATGAGAGGAGATTGCCCATTGCCAAAGTCAGAGAGCTTCTCGACACAAGGGGTAGGACTTGGTTCCGCCCTGTTTGTTGATATACCATACTACAGACATGTTGTCTGTGTGAACTGCAATTGTTCCCAAGGGAAGAAAGTCATTGAGGGCTTGCAACGTTAAAAGCACTGCTCTCATCTCTAGGACATTTATGTGCAGGTGGTATTCGAACGGTTGCCACGTCCCATGAACCATCCTGCCCTGATAATGACCCCCCCACCCGATCAGGGAGGCGTCCGTAGTGACTGTGGCTACGGCGGCCGGGGATACAAAGGGTCTGCCTTGATGAATCTGGGGAGAAGAAATCCACCATGATAGATGATTTTTGCAAGTTTGTGTCACCAGGATTTGGTGACGCATGGGAAGTTGTTGGTAAGACCACTGGGTGAACAACATCCATTGAAGAAGACGCATGTAGAAGCGGGCCAGGGGAAGAAGGGTAATGGCGCAGCCATGAGGCCCAACACCTTCAGAACCATTCTGGCTTGCACCTTTTTGCAGGCAAGGATGATCCTCACGTGACTTTGGATATCTGAGATTCTTTGGTCTGTGAGGGTTGCTGACATCCGAACAGTGTTTAAGTTTGCGCCTATGAAAGTAATAGACTGGCAGGGCAATAAGGAGGATTTTTCATAGTTGATCGAAATTCCTAATTGAGTGCAGAGATTTAGGGTGTAATCCCTGGCTTGAAGAAGTTGATGCCTGGTGGTGGCTGAAAGGAGCCAGTCGTCGAGATACGGAAACACCTGGAATCCTTGACGTCTCAGGTGAGCCGTGACCACTGCCATACATTTGGTGAACACTCTGGGGCTGTAGTGAGACCAAAGGGCAGGGCTCTGAATTGAAAATGACTGGACCCCAGCCGAAAGCGGAGAAACCTTCTGGGCGTCTGTGAATTTTATGTGATAGTACACGTCCTGAAGGTCTATTGAGCACATCCAGTTGTCCTTTTCTAGGAAGGGCAAAATTGATTGAAGTGTGACCATTGAATCTTGTCTTCCTCACAGACTTGAGTCTGCTGAGATCCAATATTGGTCTCCAGTCTCCCGTCTTTTGGGGACCAAAAGAATCTTGAGTAGATTCCGGGCTCTGAATGGTCTGTTGTAACTGGCTGAATGGCCCTTTTTGTAGAAGCTTTGATACTTCTAACTTTGCAATTTCCCTTAGACCGGGTGGCACATCTGGAAGGGAATTTTTGTGAGTGAAAGGACTTTCCTCGAAAGGAATCTTGTAACCCTCGGATATGATCGACTGTACCCATCTGTCTTGAGAGAGGGAACGCCAGGCTTCTGGGTACAGCGATAGTCTTCCCCCGACTGCCTCCAAGGATGGACAGTCGGGCAACATCTCAGGGATGCTGGAAGGGCTTGTCAGAGAGAGGCTCTCTGCTTCCCTGGTTTTGTGGACCCCCACTGCCTCTAGAGCGGCGTCTGTTATTATTACCCCCTCTGTCTCTAGAGGTAAACTGACCACGTGCGTCTGGCGTGACTCCCTGGGATTTACGGAACCACATTTTTCCGCCCTTCTGACCTTTGGGGTAAGGTCTAGAGGGGGTAGAAAAATGGACCCCTACGGCAGAAAGAGTCTTGCCGTCCTGCTCACACCTGGTCAATGTATCCTTCACTTGAGGGCCAAACAATGCTGACCCATCAAAGGGAGAATTCGTGAAGGACGCCTTAAAGGGATCTGCAAAATTACAGAGCCGCATCCAGGATTGACGTCTAAGAGCCACTCCTGTACCTGCGGCTCTACTCGCTCCATCTGTTGCATAGGAGATCAGTCGCATGGAGGAGTTAGTTATAGAATTAAGGATTCCTAGCTAAGAAGCAATCTTTTCTTGAGCCCCTGCAGTCGTAGGATCCTGCACTACTTCACCTAGTTCCTTAAGGATGTCCCTTTGGAGTCTGGTGAAGTGACATAAATAGTTCAGCGAACGCATGGCAAAGGTCGTTGAGGAGAACATCTGCTTACCATACCTATCCATGGTCCTAGAATCCTTATTAGGAGGATGGACTGGTACGGAAGGATCTGCAAGTTCCTTCTTAGTGGCGGCCGCCACCACCATGGCATCAACAGGGACACCTTTTGTAAGGAATTGCTTTTCAGAAGGGGCTGTAATAAATTTAGACGGCCTCTTAGGAACTGGCTCTACAGAATCAGGAGCAGCCCAAGCCTTCGAGCAATAACCTCCATAAGGGGTCGAAGGTGGAGACACCCAGGAGGTGGAGGGTCGAGATCCAAACGCCTCTAGGTATACCGACTCATCCTCGGAGGGATTTATGGAGGGCCAGTTTCCTCTGTTTTAGGAGTTCTAGGATGTCTGAAAGGAGACATCCTCAGAGGGGGATCTTGGAGATCCCTCCGACTCATCTAAGTCGGTATCTGAAGTGGTAGACTCAGGGGAGTCCAGGTGTTTCCTCTTACAAGTCCTCTTGCGTGGAGGATCTCCTGACTGGTCAGGAGAATCCTCGGAAGAGGGGGTTCTTCCCAGTGGGGAAACCTGAGGCGGTGGATCTCTAGGTCCGGGAGCAAGAGATGGAAGAGATATCGACAGGCACTGTAGAGGGAGGAGCTAAGGGAATAGACTGCTGACTGAGCCCAGTGGCCAGCACACTCCATCACCTCGAAGGCCCCCCTCCCAGGGAGATCCGAGAGAACCCGTTCCGAAGAAACTGGGACTCCCGGGCCCACCGAAAGGGAAGGCTCCGAGGCAGATGTCGGAGCCGAGCTCACCAAGGCCGAAGCTCCAAGGGGAAGAGCGGGGTCAGACAAGGGTCCGATGCCACTCACCCCCTCGGAGGAGACCAGGAAGCCCGACCACGAATACCTCAAGGAAGGTCTCGAGGAGGAGATAAGAGTAGATGCTGAAGGTGCAGAAGGAGGGTATCTGCCCCTCAGCCATAGCCGTAACTATTCCCGTAGACTCCAGCTCCAAACTCTGTGGTAGAGTCGAAGGAGGAACTTGAAGGGGGTGTGGACTAATAGTCGTCTGTTGAGACGGACTATGAAGCATCTGGGCCAGTGCCTGTGATTTTAATAATCTGCTTACCACCCTCTCTAAATCATGGTCAGATAACCTGGACGACCTAGATGATCGGCTCCGATGGCTCCGTTCCGAAAGAAGAGGTGAGGCCGGAGCAGACAGAATCGGTTCCAAAGAGGGGGACCTGGACCTCTTCCTCGAAGGAACCATCGGAGCCGACAAACCCACTAATCCAGTCGGAGCCGATAACTTTTCGTCTCCGAGAGAAGATCTAGATGCATCGTCTCCAGCCGGAGCCGATGCAGGCATCGAAATAGCGGTGCCGGAGCCGGTCGGCCGACACGGCCTGAGCCACATGGTGGTCGGAGCCAGTACGGAACCGACACCAAAGTGACCAAGAAGTATCGGCACCGATAGCCATCGGTGCGAAGATTTACCAGGTCGGATCGGCTCCAGCCGGAGCCGATCTCGACTCCGACATAGTCGGAGCCAAGGCCAAAGGCTTTGGTACAGAAGTCTGGGCCTTAGACTTGGAAGGCTTTCTCGGAGCTGATTTGGCCGGGGAGCCCTCCGGTTTAAGGAGTCCCCTTAAAATAAGTTTGTTTCTCCTTTCCTGCAGGACTCTCTGGCTAAAAGAATGACATATTGCACAGGAGTCCTGCAGGTGGAGAGGTCCCAGGCAGTATAAGCAAGAAGTGTGACCGTCTGTCAGAGACTTCTTCTGACAGCACGAGTCACACTTCTTAAAGCCTGAGACCCTCTGCTCTTTGGACATAGTGGACACAAAAACAGAAACACACAGTCCCAAACAAACAATTAAAATTAAAGTGTAAACAGTAAAAACCTCACACACACACACCCTAACGGGGGGGGGGGGGGGAATGGGAGGGAAGGAAGGACTGACTAAAAAAAATTAAGGAGGAAGGATAATTTTAGTCAAAAAGGAGCTTACAATTAACTAAAAATGAAAGATTTCTAAGAAAAAATAGTTTAAAAGTGAAAAGGGGCTAAAAGCAGTTTAAATTTAAACACTTACCAGGAGCTGGTAAAAGGAGGACCTCATCAGCGAAGCGGCAAACGAGATCTGGGTACTTACCGCCTTGCATCATGGGATATGGGGCTGCCTCGAGCTGGTAAAAGTGACTCTCGAGCTTAGCAAAGTGCCGAGTCGGAGCCGAGGATAGGCTCCGAACCCATCAAGCAAGAATGAAGGCGAGATTGACAACTTAACATCTCATGTTCACAACATGGTATTGGTTATATAGCATTAATCATAGATTTCTGACCATATATTATTATTACATGTCATTTGTGTGTATGTGTACTGACACTGCTTTCAAATAATTTCCAGATAAGCGGGTGATACATATAAGCATGTACCTGTTGCCTTTGACATAGCATGTGTGTGTGACATCAGCATTCCATTACACATCTGTTTGGGTTGTGTACACCTACTTGTGTAGGTAGCAGCCCACTTGCTGCCTCATTACAGTACTGTTCTTGGTTGTTCACCTTTCACATACATGGTCAGAGGTTCTGTTCTGTCCTCTGCTGGCACTCTCCAGCATTCTAGGGGCTGCATTTGTACATCTGTGATGTTACTTGGCTTATACTTGCACTGCCCACATGCATGGTCAGAGGGTCTGTTCTACTTACTGTTTATTTCTGACCTTGTCTGTTTTATCTTACCTCTCCTTACTGTTTATTTCTGACCTTTGTCTGTCGTGCTGTGATACTTGTTATATGGGTATACCTGTTGTGTTGGCGATCCTTACTGTTTATTTCTGACGTTTCTCTGTCATGTGCTGTGATACTTGTTATATGGGTAGACCTGCTGTGTTACCTCTCCTTACTGTTTATTTCTGACCTTTCTCTGTCATGTGCTGTGATACTTGTTATATGGGTAGACCTGCTGTGTTGCCTCTCCTTACTGTTTATTTCTGACCTTTGTCTGTCATGTGCTGTGATACTTGTTATATGGGTAGACCTGCTGTGTTACCTCTCCTTACTGTTTATTTCTGACGTTTCTCTGTCATGTGCTGTGATACTTGTTATATGGGTAGACCTGCTGTGTTACCTCTCCTTACTGTTTATTTCTGACCTTTCTCTGTCATGTGCTGTGATACTTGTTATATGGGTAGACCTGCTGTGTTGCCTCTCCTTACTGTTTATTTCTGACCTTTCTCTGTCATGTGCTGTGATACTTGTTATATGGGTAGACCTGCTGTGTTACCTCTCCTTACTGTTTATTTCTGACGTTTCTCTGTCATGTGCTGTGATACTTGTTATATGGGTAGACCTGCTGTGTTGCCTCTCCTTACTGTTTATTTCTGACCTTTCTCTGTCATGTGCTGTGATACTTGTTATATGGGTAGACCTGCTGTGTTGGCGATCTCCTCTGTCCCTCTCTTTACCTTTCCTTCTATTCTTCAAAAAAATAATGGGGCCTATTCCCACCAAAAACATTACCTATGCCCCTCTGATTGTCCCCCAGACTTTCTTATTCCAACATACCTCTGGTGTGTCCCTCTTCTTCACCCATACCCCATGCGTTCTTTGCTTTTCCTTGGGTTTCTGGGTGTTACCTGTGTTCTCCACACATTTTTCACCCATGGTTAGCTACTGTTAACTGTGGCAATGTGGCTGTGATTGCCCTTGTTTTTTTTTAAATTGTTTTTTTAGAAATTTTATGGATTCCATCAGAATCTGTAAGTGAAAGCAAGTATATTTTACTAATAAATCACTTACAGATATTACCTCATAGTTGTCTCTAAGAGAGATTGCTGTAGATATGTATTTACAAATGTCAGGCAGCTTAGATTGGGACAGTATTTCCATGTACATCATATTTTGAGAGACAATTTTCATGACTTACAGAGTAGCTATGACTGATGTATATAAAGTGCGCCATTGCTACTGAGAAACTCTGTTATGAGGTGAGTTATTTTAAGTTCACTGAGGCATATTTACATATTACATGCTTATCTTCAACTTATGTGCTGATATCCTAAGAATGTACCAGATTCCACACACTTTACAGAATCTGGTTCAGTATCTTTAAAAGATTAGTGCTGCCATGGCTTAGCTGGGATCACACCATTAGAACTGTCACTACTACTTTTATAAATTACATCAAATGGAACTGTGACAATAACATTGTTTCTACAGCCATAGTTCCAAAGCTTGTCTTATTTCCATAATCACCCAAGATGTTTACATGCAAGTTTACAATATATTTCATTACTGAAGTACTAATAGAAGTGAAAACTAGTAATGCAAAGTGCGCGCGTGTGTGTGTGTGTGTGTGTGTGCGTGTGTGTGTGTGTGTGTGTTCTTTCAATCAAACCCAGAAACCCACATTTACTGTTCCTAGCAGCCTCGAACATGTCAAATGAAGCAGTAGTGTGGACTCAACGGTTTTGGTCTTTTTCTGACTATAGTCCTGACAGCTCACTTTATACTTAGTCAGCTGAGCCAAGCTATCTAAATACATCTAAATAAACAAAGTAAAGTGTACAGCAGGCTATCACGACTACAGCCACAGACAAACTTAGAGTCCTCATGCTATAAAAGAATTAAGTGTTTTTTCACTCCTCTATAACTTAAGTAATGTAATGCCCAAATACCACACAGGAGCTAGTGTTTAATGCTGGCTGTTAATTCCTCCCTACCCTTCTGTTGTAATCATCCAGGTTCTTGGAACTCATGTTGCCCGTGTGAAGAGTATACTCAAAGGCCATGCATTCAGGTGAAAGTATGTGTCCCAGTCACATTTGGAATGGGTTGAAGAAAGGCAGTAGCTTCAGTTCCAATTATTTCTGTGGAATTATTCTTAATGCAAATCCAGTGGACAGTATATACAATTTTAACAGTAAATACTAAACAAAAAAGGAGGGTGAGCCCTTTTTAGCTCACTAAAAACCTCTTGACCTCCCTTGCTTTCAGAATCTTCCAGCACCTCTGTTGCTAGAAGAAATAATTTTCATATTCATATTTCTGGGATACTAAAGCCAGACTTGAACGTATTTAGATATATTAATTTCTAGTGTCAAATTGTAATAGCTCACAATTACTTCAGTCTTCAAACTTCCAAACTGTTTCCTCAACATCAAATATACATACACAATGATTAAACCATGTATCATGCCTTAGGCGTGCTGTTACATCTGGAAACAAAGATAAGTACTTACTCTATCTTCTGTATTTTACAGTGTGGGCTCTGCAGGGCCTCAGACAGACGTGCTGTTCCTTCAGCTGTAATATTATTACTAGACAGGCTGCATGCAAATGGAAAAACAGTCTGTCAAATGGAACTCTGACATCTCTGCTTTAGTACATCATTCATTTATCACTCTGAGATCTCTGCTTTAGTACATCATTCATTTATCACTCTGAGATCTCTGCTTTAGTACATCATTCATTTATCACTCTGAGATCTCTGCTTTAGTACATCATTCATTTATCACTCTGAGATCTCTGCTTTAGTACATCATTCATCACTCTGAGATCTCTGCTTTAGTACATCATTCATCACTCTGAGATCTCTGCTTTAGTACATCATTCATTTATCACTGAGATCTCTGCTTTAGTACATCATTCATTTATCACTCTGAGATCTCTGCTTTAGTACATCATTCATCACTCTGAGATCTCTGCTTTAGTACATCATTCATTTATCACTCAGATCTCTGCTTTAGTACATCATTCATTTATCACTCTGAGATCTCTGCTTTAGTACATCATTCATTTATCACTCTGAGATCTCTGCTTTAGTACATCATTCATTTATCACTCTGAGATATCTGCATTAGTACATCATTAATTTATCACTCTGAGATCTCTGCTTTAGTACATCATTCATTTATCACTCTGAGATCTATGCTTTAGTACATCATTTATCACTCAGATCTCTGCTTTAGTACATCATTCATTTATCACTCTGAGATCTCTGCTTTAGTACATCATTCATTTATCACTCTGAGATCTCTGCTTTAGTACATCATTCATTTATCACTCTGAGATCTATGCTTTAGTACATCATTTATCACTCTGTGATCTCTGCTTTAGTACATCATTCATTTATCACTCTGAGATCTCTGCTTTAGTACATCATTCATCACTCTGAGATCTCTGCTTTAGTACATCATTCATTTATCACTCTGAGATCTCTGCTTTAGTACATCATTCATCACTCTTAGATCTCTGCTTTAGTACATCATTTATCACTCAGATCTCTGCTTTAGTACATCATTCATTTATCACTCTGAGCTCTCTGCTTTAGTACATCATTCATTTATCACTCTGAGATTTCTGCTTTAATACATCATTCATTTATCACTGAGATATCTGCATTAGTACATCATTAATTTATCACTCTGAGATCTCTGCTTTAGTACATCATTCATTTATCACTCTGAGATCTCTGCTTTAGTACATCATTCATTTATCACTCTGAGATCTCTGCTTTAGTACATCGTTCATTTATCACCTCATGGCATCTCAGATTTATGGATGTGTTTCTGAGTAAAGAGTAACAAGCATTGTTATCTTACAAAATACTTGTCCATTTCCAGACTGAC
The DNA here is from genome assembly GCF_019279795.1 of Protopterus annectens. Taxonomy (NCBI): domain Eukaryota; kingdom Metazoa; phylum Chordata; order Ceratodontiformes; family Protopteridae; genus Protopterus; species Protopterus annectens. Next base: position 1,867,537,527 of record NC_056729.1, read on the forward strand.
AACCTGTCTTTAGCCTTTGATCTATTTCTTATAATCAGAAATAATACACTTAACTGACTGTTCCTCTTTGTTTTATTCTGTGATTGTTGTTTTGTACTGTGGTAGAACCTTTCATTTATGATTATTTATTTATTCAGTTATTTTTACTTTCTGATAAACAATTAAGGTACAAATACTTATTTCAAGAGTAACACAAGAATATTTGTAAATTAAGTGACTTGCTAAGACACACATCCTTCCTATGTATGAATAGCTTCCATAGTCTGTTACTCTGTGTTTCTTTCAGTCGCAGACTGCAAACGAAGTTGCTGAACAGCAGATCTACACAGACATACATGGCAGGCACAACTGAGCAAGGTACAGGTTGGGCCTTCATGTGTGAAGGCCATGTTAGCTGTGCAACATGGGTGGTCCAGTCAGCTCCACCATCCATGAATGTGTTAACCTCCACAACTCAGCATGTTGGCTGTTGTTGGACTTCCACATCATGTGGAAGGATCTCACAATCTATGTCACAGCTGTGTAGTACTGGGTGGTCACTATTAAGGGTCTCAGCAGTGACACTCAAGTCATGCCACCATAGCAGTTCAATGTCAGTCTCCTATGACAACATCTGTTAACACTCTCAGAGTTAACCCAACCCTATCATTAGGGGACTTTTACATAACATAGTCCAGATGTGACCTATATAATTCATGTTGGCAGGGCAACCACCTGCACAAGTGACATGGCTAGGAGATTAACTCCTTCATACCTGGATAAAACAATATTACACAGTCCTCCCCTGGATTATGTTACACTGCCCCTCCCAGCCCAGCATCATAGGTTCATAGATGGTTACTAGGCTAAGGGTTCTAGAGCCCTTACAAGCCTTGCCATATTTTTCCCCAAGTTTCCCCTATTGTTAGTGGCTAGTTTAGTGAAGTTTACAGAGATAGCAGTCTTTGGTAGTTAACACCGACTGTCTCTGTCCATAAGGGACATGTGCACCTCCCCTGGAGTGATTTTGTGGTCACCCATCCATTGATCTAGGTTGTGTCTGAAGAGGGTCAGGGAGGAGCTCTGTTTCATGTGGCTTGGGAGCTTGTTCCAGAAAAGTGACAGTCTCTGGAAGATGTATCTATGTCTCCAGCATGATCTGTTCATGTCACAGACTAGGTTAGGATCCCTGGAGAGAGTAACCCTTGTGCAATTTGATTTGTGAATGTGTAGCATTTCCATCAGAGCAGGGTCAGAGACTGCCCTGTAGGCTAGGCATAGGTCATCTCTTAACAGCCTTTAGGAGATAGAGTACAATGACAGAGCTTTCAGTCTTTCCTCATAGGTCTTGTTTTATGTGGTCTGTATTTTCTTGGTGAGAAACCACTGGGGTCTCTCCAGGAGTTGCAGGTGTCTGGTGAGGTTCATGCCAAAGGAAGCAATGTACTCGATTATTGGTCTGATGAAAGCCAGATATAATGGAATTATAACATCCTTAGATCTATTCTAGATGCAATGCCTTTACTTATGACATGTGCCACATACAAGGATTTCCTTACCACTGTGGAAACTTGGTGGTCAAAGTTCAGATTGCTATTAACCTGTGTTCCCAGATCACATACTACTGAGTCTATACTTAAGGAATGTTGTCTATAGTGTAATTAGCAGGGAAGTCAGTTTTTCCAAGGGAAATAATAATACATTTTTTGCATTTAGCTTTATGGCTTTGGCACCAATCATTTCTCTGTATTAACCCTTTCTGCAGTATGTTAACATTGTTGGGAACTCAGTGATTGCACCCAATTTCCAATCATCAGCAAGCTTATTCAGCCACTGGCCATCCACATTTGTCTGGACTTCTGAGAAATAAATTCTTAGAAGTAAAGGGCCCAGCAAAGAATCCTGTGGTATGTCACTAGTGACTGGTCTTCAAATAGAGGTGAAGTCACCTACTTTGCCTGTATGTGTCCTGTTGGTGAGCCAATTGGCTACCCATCCAGTGACATAAGGGTTAATTCCCAGTTGGGAGACATTCTCTATAATACCTGAGTGGGAGACTGTGTCAAATGCCTTGTCTATGTAAAGGTAAGTAGTATGCACTCTTTCCCTTATCCAGGCCTTTGGTGACTTTCTCAAAGAAGTCAACCAGGTTTATTAAGCATGATCTATTCTTAATGAATCCAAACAAGGTTGTATCTAGAGTTTGGAGATTACTTATGCCCTTGTTGATAAAGTCCATAATGATTCTTTCCATGGCCTTGCAGATGACATTAGATAGACTTATGGGTCTATGGCGGCCATGGCTGGTTGATGGTCCCCCTTTTTGTACAGGGATTGCTGTTGCCATCCTCCATTCTGGTGGAACATAACCAGTTCACAGGCTGTGGTTAAACAAGGATCCAAGTGGGTCTGCTAGGTCATGTCTTAAGTTGTTTAAAAGACAACCTGGAATGTTATCTTGTCCCATTTAAGGTGTGTGTTTTAGCTGTGAAGAGCAGAGAGAGGACCTGTTCTTTTGTGACAACAGGCTGAGGAAAGGTGGCAGGTATACTTTGTGGAATGACTGGTGGGGAAAGGGGGTGAGGTTTGCACTAAATCTGTCAGCTGCAGGTTGGCTATTTACTTTGGTAGAGTAAGGGTGGTGCTATCCACTACCAGTTCAGCACATAGCTAGGCATTCCCTTTCACATTTCAGAAGTAGTTAAAGAATGCCTTGTGATTATCCTTAGCTAGGGATGCTATTTTTGCTTCGAAATTAACTTTGGCGTACTTAAGATTTTGAATTTGCTTATTTAAGCAGTGGATGGAATTCTTCCTCTGCAGAGCCAATTTCCTCTTGTTCTTAGACATAAGTTTCTTCCTCTTGTTGCATAGCCAATTTATACTAGAGGTCCACCAGGGTAGCTTGTTTTTCTTGGCAATACCTGGTTTTAATCCAGCCAAGTGCAGCTAAATCTATACAACTGCATAAGTGGTCATACAGGGCATTGATATAGCTTCTGCACAGGAGTCCATGTTGTCTGTGATTGAGGGGGGTTTTAAAACTTCTTATACCATCGCTTAGTAAGAGGTAATTTGTTTTGGATTTTTTTTTGAGGGGGGGTTGAGCTCGATAGGGTAGCAGTCCTTACAATTACATAAAACAAACCTGACTTATGGTCTGATCTTACCAGGGAGGACATCATACAGAGGGGCGTGCAGTACTCCCCATGTTGGTTAGTACTATGTATGGGACATTTAAGCCCCTTTTGAGAGTGCTGACCATCTGTTCCACAGAATTTGCATTGACAAAGTCCAAGAACCTCTAGGCCAGCATGTTTATGGTTGATTATGTTTCCCAACCAATGAAACAATAGTTAAAATCACCCATGATCAAAGTGCTTGGCTGGATGGGAAATTACTCTACTAAGTCCAGGTATACAGTATGCTTTTCTTGGTTCATGGCAAGGATCTACAGCTGTCAATGATGTGGTAGGGTGCTCTGCCTATAGTTTTGGACAAGGAGTAGCAGGAGGGAGAAAATCTGGGCTGTGCTACCCTGTATGCCAAGACCACCCTTAGAAGGTCAACCAGTACCGAGTAATAGACCTGTTGACTGACTGCGACACTTTTCTGTTACCAGACATGCTCTGGCACAGTGACTATTTCAATGGCTGTATGACCCCAACCCAATTTGACTGTTTTACCACTACTCTAATAAATAACACTTTCCTTTTCTTCTGCAAAGAGCATTAGCATGTTTATTACGACACTTAGAAGCAGTAATAATATGGGAAATAAATCAGGTAGCAGTAAGCATGGTATGCAGAAACTACAACATTCGGAGAACATTATTTATTTATATATTTATTTATATTTTTTTGCTGTACAGACACTGTACAGAATAAATGAAAATAGGACAGTTTCTAATGAAATATCCAACCTATGAAGAGGTACAGTTTAGTCCACTCAGTCTACAAACAGACTTGTTCTGCATGGACTCTCACTTACTGCCTGTAACAAACCACTCCTCAGTTTCACCTTAAAAAGAGGACTTTGCAGTTCTATGGGTAGTGTTCATCTAACTGTCCCACTCTGGCATGTTACATGATGGCTTGCCTGGCACCACGTCTTCCTAACGGGGTTGGAATGTTCAAGGATGTTGTGACTTGTGTTGTGCCAAGTCTGTGGTAGGCTCACAAGTGGAAATTCTTCTTGTCACTGGTACAGACTGCCTCGTGACAAAGGGAACCAACCTTCTCTTGCATGAGGATGGAAACACTTGGGGTACTTGCTGTCTTTCCTTCTTCCCATTTTGTCCTTTCAGAGTTGCAGCTCACTTTTATTCTCTTGCTTAGATTCTTAAAGTACTTTTCTTTACCACGTTTTTATCACTGTACACCTCCTTTCTGATGCACTAGTTTGGCCAGTTCTTCTTTCACAAGGAAGTTAATTTCTTACAACCAACATGACAACTTCTGTTCACATTTGGTTTAAAGCTCCTGATCCTTCTACTGCATTTCCTTTATTAGTACATACAGTGCTTGTCTAGTGCCTTCCCATTGTTACTACATACAATACCTGTCTACTGTGTTTCCTTTATTAGTACATGCCATGCTTGTCTACTGCGTTCCCTTTATTAGTACATACAGTGCTTGTCTACTGCGTTCCCTTTATTAGTACATACAGTGCTTGTCTACTGCGTTCCCTTTATCAGTACATACAATGCTTGTCTACTGTGTTCCCTTTATCAGTACATACAATGCTTGTCCATTGTGTTCCCTTTATTAGTACATGCCATGCTTGTCTACTGCGTTCCCTTTATTAGTACATACAGTGCTTGTCTACTGCGTTCCCTTTATTAGTACATACAGTGCTTGTCTACTGCGTTCCCTTTATTAGTACATACCATGCTTGCCTACTGCGTTCCCTTTATTAGTACATACAATGCTTGTTTACAGTGTTCCCTTTATCAGTACATACAATGCTTGTCCATTGTGTTCCCTTTATTAGTACATAAGATGCTTGTCTACTGTGTTCCCTTTATTAGTACATACAATGCTGGTCTACTGCCTTCCCTTTATTAGTACATACAATGCTTGTCTACTGCCTTCCCTTTATTAGTACATACCATGCATGTCTACTGCGTTCCCTTTATTAGTACATACAATGCTTGTCTACTGCATTCCCTTTATTAGTACATACAATGCATGTCTACTGTGTTCCCTTTATTAGTACATACAATGCTTGCCTACTGCATTCCCTTTATTAGTACATACAATGCTTGTTTACAGTGTTCCCTTTATCAGTACATACAATGCTTGTCCATTGTGTTCCCTTTATTAGTACATACAATGCATGTCTACTGTGTTCCCTTTATTAGTACATAAGATGCTTGTCTACTACATTCCCTTTATCACTACATACAATGTTTGTCTACTGCGTTCCCTTTATTAGTACATACAATGCTTGTCTACTGCCTTCCCTTTATTAGTACATACAATGCATGTCTACTGCATTCCCTTTATTAGTACATACAATGCATGTCTACTGCATTCCCTTTATTAGTACATACAATGCCTGTCTACTGCATTCCCTTTATTAGTACATACAATGCATGTCTACTGCCTTCCCTTTATTAGTACATACAATGCATGTCTACTGCGATCCCTTTATTAGTACATACAATGCATGTCTACTGCATTCCCTTTATTAGTACATACAATGCTTGTCTACTACATTCCCTTTATCACTACATACAATGTTTGTCTACTGCCTTCCCTTTATTAGTACGTACAATGCTTGTCTACTGCCTTCCCTTTATTAGTACATACAATGCTTGTCTACTGCCTTCCCTTTATTAGTACATACAATGCTTGTCTACTGCCTTCCCTTTATTAGTACATACAATGCTTGTCTACTGCATTCCCTTTATTAGTACATACAGTGCTTGTCTACTACATTTCCTTTATTAGTACATACAATGCTTGTCTACTGCCTTCCCTTTATTAGTACATACAATGCTTGTCTACTGCCTTCCCTTTATTAGTACATACAATGCTTGTCTACTGCATTCCCTTTATCACTACATACAATGTTTGTCTACTGCGTTCCCTTTATTAGTACATACAATGCTTGTCTACTGCCTTCCCTTTATTAGTACATACAATGCATGTCTACTGCATTCCCTTTATTACTACATACAATGCATGTCTACTGCATTCCCTTTATTAGTACATACAATGCTTGTCTACTGCCTTCCCTTTATCAGTACATACAATGCATGTCTACTGCCTTCCCTTTATTAGTACATACCATGCATGTCTACTGCATTCCCTTTATCAGTACATACAATGCTTGTCTACTGCGTTCCCTTTATTAGTACATACAATGCATGTCTACTGCCTTCCCTTTATTAGTACCTACAATGCTTGTCTACTGCATTCCCTTTATTACTACATACAATGCTTGTCTACTGCCTTCCCTTTATTAGTACATACAATGCTTGTCTACTACATTCCCTTTATCACTACATACAATGTTTGTCTACTGCATTCCCTTTATTAGTACATACAATGCTTGTCTACTGCCTTCCCTTTATTAGTACATACAATGCTTGCCTACTGCATTCCCTTTATTAGTACATACAATGCTTGTCTACTGCCTTCCCTTTATTAGTACATACAATGCTTGTCTACTGCATTCCCTTTATTAGTACATACAAAGCTTGTCTACTGCCTTCCCTTTATTAGTACATACAATGCTTGCCTACTGCGTTCCCTTTATTAGTACATACAATGCATGTCTACTGCCTTCCCTTTATTAGTACCTACAATGCTTGTCTACTGCATTCCCTTTATTACTACATACAATGCTTGTCTACTGCCTTCCCTTTATCACTACATACAATGTTTGTCTACTGCATTCCCTTTATTAGTACATACAATGCTTGTCTACTGCCTTCCCTTTATTAGTACATACAATGCTTGCCTACTGCATTCCCTTTATTAGTACATACAATGCTTGTCTACTGCCTTCCCTTTATTAGTACATACCATGCATGTCTACTGCATTCCCTTTATTAGTACATACAATGCATGTCTACTGCATTCCCTTTATTAGTACATACAATGCCTGTCTACTGCATTCCCTTTATTAGTACATAAGATGCTTGTCTACTGCATTCCCTTTATTAGTACATACAGTGCTTGTCTACTGCATTCCCTTTATTAGTACATACAATGCTTGTCTAATGCATTCCCTTTATTAGTACATACAATGCTTGTCTACTGCCTTCCCTTTATTAGTACATACAATGCTTGTCTACTGCCTTCCCTTTATTAGTACATACAGTGCTTGTCTACTGCGTTCCCTTTATTAGTACATACAATGCATGTCTACTGCCTTCCCTTTATTAGTACATACAGTGCTTGTCTACTGCCTTCCCTTTATTAGTACATACAATGCTTGTCTACTGTGTTCCCTTTATTAGTACATAAGATGCTTGTCTACTGTGTTCCCTTTATTACTACATACAATGCTTGTCTACTGCCTTCCCTTTATTACTACATACAATGCATGTCTACTGCCTTCCCTTTATTAGTACATACAATGCATGTCTACTGCCTTCCCTTTATTAGTACATACAATGCTTGTCTACTGCCTTCCCTTTATTAGTACACACAATGCTTGTCTACTGCTTTCCCTTTATTAGTACATACAGTGCTTGTCTACTACATTCCCTTTATCACTACATACAATGTTTGTCTACTGCCTTCCCTTTATTAGTACATACAATGCATGTCTACTGCATTCCCTTTATTAGTACATACAATGCATGTCTACTGCATTCCCTTTATTAGTACATACAATGCATGTCTACTGCCTTCCCTTTATTAGTACATACAATGCTACTGCACTCCCTTGTTAGTACATAGAATGCTTTCCTGCTGCATTTGTCTTTATTAGTACACACAATGCTTGTTCCTTTAAGTTCTTGGATTCCATTTGGTCATCTCAGGTGAAGCTTCAGATACAAAGGATATTTTTGAAGTAACAGCAAACATCCTGTGGGAGACTCAAAGCAGTGATTTTCTCTCTAATTTCCTTATTTTGATCTTCTTTCAATAGATGATACAAAAGTACAGGGATAGGTTCCTGACCCAGAGACTCCCCAGATTCTGGGATAGATTGCCCATACATGTCAAGCAGAGTGCCTCTTTGGCCTTCTTCAAAAGGAACCTTGACGATTGGATGGGATAAAGGAAATTCACCCCAAGGGATCACGTCAGTCGCCCTGCTAGACAGGGGTCCAGCGAAGTAAATAGTGTGGGAAGAAATAGCCAGGGAATTGTTATGGCTAGGCTTGTATAGGCCCTAGGGCTGATAGCCTAGTACCAACCTATGAACCTATGAACCCAAGTAATTTTTCATCCTGAACTCTGTTGAAATCTTCATACAGTGATGCTACTTGAGTAATACATTCAATAAGTGAGTCATCATCAGACAGCAATAAGTTTACTTTCCAGTTGTCCGAATGTGACTTTTCTCTGTTACAGAAAGCATAGCTTGGTGTAGTGCATTCTCAACATCACACATCTAGGCAGAGGATTCACTGGGCTGCTCTGTCCAAGGTTTATTCACTTCGGGAAGGTTAGAATGACAGACTTCCCTTGAGTATGATGCCCTCTACATCATGGTTTTAATATCTGTTTTCATTACTTGACCGCTAGGAAAGATGTGTAGCAGGTAAAGGTGATAAAGGATAATGAGGGAAACATACTCACAAGCGAGGTGAGTGTGTTGAAGAGATGGAAAGAGTACTTTGAGGGGTTGATGAATGAAGAGAATGAGAGGGAGAGAAGGTTGGATGATGTAGGGATAGTGAATCATGAAGTACAATGGATTAGCAAGGAGGAAGTAAGGATAGCTATAAAGAGAATGAAGAATGGAAAGGCTGTTGGCCCAGATGACATACCTGTGGAAGCATGGAGGTGTTTAGGTGAAATGGCAGTGGAGTTTTTAACCAGATTGTTTAATGAAATCTTAGAGAAGTGAGAGGATGCCTGAGGAATGGAGAAAAAGTGTTTTGGTACCTATTTTTAAGAATAAGGGTGATGTGCAGAGCTGTAGTAACTACAGAGGGATTAAATTGATTAGTCACAGCATGAAGTTATGGGAAAGAGTAGTGGAAGCTAGGTTAAGAAGGGACGTGATGATTAGTGAACAGCAGTATGGTTTCATGCCAGGAAAGAGCACTACAGATGTGATGTTTGCTCTGACAGTGTTGATGGAGAAGTACAGAGAATGTCAGAAGGAGTTGTATTGTGTTTTTGTAGACTTAGAGAAAGCATATGACAGGGTGCCTAGAGAGGAGTTGTGGTATTGTATGAGAAAGTCAGGAGTGTCAGAGAAGTATGTAAGAGTGGTACAGGATATGTACAAGGGTAGTGTGACAGCGGTGAGGTCTGCGGTGGGAGTGACGGATGCGTTTAAGGTGGAGGTGGGGTTACATCAAGGATCAGCTCTGAGCCCTTTCTTATTTGCAATGGTGATGGACAGGTTGACAGACGAGATCAGACAGGAGTCCCCATGGACTATGATGTTTGCAGATGACATTGTGATCTGTAGTGAAAGTAGGGAACAGGTGGAGGAGACCCTGGAGAGATGGAGATATGCTCTAAAGAGAAGAGGAATGAAGGTCAGCAGGACTAAGACAGAATATATGTGTGTGAATGAGAGGAAGGATAGAGGAATGGTGAGGATGCAAGGAGTAGAGGTGGTGAAGGTGGATGAGTTTAAATACTTGGGGTCAATAGTTCAGAGTAACGGTGAGTGTGGAAGAGAGGTGAAGAAGGGAGTACAGGCAGGATGGAGTGGGTGGAGAAGAGTGTCAGGAGTGATTCGTGACAGACGAGTACCTGTAAGAGTGAAAGGAAGGTCTACAAGAGGGTAGTGAGACCAGCTATGTTATATGGGTTGGAGACAGTGGCATTGACAAAAAGGCAGGAGTTTGAGCTGGATGTGGCAGAGTTAAAAATGTTAAGATTTGCACTGGGTGTGATGAGGGTGGACAGGATTAGGAATAAGTTTATTAGAGGGCCAGCCCAGGTTGGAAGGTTTGGAGACAAAGCCAGAGAGGCAAGATTATGTTCGTTTGGGCATGTGCTGAGGAGGGATGCTGAGTATATTGGGAAAAAGATGCTAAGGATGAAGCTACTAGGTAACAGGAAAAGAGGAAGGCCTAAGATAAGGTTTATGGATGTGGTGAGAGAGGACATGCATTATATGTAACTTCAGTTATCCATCTATCCAGTAAGAATTCTTCAACATGTAGGTCAACTCGCCTATAAGCAATATTTATTTCATTTAAGGAGACAGTTTCATCATTTCATTAGATAGATAGACAGATTCATTAGTACTTTCACCACATTATCAGAACATCATTTGGGCAAGACAGTTAACGTAGTGGCTGTCATTTGCCATTTAGTAGTATATTATATATTTTTGTCCTAATTGTTTCATTTTAGTATTTTTTAACTTTGTAACTTTTTATTGTGTAGTTTTTGTATATTGTTGCAAATGTTTTTCAGTACAAAATTCTTAGTATAAAATATTTTCGTATGACTTGTTCAAATAAGCGCAATACCACTTTAAATGGATATGGCGCCAAAGATAAGTACAAAGGCAGTTTTTTCTGTTCAGTTGTGTTCTGGACGAGCGGACTTTGGCATTCCTTTACCGCAGGTTCGTTGTATTTTATGGTATGGACCGAACGTTACTCTTCTAGATTAAGCAATTCTTACTCCATGAGTGGACTATATTCATCACTTGTTTTTCTTACATCTGCTTTTGCTACTTTTTCTTCACAGCCGCTTGTTCTACAATAACTTCAGGTTAAGTTTAGCTATATGTAGAGAGCTCTGGCCAATAACTTTGATGTGCTTTTTTTTTTTTTTTAATAGTAGCCTCTCTTTCCTTCAGATGTTAAATGAAAGGTTTCTATTTGGCAGAATCACTTTCCTGCAAAATTTTAGCAAAAGGATCTATTTCCTGCTTGGTAGAATCATTTTCCTCAGGACGTTTGGTGACGTGCTCTTATTTCCTGCTTGGTAGAATCATTTTCCTCAGGACGTTTGGTGACATGCTTTTATTTCCTGCTTGGTAGAATCATTTTCCTCAGGACGTTTGGTGACGTGCTCTTATTTTCTGCTTGGTAGAATCATTTTCCTCAGGACGTTTGGTGACGTGCTCTTAGTTCCTTCTTGGTAGAATCATTTTCCTCAGGACGTTTGGTGACGTGCTCTTATTTCCTTCTTGGTAGAATCATATTCCTCAGGACGTTTGGTGACGGGCTCTTATTTCCTGCTTGGTAGAATCATTTTCCTCAGGATGTTTGGTGACGTGCTCTTATTTTCTGCTTGGTAGAATCATTTTCCTCAGGATGTTTGGTGACATGCCTTTATTTCCTGCTTGGTAGAATCATTTTCCTCATGACGTTTGGTGACGTGCTCTTATTTTCTGCTTGGTAGAATCATTTTCCTCAGGACGTTTGGTGACATGCTCTTACTTCCTGCTTGGTTGAATCATTTTCCTCAGGATGTTTGGTGACGTGCTCTTATTTCCTGCTTGGTAGAATCATTTTCCTCAGGATGTCTGGTGATGCGCTCTTATTTCCTGCTTGGTAGAATCATTTTCCTCAGGATGTTTGGTGACGTGCTGTTATTTCCTGCTTGGTGCAATCATTTTCCTCAGGACGTTTGCTGACGTGTTCTTATTTCCTGATTGGTGCAATCATTTTCCTCAGGACGTTTGGTGACGTGCTCTTATTTTCTGCTTGGTAGAATCATTTTCCTCAGGACGTTTGGTGACATGGTCTTATTTTCTGCTTGGTAGAATCATTTTCCTCAGGACGGTTGGTGACGTGCTCTTATTTTCTGCTTTGTAGAATCATTTTCCTCAGGACGTTTGGTGACATGCTCTTATTTCCTCCTTGGTAGAATCATTTTCCTCAGGACATTTGGTGACTTGCTCTTATTTTCTGCTTGGTAGAAACACTTTCCTCAGGATGTTTGGTGACGTGCTCCTATTTTCTGCTTGGTAGAATCAGTTTCCTCAGGACGTTTGGTGACGTGCTCTTATTTCCTGCTTGGTAGAAACATTTTCCTCAGGACGTTTGGTGACGTGCTCTTATTTTCTGCTTGGTAGAATCATTTTCCTCAGGAGGTTTGGTGACGTCCCCTTATTTCCTGCTTGGTAGAATCATTTTCCTCAGGATGTTTGGTGACGTCCCCTTATTTTCTGCTTGGTAGAATCATTTTCCTCAGGACATTTGGTGACTTGCTCTTATTTCCTCCTTGGTAGAATCATTTTCCTCAGGATGTTTGGTGACGTGCTCTTATTTTCTGCTTGGTAGAATCATTTTCCTCAGGACATTTGGTGACGTGCTCTTATTTCCTGCTTGGTAGAATCATTTTCCTCAGTACGTTTGGTGACGTGCTCTTATTTCCTGCTTGGTAGAATCATTTTCCTCAGGACGTTTGGTGACGTGCTCTTATTTCCTGCTTGGTAGAATCATTTTCCTCAGGACGTTTGGTGACGTGCTCTTATTTCCTGCTTGGTAGAATCATTTTCCTGAGGACGTTTGGTGACGTGCTCTTATTTCCTGCTTGGTAAAATCATTTTCCTCAGGACATTTGGTGACGTGCTCTTATTTCCTGCTTGGTAGAATCATTTTTTTCAGGACGTTTGGTGACTTGCTCTTATTTTCTGATTGGTAGAATCATTTTCCTCAGGATGTTTGGTGACGTGCTCTTATTTCCCGCTTGGTAGAATCATTTTCCTCAGGACGTTTGGTGACTTGCTCTTATTTTCTGCTTGGTAGAATCATTTTCCTCAGGACGTTTGGTGACTTACTCTTATTTCCTGCTTGGTAGAATCATTTTCCTCAGGACGTTTGGTGACGTGCTCTTATTTTCTGCTTGGTAGAATCATTTTCCTCAGGACGTTTGGTGACGTGCTCTTATTTCCTGCTTGGTAGAATCATTTTCCTCTGGACGTTTGGTGACGTGCTGTTATTTCCTGCTTGGTAGAATCATTTTCCTCAGGACATTTGGTGACGTGCTGTTATTTCCTGCTTGGTAGAATCATTTTCCTCAGGACATTTGGTGACGTGCTGTTATTTCCTGCTTGGTAGAATCATTTTCCTCAGGACGTTTGGTGACGTGCTCTTATTTTCTGCTTGGTAGAATCATTTTCCTCAGGACGTTTGGTGACGTGCTCTTATTTTCTGCTTGGTAGAACCATTTTCCTCAAGATGTTTGGTGACGTGCTCTTATTTCCTGCTTGGTAGAATCATTTTCCTCAGGACGTTTGGTGACGTGTTCTAATTTTCTGCTTGGTAGAACTATTTTCCTCAAGATGTTTGGTGACGTGCTCTTATTTCCTGCTTGGTAGAATCATTTTCTTCAGGACGTTTGGTGACTTGCTCTTATTTTCTGCTTGGTAGAATCATTTTCCTCAGGACGTTTGGTGACATGCTCTTATTTTCTGCTTGGTAGAATCATTTTCCTCAGGACGTTTGGTGACGTGCTCTTATTTCCTGCTTGGTAGAATCATTTTCCTCAGGACGTTTGGTGACGTGCTCTTATTTTCTGCTTGGTAGAATCATTTTCCTCAGGACGTTTGGTGACGTGCTCTTATTTCCTGCTTGGTAGAATCATTTTCCTCAGGACGTTTGGTGATGTGCTGTTATTTCCTGCTTGGTAGAATCATTTTCCTCAGGACATTTGGTGACGTGCTCTTATTTCCTGCTTGGTAGAATCATTTTCCTCAGGACGTTTGGTGACTTCCTCTTATTTCCTGCTTGGTAGAATCATTTTCCTCAGGACATTTGGTGACGTGCTCTTATTTCCTGCTTGGTAGAATCATTTTCTTTCTGCAGGCTTGTCACAGAGGCGTGACTATTACTCTGTGCAACTTTTAGAGCCTGAATTCATTCAGTTGGTGTCTTCAGCTCCTGCAGTACATTAACAAAACGTTATTCCTTCTGAAATTTTCTTGGAGATTACTTTGATACCACAGTACTTCATGAGACATGGTATTTTCATCTTCCTCAGTAACAAGCACTGCCTGCTTCCCTTTATTGATCCTCTCAGATTTCTTTTGTTGGATAAACTGGGTTAAAAACATGCCTTTCACTACTTTACTGTCATAAAATAAAGATCATAGGCAGTCTCTTAAAACTGTATTCTTTAGCAATGCATTTTCAAGTTGCAGATTTTGGTATTGTTTTAGAGTCAAGAGCAGTGCAATCCATGGTTTACCAGTCTTGTAATATGTCCTCACTGTTACTAACTTGAATCTGCAACTGGTTTCACTTTTGTCTTTCGAGTGTGCACCATTTCGTGTTTGTTCTCTTTCTTGTCTAAGCACCATTTTCCCAGCTTCACTTTTTCTTATTTGTATTCAGAACAAACATGCTTAATTTGCTTTTGATCTAGCTTAGCATGTTTTGACTTTTTTATATATCAGTGTAGTGCCACATTCTGATAATTTGCTCGACACAGCTATACATTTACACTTCATTACTGTGGTTCTCTAGCAGTATACTTCCTGATAAAATTACTTTGAGATTACATTCATACACACATTTTTACAGTCACGCTACTCTTTTATTTCCCCTGTATTCTCTTGCTTTAACTTACTGTGGTCCTTCATCCATATCTTTTTTCTATAAAAAGTAAAACTTTATTGTCTGAATATAATTTTATAACTTAGTAGAGTTTTTTTTTCTTTCTTTCATTTCAGAGCCTGTGGTCACCACATCTGACCACAATACTGCAGGAGCTCTGCCACAAGGTCCTGCATCTTCAAGTTTACTGAGAATTTTGTCATTCTTTAATGTAGGCATATTTATCATGAAGAACCATGCTGCGTATTAACTTTAATCAGTTACATACATAGGTTCATAGGATGTTACTAGGCTATTGACCCAAGGGTGTTTCCAAGCCTAGCCATTAAATCCCAATATAATACTAGAACAGAGATATAGTCTAGGCCCAATATTTTTCTAGCAAAGACTACCTATGTCCTTCAGAGAAGGAGGGGCAATCCCTGGCAGAAATGTATGGTTCCCCATCCAACCATCCAGGTTGTGCTTAAACAGGGTCACAGAGGTGCTCTGCTTGACATGGATTGGAAGCCTATTCCAGAGTAGTGGCAACCTCTGAGAGATGCATCTGTGTCTCCAGCAGGTCCTGTTTATGTCACAGGCTAGACTGAGGTCCCTGGAATGGGTGACTCTAGTCCCATTTGACTTACAGATGTGCAGCATTTGGGTCACAGACAGCCCTGTAAGCCAGACATAAGTCGCCTCTAAGCAGTTTATACTCTACTGATTACAGTAACAGTGACTTCATTCTCTCCATATAAAACGTGCTGGAGACCCAGAATTTTCTTAGAAATCTCTGAGGTCTCTCAAGTTGCTGTAGGTGTCTGGTACGCTACATACCAAAGGGAGGGTAACATTCAATAATAGGTCTGAAGAGGAACAAGTACACGTGAGTTATAACCTCTTTTGCTCTTCAGGCAATGCTTTTGCTTAGCATGTGAGCAAAGTAGAATGCTTCCTCACCACAGTAGACACAAGATGGTTGAAGTTGAGGTCACACTTAACTTGTGTTCCCATGTCTCTCACTAAAGAATTGGTTCTTAGGGTATTATTACTTATTTTATAATCAGCAGGGACATTGTTTTTATCAAAGAGAATGACGGTGCAATTTTAAGCATTTAGTTTAAGACCTGCATTGGTCTATGCAAGCCCCTTTTAAAGAATGCTGACATCACTAGTGGATTCACTGATAGCACCTAATTTGCCGTCATCAACAAATGTAGTTAGCCATAACCCCTGTGTTTTGGCCTGGATTTCTGAGAAGTATATGCCAAACAAGAGGGGGACCAGCACTGATCCTTGTGAGACCCCACTGGTGACAAGTCTGCTAGTAGAGGTAAAGTCTCACACTTTGAGTGTTGCTGATCTGTTAGTTTGCAACCCATCTGACAACATAGGAGTTGATATTCAACTGCGTTAGTTTGTCGATGCCCGAATATGAGACTGTGTCAAAAGCCTTAGCCAGCTCAAGACAGGCTGTGGGCACAGCTTTACTGTTGTCTATGGCTTTGGTCACATTCTTGAAAAAGTCCACCAGGTTTAGCAGGCATAACTTAATCAGGTCTATATCCCATTATCGAACTTCCAAAATATCGAACACCATAAGCTCGAACTTGGAAGCTCAAAATGTGATATAATCAAAACCTCAGAACAGCGAATTATTTGCCAAGGAACATTTGCTGTTCCAAGAAACACACACACAACACAATCACACTAAAAACCTATGTCTAACGTGGGGGGCTTTGCCCCCCACACCCCTCCTACTTAAATATACCAACTCCGAGATCGCACCACAGTGGAGGAAATAGTGAAGCCACAGAAAGGCCCACAGAATTCTTGCCTTGGGTAAGAATTTGTTGTTCCGTGGCTCCGATATTGTCAGCGTTCACGGTTTCACGTTCAATGTAATGCCGTTCGACATTATCCATTTTCATGGTTATGATATACACCCAACTTAATCCCCACTTCCTTGAGAAAACCAAACTGGGGTGGATCTAGGGTGTGGAAGTCACCTATATCCTTATTTATGCAATCCATGATGATATGTTCCATTGTCTTACAGATGAGGCTCGTTAAACTTATGGGTCTGTAGTTACCCAGGTCTGTTACCGAGCTGCCCCTTGTGGAGGGGTTAACAGATACTGTTTTCCATTCGGCGGGGACAAAGCCAGTTCTCGGGCTGTGGTTGAATAGGGTGCCTAGTTCAGTGGATAGTTGTTGTTTAAGAACATTAAGAATGGAGCCCAGAATGCCACCTGGTTCATAGGTTCATAGATTAGCACTAAGCTAACTGCCCTTGCAATCCATTTTAAGCCTAGCCAGTTGTCCCTTGTGAGACTCAAAAACTTCACCTTGTGTTTGCAAGGCAAACACCTTAACCATTAGGCCACCTTGGTCAGATGGAGACTGTGTTCTTAGTCTTGAAGAAAGCATCGATGACTTGCTCTTTGGAGATGTAAGGAGGAGGTGATGTTGAAGACGTGGTTTGTGGTATGCTTCGGGGATAGCAGGGTGAAATTTTTGCCAAACCTGTCTGCTAGCAGGTCAACAATTTCCTCAGCATCAGTGTGTGAGATACCATCCACAGTTAGTCCAGCACACATCTGAGGCCTACCTTTTAGGATGTGGACGTAGCTGAAGAAAGCCTAATGGTTATCCTTGACTATAGTTGCTAAATTTTTCTCATAGTTGCTCTTTGAGGATTTTACGAGTTTGTCTTATTTGTTTGTTTAGGCTGAGGAAGGTGCTCTTCCAGTTCTGTGTTCTCACTTTTTTTATTTTTAAACAGCAGCTTATTTCCCTGATTGTATAATCTATTAATGTTCACCAGGATGGTTTGTTTTTTTCTTGAGGATCTTGGTTTAATCCTATCAGGCATGGCTGCATCTATACATTTATGAAGATGTTTATAAAGGCATCAGTGTATACCTTAGTACAGCCGTCAATCCCACCTGTGGAAACTGGAGCTTGCAAGTCAATTATACCGCCCCTTAGGAGGGCATAGTTAGCTTTAGTGAAGTTTTTTAGCCTGACTCCTCCTTTGGGGAGTTCTGGTGCTATTGCTACTTCAATAATAACTGATTAATGGTCAGAGTTAATGTGTGCAGGCCCTACATTTGAAGCAATGAATCAGTCACTCATATTGGTAAGGACCAGGTCTAGAATATTAGAACCTATTTGTTCCAGATCATCTGAGTTAAAGTCCAGGAAATTTTGTGCGAGTGAGTTTGAGTTCATATAGGTTTCCTAGTTAATGGAGGGATAGTTGAAATCACTCATGACTAGGGTGTTAGGTTGTACTTTACTTGTCCCAAGAAGATCTAAATAAGCTGTGTGGGCCTCTTGGTTCATGGAAAGGGACCTGTAACTGGTGATGACATGAAGGGGGGGGGGGTCTTACCCACAGTAATTTGGACTTGGAATAATGCCACAGAGTTATCTTGTCTAACCAGTCTATGGACATAATTATCTTTAATGAAGATAGATACTCCATTTGGTTCTCACACCTTCAATTTGTGGTCTGAAAGTGTGGAAGGCATTGTACCCTTGCAAGGCCAGGATACTTACTGCAGCCTTGAACAAGGTTTCTGTGACTGCACAAATGTCAACATCATCCATGGAGAGGAGTGCTTCTAGAGAGTGCAGTTTCTGATTTAAATTCTTAGCATTTAGCAGCTTGACCCTTATCTTCTTTATGTCTGATATTTTCACATTGGAAATTTTGTTTTTGTGACCGTGCATAAAAAAGGCATTATGGGGGAGGCAAGTGCCTTAGCCGGCAACCGAAATCCCAGAGGTGCCAGGTAAAGTCCATCTCTAGCAAAGCAGCATGGGCTATCCACTATGTTACCCCAGGCTGACGGAAACTGGATCCCCTCAGAATGACACAAGAAACTTAGCCATTTACTGAAGTCAATAATTTTTTGTTATATTGTGGCATCATCCTTGGAGAGAGTAAAATGCTGCTCAAAACTAGGGACATACCTGCCAGGGACATATATTCAGACAGTCCAATCATGTCTCTCTCTTCATATAGTCCAGACAGGTACATCTGAAGTTCACACCAACATAAAATATGACTAGTGCTCCTAGACCCAGTCAGCGGTCCTGTCCTTCATGGAACCATCCTCTCCAACAGCAGTCCTGCAAAACAGAAGGATGCTACAAAGATGAAATTAAATACAGCATATCTGCCTTGAGCTGCCCCTCAAACTAAATGTCCTGCTAAGGAACCATTCCCTCCAACAGCAGTCCTGCAAAACAGAAAGACACTACAAAGCTGAAATTAAATATAGCATATCTGCCTTGAGCTGCCCCTCAAAATAAATGTACTGCCAAGGAACCATCCCCTCCAACAGCAGTCCTACAAAAACAGAAAGATGCTACAAAGATGAAATTAAATACAGCATATCTGCCTTGAGCTGCCCCTCGAACTAAATGTCCTGCTATGGAACCATCCCCCTCCAACAGCAGTCCTGCAAAACAGAAATACGCCACAAAGCTGAAATTAAATACAGCATATCTGCCTTGAGTTTCCCTTCTAACTAAACATCCTGCCAAGGAACCATCCCCTCCAACAGTAGTCCTGCAAAACAGAAAGACGCTACAAAGCTGAAATTAAATACAGCATATCTGCCTTGAGCTGCCCCTTGAACTAAATGTCCTGTCAAGGAACCATCCCCTCCAACAGCAGTCCTACAAAACAGAAGGATGCTACAAAGCTGAAATTAAATACAGCATATCTGCCTTAAGCTGCCCCTCGAACTAAATGTCCTGCCAAGGAGCCATCCCCTCCAACAGCAGTCCTGCAAAACAGAAGGACCCTACAAAGCTGACATTAAATACAGTATATCTGCCTTGAGCTGCCCCTTGAACTAAACATCCTGCCAAGGAACCATCCCCTCCAACAGCAGTCCTGCAAAACAGAAGGATGCTACAAAGCTGAACTTAAATTCAGTATATCTGCCTTCAGCTGCTCCTCGAACTAAACGTCCTGCCAAAGTTAATACATTCAAATTCTCTCTGTGTATACCACAGTTGCTCGCCTGGGTCTATAGCACGTTTAGACAGCCCATTTATCCTATTTTACCTAACCAACCCCTAAAAACTAAACCAGTTTGGACAGACTAAAGTACTCTTCATTACCAGAAATTGGAAGGAAATAAGAAAGTATTCCCTAAATTCTAACAAAAACTGGGAGCTAAAAACAAGTGTACTGCATGCCCCTAACTTGAAAACCGTTCACCTGAAACTGTTCTATTTTACAAATAAAAAAGTCTATTTCACATAAAAAGCTTTACCTATAAAATAAACTCCAGGTTCCAAGATCCTTGAGTCTGGTAAAGCCCTGCTCTGCTAGGGCTCGCTCTGCACCCCTCCCTGCCCCCAATTTCCACCCGCCCCCACTGCTGCAGGCTTTATAGCTGCAAAAAGTACAGTTGTGTACACTTACCATAAATGTAGATGTTCGAGTGTATTCACTGTTGCAGCCATTACATTTGGGTAATCCTGCTGGCAGGTTGCCCTCAGTCGGCCTGAATACCAAAGTCTTGGGTCCTGCGTCAGCTGCTGTTACCTCTTCCCTGACGTCAGGTCGTCAGGGGGTATAAACGAAGCAGCCAACACCATTTTCTTCAGTTTTTCTTGCCCCAGAAAGGTAGCCAAAATATATATATAAAATACATACACCAATATAAACTTTACCTTCATTTATAAGCATATACACCACATAGGCTGTATAAATCAGAGAAAGAAAGAAAAGTTCCAGCAGAAAAAAGGGGGATGGCAGGTGGGTAACCTGGACTGCAACAGTGAATACATTCAAACATCTACATTTATGGTAAGTGTACACAACTGTACTATGTTCTTCGTGTTTCACTGTTGCAGTCATTACATTTGGGTAGAGTCCCAAAGCTATGAGTGGGAGGCTGGAGCTAAACAGCATTAGGAGCGGCTATGAGGCCCTGCAGAACTGCAGTGGCAAAGTATGCCCTTATAATAGAAGTGGAAAAAGAGGTGGTG
Organism: Protopterus annectens; assembly: GCF_019279795.1. Taxonomy (NCBI): domain Eukaryota; kingdom Metazoa; phylum Chordata; order Ceratodontiformes; family Protopteridae; genus Protopterus; species Protopterus annectens. The sequence continues at coordinate 1,867,558,177 of NC_056729.1, forward strand.
AGTGGTAGACAACATAAATATCACCCAATTTTAGGAATGGATGAAAAAATTAAGGTAATGAGAAAGGTAGATGAGTTTGATGGTTCAAGTAATCTTGTTATGGATTACAATGGTGAAGCTAAATTTATTACTAATTTAATAAAAACTGAATGGCAGAAATTTGCTGAGCTGTCAGATCTGAATTGCCTTTTTGAACACCCATTTAAATGTACTTATAGGAAGGGTAAGAACCTTAAAAATTATTTTGAGACAAAGGGGAGGGGACAAATTAGAAAAAAGGGCAGAATAGGAACATTTAAGTGTGGAAGTTGCCCACAATGCCCTTATATATATGCTCGAGATGCAGTCCATATACAGAGTAGAGACATCCTGGTTAGGAGTACTGAATATGCAAATTGCCACACAAGTGGAATTATTTATTTGAGCATTTGTAAAAAATGCCAAGCTTTTTATGTGGGAAAATCTGAACGTAAATTGAAAAATCGGATATATGAGCATAATTATAATATTAGAACTGGTTGTACCAATAATGCTCTGTTTAGACATAAAACGAAATGTTTGGATGCAGAGTTCTATTTTTTTGTCTTAGAAGTGGTGAAGAAAGACATCCGAGGGGGGCCTTGGGAAGATACTATCGAATATAAAGAATTGTTATGGCAACTCCAGTTGGAATCATATAACTATCCAGGCCTTAATAATATAGTGTCCCTTGTGCCAGTACTAAAATTGAGGGCAGCTAAGCTGTGAGTGGTATGTCATTTTTTAAAGCAAATGGCCAGGTTATTAAAGTGTTTTTTGTTTTTGCCCTTATCTTTTTGATTATAGGGTAACTAGTCTTAATACATTCTAGTAATAATAAATATTAGATTAAGATTTACATATTTTAATAAAGAAATATATTAAGTGGTAGGCATTATATGAAGAATTTAATAATGAAGGAAGCTATAATTCTTATTTTCAACAGGTTAAAGTTAGTGTTTTGTGTAACATCCTTATTTAAACACTAGAGGGAGTATGTGGATTAACAAATTAGATAAGATGTAGGCAGATTTTTAATATTTTATTTAATTCCGATATTTATGCTGTATATTGTGAATGATTCTTATTGTAATTGGAATTTTATATAAAGAATTAAGGATATTTTATGCATTTATAGTAAGATGTAACTTAGATGTATTTGTTTTGTTAGAAACTATGAGTTTTTAATAGCATTTAATAATGTAAGGGATAGCAAGTTGCAATTATAATGAAGTATTTCAAGTGTGTTTAATTAATTTGTTAATTAAATTAATTGACTGTGTATTTAAAAGCAAGGATGGATTGGATGTGATGTATTGCATCTGAAGAAGTGTTTTAAACGAAAACGCAGGTGTGTAGACATAGCGTTTGTGCTTTGGACTGTCTTGGATTTATTTTTGTGTTCCAGTCGTTTTGGTGGCATTAAAATCTATTTTCCAGCAAGGACTGAGTTGCCTTTCTCCTCTGGTGCTTTTGTAACTAGTAGCCAAAATATATATATATAAAATACATACACCAATATAAACTTTACCTTCATTTATAAGCATATACACCACATAGGTTGTATAAATCAGAGAAAGAAAGAAAAGTTCCAGCAGAAAAAAGGGGGATGGCAGGTGGGTAACCTGGACTGCAACAGTGAATACATTCAAACATCTACATTTATGGTAAGTGTACACAACTGTACTATGTTCTTCGTGTTTCACTGTTGCAGTCATTACATTTGGGTAGAGTCCCAAAGCTATGAGTGGGAGGCTGGAGCTAAACAGCATTAGGAGCGGCTATGAGGCCCTGCAGAACTGCAGTGGCAAAGTATGCCCTGGATTTAGAGTAGAGTGGTAAATGATGCTTGGTAAAGGTGTGCACTGAACTCCAAGTAGCAGCCTCTAAAATGTCTTTCGTTGGTACTCCCCTAAGAAAGGCTGCGGAAGTGGCTGCAGCTCTGGTTGAATGTGGCCTAATGCCCTTAGGCACTGGCTTGCCATGGTGTAAGTAGCAGAAACAAATGCAGTGGCCTATCCACTTTGAAATAGTCTGCTTTGAGATAGCCTTTCCTTGTGATCCTGCAGCATATGCACTAGTAATTGCTCTGTCTTCCTGAAAACTTTGGTTCTGTCCAAATAGAATCTAAGCTGTCTGTGTATGTCCAAAGAATGCAGAATTCTCTCCCCCTTGTTCTGTGGATTTGGATAAAAAGTTGGCAGATGAATAGTTTGGTTAAGAGCCACACTGGACACCACCTTAAGCATAAATGTTGGGTTTGTCCTCAGATAAAAGGTTCGACAGCCATGAGTGCCTGTATCTCTGAAACTCGTCTTGCAGCAGTTATTGCTAGGAGCAGAGCTGTTTTCCAAGATAAAAACTTTATATCAGCAGTAGAAGCTGGCTCAAAAGGAGGCAGGGTGAGTTTTTCCAAGACATAGTTGAGGTCCCATGCAGGTATTGGTGATCTCCTTGGAGGCCTTAAATTTTTGGCTCCTCTGAGGTACCCATTTAATAAAGGATGAGAAAAAATTGGTGGCTCTGTATTGTAATGAGATGAAATGGCAGAGGCATGAATTTTAATCGATGAAAAAGATAGGCTTTTAGGTTCATAGGTTCATAGGTTCATACTAGGCTATCTGCCCGAGGGCATTTACAAGCCTAGCCCATAGTTTTGTGGCTTACGCCACCCCTTTAGTATGGGGAACTATACCCATTATTTTGCTGTGCCTCTGTTGAGCAGTGACACTGAGGTAATCCCTGGGGTATATCTGCGATCTCCCATCCATTGGTCAAGATTTCTCTTGAACAAGGCCAGCGAGGTGCTCTGCCTCACATATACCGGGATTTTATTCCACAGCATAGGGAGTCTTTGGGTGATGAATCTATCCCTCCAGCACGTCCTATTAATAGCCGTGTCGAGGTTTAAGTCTCCGCCCTTGTGACTCTGGCGGATCTAGATTTTTGAGGTGAAGCATATTCATCAAATCTGGGTTTGACATGGCCTTGTATGTTAGGCAAAGGTCACCTCTGAGCAATGGTGGCGACTGAATAGAGCTGGAGTTCTTTCAGTCGGGCAGCATAGGACAGATGTTTGAGACCCTTTATCCTTTTGGTGAGGAACTTTGTGGCCTCTCCAGCTGCTGCAAGTGTCGGGTCAGATACATTCGAATGGGGCATTGTACTCAATCATTGGTCTGATGAGTGATGAGTATAGGAGACTATGACCTCCTTGATCTAGATCAGGATCCCTTCATGATAAGGTGGGCAATGTAGAAGGTCTTCCTAACTACTTTAGCTACATGGGTGTCGAATGACAGACTACTATCAACCTGGGTCCCCAGGTCCCTGATAACTTCTTCTGTGCTCAGTGGATTGCCACCTATTTGGTAGCTAGGGTAACCTTGTTTTTCGAAGGCTATGACTATGCATTTTTTGGCATTTAACTTTAGGCCATGGCTCTGGCACCAGTTATCCGTTTCTGTGAGACCCTTCTGAAGCATATCTGTGTCAGATGTGTTTTCTACTATGGCGCAGTTTGTAGGCATGTGCAAACTTTTGCAGCCATAACCCTCCTGTGTTTGCTTGTACTTGGAAAAGTAGATGCCAAACAAGAGTGGGCCCAGGACTGAGCCCTGTGGTACACCACTTGTGACAGGCTTTGAGTCTGACATGGTGCCAGCAACTCTGACCCTGTGGGTTCTGTCACTCAGCCAGTTTGCAACCCATCTTGTGATGTATGGGTTAACATTTAAGCTGATGAGTTTTTCAATGATACCCGAGTGGGGTATTGTATCGAAGGCCTTCGCCAGATCGAGGTAGGCTGTATGGACTGCCTTTCCCTCATCAATGGCTTTGGTGACTGTTTGAAAAAGTCAACCAAGTTTAGAAGGCATGATCTGCCTTTGACAAAGCCAAACTGGGATGGATCCAAAGTCTGCAAATTCCCTATGTCTTTATTTATGAGGTCCATTATGATCCTCTCCATGGCTTTGCAGATAAGGCTTGTCAAGCTAATGGGCGGTAATTTCCAGGGTCGGTGGAGGCACCGCCTTTGTGAAGTGGGACCACAGTTGCAGTGCGCCACTCCTGGGTGCGTATCCAGAGGTAAGTCTATGATTAAACAGCTGTCCTAGCTGTGGGTTTAATTCCTCGTTGAGTTAGTGGAGCACACAGCCGGGGACACCATCAGGTCCCATGGATGCTGTGTTTTGCTTTGGAGAGAGCAGTTCTCACTTGGGCGTTGGAGATGTTTGGGGGCTGCAATCGCTTGATATAGATATCTCTCCTTTTGGGGAAAGGGGAGAAGTTTGCACTGAACCTGTCAGCCAGTATGTTGGCAATGTCTGTAGGATCAGTAATCTTCACATCATTTTGAACTAGTTCTGAGCATATCTGGGAGTTTCCTCCCAGGTTTCTAACATAGCTAAAGAAGGCCTTATGATTGTCTTTTGAGTCTTTAGCTATTTTTCTCTCAAAATTTGCTTTGGATGATTTTATGAGAGCTCTTAGTTTTTACTTATAGTGATCAAGGGTGTCTTACCTTTTAAGGATTTTGCTCTATCTTGTAGTAGCTTCCTCCTTTTGTTGTAGAGTTTGTTTATGGCTGGGGTCCACCAGACTGGGCGCTTGCCTTTTGTACAAAGAGTCTTTGTTTTGCTTGGGATTGCCTTATCCATGCAGTCCTGCAGGTGCTGGTAGAAGGCATTTGTAAGTGATTCAGCGGCTTGAGTACTGTTTTCTGCGGCTCGGGGCCTTAAAGGAGACCACACTAGTCTTTAGAAGTGTGAAGTCGGCTTTCGAGAAGTTCTTTACTGTGGTCTTTTTTATTTCAGGTGGGGGTGGGATGAAGACCTCCAGCGAGATTAGTTTGTGATCTGATCTCACCAGTGAGGGGTATACTTCGGTGTTGAACATTGTGCTCCCATGTTCGTGATAATGAGATCAAGTATGTTTTCTCCTCTTGTGGGGATGGTGACTAGTTGTTCCATGGCATTTGAGTTTATGAATTCCAGGAACTTTTGGGATAGGGTGTTTGGGCTTGAGTAGTGTTCCCAGTCTATATTAGGGTAATTGAAGTCACCTAGTATGATGGTGTTTGGTGATACATTTATCCCCTCTAGTGTTTTCAGGAAGGCCATGTGAGGTTCCTGAGTTTGTGAGGTCGTCCTGTAACATGCTACAATTTGTAGAGCAGTCTTGCCTATGGTTAATTGCACCTGGATGGTCTCCGATGCATCGTGCGTTGCCACCAGTCTTGAGGTGTGGGTGTCTTTGATGAATATGGATACCCCACCTCCTTTCTTGGTATTGTCCGGATTTTGGGGCGGGCATGATAAGAGGTAAAACATGATAGTGCTGGGGTGCTCTCAGGAGCCTTGAACCAGGTTTCTGTCACTGCACAGACATCGATGTTCTCCATACTGAGAAGGGCCTCGAGTGCGTGCATTTTGAGATTTAGACTTCTGGCATTGAGCAGCATTACCCTTAGTTTTTTCCCCTTTTGTGTTCTAGGGTGGTAGGTTTAGAATTTGAGCCTTGCCTAAAAAGGCACTATGGGGTGGCAAGAGCCTTTGCCAATATCCGGAATCCCAGGGTGACAGGTGCAAGCCGTCCCTTGAAGCAGCGTGGCTTGTCCAGCATGTCATCCCAGGCAGACAGACATTGGATCCCCTTTGAATGACACCAGAGTTTAAGCCAATTGTTAAAGCTGATCATCTTATCTCTGTATTGTGGCATCATTCTTGGTGAAGGTAGGATACTGCTCAAGGTCAGGGTCATACCTGCCTGGGCTACATAATCAGAGAGCTCCTCAATGTCTCTTTTCATGTAGTCCAAGGAGGTGCGTCTCAGGTCGTTTACACCAGCGTGGACAATGACTGAGTCGTATTTGTACCTGCTGTTGAGAGACCTGAGTGCTTGCGTTATGTGGCGGATTCTAGCGCCCGACAGGCAGCTTACTGTGACCTTCTCCTTACTCAGTCTGGTGAGCGGGACGTCAGTGTGTCTGACTATGGAGTCACCAATGACTAGTGTGTCTGGCATTGTGTTTGGCCTTAAGGGCTGTGACTGTTTGACACTCTGACTGTGAGGTCTATGTGTTACAGGTGTTGTGTTCTGAGGTGGTGGTTGTTTAGGTGTCTGCTTTGGTGGCCTCTGCTGTTTTGGTAGATTTTTGATCAGAGCCGCCGAGTATGTCTTTGTGTGTTTATGTGTATGATTTGAGGTTGTGATGGTACTATGTGAGACTGGGTCTATAGTGTGTGTGGTAACCTTCTCCTCCTGACTGGTCTTGCCAGTCCTATGGCCTCCAGTTTGGCCGTATAGTTGCATCTCTCGCATGTATTTGTGTTTTGTGGGAGGAGGAGAGGGTTGTCTGTGTACATGAGGCAATTGTAACATTGCCTCAATATTCCCAGGTTCACCAGCTGAGCAGGAGAGGACACTAGCAACTGATCCCTCGACATGCTAGAAGGACTGGACAAAAAAACTTTAAAAGAGATTCCGGGGGACGTGGGTGACCGAGAAATGGGGGGTTGCCTTTTTGGGGTGCTATCTATAAGAGTGCCGTATCAAGGTAATAAGTACTGTAGGAGCAAGTGCTAGGTTTAACAGATAGAGAAAAGTCTACTTGGAGTCAAGTAGAGATGATCTTTTTAGGTATTAGAGAAAGTGCTAGTAACAGGGATGCTTAAAGGTAAGATTGAAAAGAATGCACTCTGCAGTGTGCACTAGAAGTTAGATATGAAAGTAGGTAACTTGAGTTTTACCTGTTTAAAAAGTTAAGGTTTAGTGGAGAGTTACTATTTTTAAAACAGTAAGATGGACTGAAAGGGTGGTTACTTTTGTATTTTGGTGCTATGAAATACTGTAGGATGGCCAATAAATTTAAATAATTGAAGGGTGGGATTTCAAAAGTGATGGTTTTGTGATTACTCACATAAGCCAGTGAAAGTAGAGAGAAATGAGATATATGGTCAGATTAACATAAGAGGCGGGCAACTAGAAAGACAGTGGTATTTAACAAGACAACTTAAATGGGTGGGAGGGAGGGAAAAATTCTGCCTGACTCAGAACAGAGAGAGCTGTGGTCTCTTTTGAAGTTTTAATATGCTGTTAGAACAGAATGCAAGCAAAACACAAGATAAAGAAAACAAACTACAGTATTCAAAATATAGAAAGGCAATACAGAAATACAAAAATAACAGCAAACTAACCTTTCCTTCACAGCAAAGTGTAGCAGAGTCTGGATGAGCCTTTCTGGTAAAGCTCTGAAATGTTTTAGTTTACTCCTTAAATAGAAATTTTAGTTCCTAGCTCCACCCCCTCTGTTAACAAGTGATTAACCTTAAGTGACCTCTTCTGTCTTATGAATGAGTCCTTAATTAATCAGTTCTAAATTCTGCCTGACTCAGAACAGAGAGAGCTGTGGTCTCTTTTGAAGTTTTAATATGCTGTTAGAACAGAATGCAAGCAAAACACAAGATAAAGAAAACAAACTACAGTATTCAAAATATAGAAAGGCAATACAGAAATACAAAAATAACAGCAAACTAACCTTTCCTTCACAGCAAAGTGTAGCAGAGTCTGGATGAGCCTTTCTGGTAAAGCTCTGAAATGTTTTAGTTTACTCCTTAAATAGAAATTTTAGTTCCTAGCTCCACCCCTCTGTTAACAAGTGATTAACCTTAAGTGACCTCTTCTGTCTTATGAATGAGTCCTTAATTAATCAGTTCTAAATTCTGCCTGACTCAGAACAGAGAGCTGTGGTCTCTTTTGAAGTTTTAATATGCTGTTAGAACAGAATGCAAGCAAAACACAAGATAAAGAAAACAAACTACAGTATTCAAAATATAGAAAGGCAATACAGAAATACAAAAATAACAGCAAACTAACCTTTCCTTCACAGCAAAGTGTAGCAGAGTCTGGATGAGCCTTTCTGGTAAAGCTCTGAAATGTTTTAGTTTACTCCTTAAATAGAAATTTTAGTTCCTAGCTCCACCCCTCTGTTAACAAGTGATTAACCTTAAGTGACCTCTTCTGTCTTATGAATGAGTCCTTAATTAATCAGTTCTAAATTCTGCCTGACTCAGAACAGAGAGAGCTGTGGTCTCTTTTGAAGTTTTAATATGCTGTTAGAACAGAATGCAAGCAAAACACAAGATAAAGAAAACAAACTACAGTATTCAAAATATAGAAAGGCAATACAGAAATACAAAAATAACAGCAAACTAACCTTTCCTTCACAGCAAAGTGTAGCAGAGTCTGGATGAGCCTTTCTGGTAAAGCTCTGAAATGTTTTAGTTTACTCCTTAAATAGAAATTTTAGTTCCTAGCTCCACCCCTCTGTTAACAAGTGATTAACCTTAAGTGACCTATTCTGTCTTATGAATGAGTCCTTAATTAATCAGTTCTAAATTCTGCCTGACTCAGAACAGAGAGAGCTGTGGTCTCTTTTGAAGTTTTAATATGCTGTTAGAACAGAATGCAAGCAAAACACAAGATAAAGAAAACAAACTACAGTATTCAAAATATAGAAAGGCAATACAGAAATACAAAAATAACAGCAAACTAACCTTTCCTTCACAGCAAAGTGTAGCAGAGTCTGGATGAGCCTTTCTGGTAAAGCTCTGAAATGTTTTAGTTTACTCCTTAAATAGAAATTTTAGTTCCTAGCTCCACCCCATCTGTTAACAAGTGATTAACCTTAAGTGACCTCTTCTGTCTTATGAATGAGTCCTTAATTAATCAGTTCTAAATTCTGCCTGACTCAGAACAGAGAGAGCTGTGGTCTCTTTTGAAGTTTTAATATGCTGTTAGAACAGAATGCAAGCAAAACACAAGATAAAGAAAACAAACTACAGTATTCAAAATATAGAAAGGCAATACAGAAATACAAAAAATTACAGCAAACTAACCTTTCCTTCACAGCAAAGTGTAGCAGAGTCTGGATGAGCCTTTCTGGTAAAGCTCTGAAATGTTTTAGTTTACTCCTTAAATAGAAATTTTAGTTCCTAGCTCCACCCCCTCTGTTAACAAGTGATTAACCTTAAGTGACCTCTTCTGTCTTATGAATGAGTCCTTAATTAATCAGTTCTAAATTCTGCCTGACTCAGAACAGAGAGAGCTGTGGTCTCTTTTGAAGTTTTAATATGCTGTTAGAACAGAATGCAAGCAAAACACAAGATAAAGAAAACAAACTACAGTATTCAAAATATAGAAAGGCAATACAGAAATTGGGATGAGACTTGTTTTTGTGCCTCTACCCATTCGTTTTTTGGCAGATCTGGCCATCAGTTTGCCTTTGGCAGGGTATGGAAATGGAACTTGTAGCCTTGTGACACTATATTTAGAACCCACTTGTACTGGGTTATAATGTGCCAATTTTGAGAAAAAAGTGCTAATTTTCCATCTAAGGGTGCTGCCGGGAGATAAGTGTCTGGTGCAGGCAGGGGGAAGTCATTGGGACTGTTTCCTGTATGGTTGTGATTTGTCCTCTCCAACTTTGGAGGCAGAAGCCCCCCATTGCTTTGACCTGTATGAACCTTGCACCTGGGATCTGCCCCTTTGAGGTATGTCTGACACAGGAAAGGACTAATTCTTTGTAGGCCAGTGCCTACTAAACCTAGGTGGCTGCACTTGTAAAAAATCTTTGACAGTTTGCATAGATTTAGCTTTGTCCTCCATTTTCTTTAACATCTCTTCTGCCTTAACACCAAACAAAGTATCATGCTGTAAAGGTGCATCTAATAATTTAACTTTGACATGATCAGGCAGATTTTGTTCCTTTAACCAAGCATGCCTCCTAATTACAGAACCCGTAACTGTGGCCCTGCAGGAGGCCTCCAAAGAATCAAAACCACACTGCAATGTATGCTTTCCAACTTGTTCAGCTGCATGCAATAAATCCTGCATTTCCTTGTTTTCTGCACATTCAGAGTTTAACAACATTTTCTGTTTAAGCAATGCCATGACATGTTGCTGATATTTGAGCACATGAAACCGACAGTTCAAGGCCCTTATAGGCAAGGTAGCAGATGTGTAAAAATAGAAGTTATGTTCTTACCATAACGTTCCATGTTAGTTGTCTTCTTCTCGCCTTCTTTCTTGCTGGATGGGTTCGGAGACAACCTCGGCTCCGACTCGGCCACTTTAAAAGCTCGAGAGTTGGTTCCACCGGCTCGAGGCTCCCCTTATATCCCACAATGCTAGGCGGTAATACCTCAGATCTCGTTTGTAAGCTAGGCCCAGCCAATAAGAAATCCAGAAAAAAACTGGAAAAAGGGAAACCCACCTCTATAAAAGACAGAAGGAAGGTGACCTAACACCTGATGAAGGAATATATACATAGTAAAGTATATACATATATACAATAGAGGTGGTAGGAAGAAAGGTCACAATCAAACTCCTCTAGGTCTGTCCAGGCTAGGGGAAGGAGGTGGGGCCTTAAGAAGAAAGAAGAAGACAACTAACATGGAACGTTATGGTAAGAACATAACTTCTATATGTTAAGTTGTCCATCTCGCCTTCATTCTTGCTGGATGGGACCGCGTCCCTAGCACTTTGTCCCGGGTGGCCTATCGGAACAGACTCTTGAGTACAGTGGAACCAAAGTTAGCTCTATGTCTAGAAGCTAAATCCAACTTATAATGAGAAATGAAAGTGTGAGGAGTAGCCCATGTAGCTGCTGCACAAATCGTATCAATGGGCAGCCTATCTTGGAAAGCTATAGAAGTAGCCAAAGCTCTAGTAGAATGAGCCTTAGGTCTGTTAGGCAACTTCTGGTGTCTAATCTCATACACAAGGGAAATCAAGGATGTGAGCCATCTGGAGAGTGATACTTTCGAAACTGGAAGGCCTTTTCTGCCTTCTGCATAAGAAACAAACAATTGGTCAGTTTTTCTGGTCTGTTTGGTCCTATCCAAATAATACCTCAATTGCCGATGAACATCTAGCCAATGTAATTTTTGTTCAGACCTGTTAGAATAGTTAGGGAAAAACACTGGAAGGTCAATGTTTTGATTGAGATTAGTCGCAGAGGCTACTTTCGGTAAAAAGGATGGGTTGGTCCGCAAGGATACCCTATCCTTATGAAACAAAAGATATGGTGATCGACTGCAGAGTGCATGAAGCTCTGAAACCCTTCTAGCCGAAGTAATGGCTACCAGAAAGAGTGTCTTCCAGGATAGCAATATCATTGAACAGGAAGCTGCAGGTTCAAAGGGGGGAAGAATCAAAGATGTGAGAACTAAATTAAAGTCCCAAGAAGGAGGAGGATTTCTTATAGGAGGCTTGAGAAGAAAAACTCCCTTCAGGAAAGCTTTGCAAAGCTTGTGAGACATGATGGCAGAATCCGAGATGCCCACATGAAAGTTAGATATAGCTGCCAATTGAACCTTAAGTGTAGATGGAGACGAACCTGCGTGGAATAGTTCGGCTAAGAAATCAAGAACCGTCTGAATGGGAGCAGTGAAAGGATCTATGCCCCTTCCTTGAGTCCAACAGGAGAAGCGTTTCCACTTACTAAGATAAATCTTCCGGGTGGAAGATTTATGGGAAGCTATTAAAATATCTCAAACTGATTGAGATATTTGAGGAAGCCTGGCTAAGGTTGGAATTGGAGGAACCAAGCAGTGAGGTTCAGAGAGGGGAGGGAGCGATGCAACTAACCCGACTGATGGATCAAAAGATCTGGAACTAGGTCCAGATGCCAGGGTTGCTCCAACAGAAAATGGTGTAGAAAAAGGGAACCAAACCTGTCGAGGCCAGTAAGGGGCAATGAGGATCAATGAAGCCTTCTGAGCGATAGCTTTCTGTATCACTTGAGAAATTAGTGGGAAGGGAGGAAATGCATACAGAAGTCCCCGGGGCCAAACTTGGACGAGAGCATCTCTGCTGGGATGGCCTGGTAGAGGAAAGAGGTGAAATAATCTTTGCACTTGCTGTTTTGGGGAGTAGCGAAAAGGTCACAGCAAGGCTGGCCCCACTTCAGGAAAATTTTCTCCAAGACTGAATTGTTCAGAGACCACTCGTGAGGCATGAGAATAGCTCTGCTCAATTTGTCCGCAATGAGATTGGACTTCCCGGGGATGTGCGTTGCTATCAGAAACCGCTGAGAAGAAATCACCCATTGCCACAGTCTGAGAGCTTCTCGACATAGGGGGTAGGATCTGGTTCCGCCTTGTTTGTTGATATACCACACTACGGACATATTGTCCGTCTGAATTGCTATCGTTCCCAAAGGAAGAGAGTCTTGAAGGGCTTGCAACGCTAAAAGCACTGCTCTCATCTCTAGAACATTTATATGCAAGTGGCGTTCGTCTGGTTGCCATATGCCCTGGACTGTCCTGCCCTGACAATGCCCCCCCCCACCCGATCAGGGAGGCGTCCGTTGTCAGAGTAGCAACCGGAGGGGGAGGGACAAATGGTCTTCCTAGGAAGAGCTGGGGGGAAGAAACCCACCAAAGAAGATGATTCCTGCATGCTTGCGTTATCACAATGGTGTGGGACATCGGAAGTTGTTGGTATGACCATTGTGTGAAGAGCATCCATTGTAAGATTCTCATGTGAAACCTGGCCAATAGAAGTAGGGGGATAGCAGCTGCCATAATCCCCAGTACTTTTAGGACTAATCTGACTTTGATTCTGTTGCTGTGGAAAAGAAGAGAGACTAGTTTGTGTATGTCTGCTATCCTTTGGTCTGTGAGTCTCGCAGACATGTTGACTGTGTCTAAATTTGCGCCTATGAAGGTAATAGCACGACAAGGCAACAAAACAGACTTTTCGCAATTTATTGAGATACCTAGCTGTCAAAAAATGCGAAAAGTGTAGTCTCTGGCAAGTAGTAGAAGATGCTTGGTGGGAGCTGTAAGGAGCCAGTCGTCTAAGTATGGAAACACCTGGAATCCTTGACATCTCAAGTGAGAGGCCACCACTGCCATGCATTTGGTAAACACCCGGGGGGCTGTGATGAGTCCAAAGGGCAGGGCTCTGAATTGAAAGTGACTGGTTCCCAGCCTGAAGCGGAGGAATCTCCTGGAGCATCCGTTCATTTTATATGATAGTACGCATCCTGGAGGTCTATAGAGCACATCCAGTTTTCCTTTCCCAATAGGGGTAGGATGGATTGCAACGTGACCATCCGAAATCTTGTTTTCTTGACAGACTTGTTCAAGATGCTGAGATCCAAAATGGGCCTCCAGTCCCGTTTTCTTGAACCAAAAAGAATTTGGAGTAGATTCCGGATCCTTGCTGGTCTGCTGGCACTGGCTGAATGGCTCTTTTTGCAAGCAACTTTGATATTTCTAACGCTGCTTGATCCCTTTGAGCGGGTGGAACATCTGGAAGGGATTTTTTTGATTGATTTGGAATGCGAAAGAACAGGATGGAATAGCCTTCGGAAATGATGGACTGTACCCACTTGTCTTGAGTTAGAGATCGCCAGGCTTCTGGGTACAGTGATAATCTTCCCCCGACTGCCTCCGAAGGTGGACAGTTGGGCAACACCTCAGGGATGCTGGAAGGGCTTATCGGAAAAGGTTTCTCGATTGCCCTGGTTTTGCGGGCCCCCCCCCTGCCTCTAGGGCGATGTCTGCCATTATTGTTCCCCCCTCTGCCTCTAGAGGGAAACCGACTCTGTGCGTCCGGCAAAGCCCCTTGGGATTGCTTGCGGAACCACATTTTTCCACTTTTCTGGCCTTTGGGGTAAGGCTTAGAAGGAGTAGAAAAACGGACTCCGACGGCAGAAAGAGTTTTGCCATCCGTCTCGCACCTTGTCAATGTTTCTTTCACTTGAGGACCAAAAAGGGACGATCCATCAAACGGGGAATTAGTGAAAGACGTCTTAAAAGGGTCCGCAAAATTGCATAGCCGCATCCAGGCATGCCGTAAGGCCACACCTGTCCCTGCGGCTCTGCTCGCTCCATCAGCCGCATATGAAAGGAGGCATGGAGGAGTTAGCTATAGAATTTAGGGTAGCCAGCTGAGCGTTCATCTTGTCCTGAAAACCCGCAGCTGTAGGATCCTTTAACATCTCACTCGCTTCCTTGATCAAGTCTCTTTGAAGATGAGTGAAATGACAGAGGTAGTTCAGCGAACGCATTGAAAAGGTCGCTGACGAAAACATCCGCTTCCCGTACCTGTCCATAGACCTAGATTCCTTGTTAGGGGGATGGACAGGCACTGAAGGATCAGCTAATTCCTTCTTAGTGGCAGCAGCTACCACCATAGCATCCACAGAAACTCCCTTAGTCAAAAATTGTTTGTCTGTTGGTGCTGTAATAAACTTTGAAGGTCTCCTGGGGGTGGGGTCCACAGAGTCAGGAGCCATCCAAGCCTTTTTAGCTACCACCTGTATAAGTGGGTCAAAGGGGGGGACACCCAGGAGGTGGAAGGGCGAGAGCCGAACGCCTCAAGATACACAGATTCATCCTCCGAAGGGTTAAGGGCTGGCCAATTTCCCCTCTGTTTCAAGATCTCCAGGATGTCTGCAAAGGAGACATCTTCAGAAGGGGAACGGGGGGGACCCTCAGAATCCTCTAAATCCGTGTCAGAGGTGACAGACTCAGGTGAGTCTATGTGCTTCCTCTTGCACTTTCTCTTCCTAGGGGGCTCCCCTGCCAATTCAGGAGAGGCCTCGGAAGAGGATGAGATCCCCACAGGGGATTCTTGAGGAGCTGGCTCTCTGCGGTCCGGGATGAGGGAATGAGTAGACATTACCTGAGGCACCGAAGATGGAGGGACGGACGGAGCCGACTGTGGAGTTGAACCGGGTTCCAACACACTCCGCATGACCTCGAAGGCACCCCTGTCAGGCAGAGCCAGAGGTCTCCGCTCCGAAAAGCTGAAAACCTCCCTCGGCACCGACAGTGATGGCTCCGAAGCCGATGTCGGAGCCGAACTCACCAGCGCCGAAGCACCGAGAGGGAGAGCAGGGTCGGACAAGGGTCCGATGCCACTCACCCCCTCGGAGCCGATGAGGGAAGTCCGGCGCCGAGATTCTTCCAAGGAAGAAATCGGAGCCGACGGCGCCGAAGACAATTGCATCGGCTCCGACGCTACCACAGACTCGGGTCCGAAACGCCCCGGCTCCGAGCTCAAAGGAGTCGGAGGAGGAACATTTTGAGGAATAGGATTAAGCATCGACTGATGAGTCGGGCTCTGAAGCATTTGGGCCAGTGCCTCGGACTTAAGAAGTCGACTCACTACCCTCTGAAGGTCATGGTCAGACAGTCTCGATGACCTAGAGGAGTGAGATCTATGGCTCCGTTCAGACAGCAAGGGAGATGCTGGAGCCAAATGAACGAAGCCAAGGGATGGTGACCTAGACCTCTTCCTAGATGTCGGTTCCGATAGCCTTATCGGAACCGACTCAGAGATTTCTAATACCTCGGCTCCAGCCGGAGCCGATGGAACCACAGAAATAATGGCTCGAGTCTCATCGGCTCCAGCCGGAGCCGATGTAGAAGCAGGCTTCAACGCCTTAGGTGTCGACTCAGCTGCTGGAGTCAAAGCCTTGGAAGCCTTAGAGGGTTTGCCCAAAGAAACAGTCGGGGAACCCTCAGGTTTAAGCAAACCCCGTAAGATAAGCTTATTTTTTCTTTCCTGCAGGACTCTAGGGCTGAAGCCATGGCATACAGCACAAGAGTCCTGCAGGTGTAAAGGTCCCAGGCAGTAGACACAAGAAGTGTGACCGTCTGTCAGAGACATTTTCTGACAGCACGAGTCACACTTCTTGAAGCCTGAGACCTTTGAATCCTTAGACATTTTAAGGAACAAGAGTAATCACACAAGCACAAACACACCGATTACCTTATATCCTAAATAAAAGTAACTTAAACTAAATAAACTAAATAAATTTAGATAGTTTTAAATTTTTATAACAGTCCCTACCAAAAACACATACACTCCAAGGGGGGGGATGGAAGGGCCCGAAGGCCTGAGGGAAGAACAATCAGTTCTTGTGGTAAAAAAAGGATAAGGAACTAGGTGAAAGGGATAAAAAATACTTTAAAGTAAGGGGATACTGTAGAAAAAACTAATCTAAAAGGGATTTAGTAAACTTTTTTAAACTGTTTTCTACACTAACCTGAGCCGGTAGAAGTAACACACCTCGATAGCTGTAGCGGCAAACGAGATCTGAGGTATTACTGCCTAGCAATGTGGGGTATAAGGGGAGCCTCGAGCCAGTGGAACCAACTCTCGAGCTTTTAAAGTGGCCGAGTCGGAGCCGAGGTCGGCTCCGAACCCATCCAGCAAGAATGAAGGCGAGATGGACAACTTAACATGTACAGTTTTGTACCTACCATAAATGTAGATGTTCGAGTGCGCATACAGCTGCAGTCATCACACTTGGGTTCTCTGCCGTCAGGCGGGTCCTCGGTCGGCCGAATTCCAAAGTCTAGGTCTGGCGTCGGTTGTCGTCACTTCTTCCCTGACGTCAGTGCAGCAGGGGTATAAAAGAGGCAGCCGACGCCATTTTCTTCAGTTTTTCTTGCCCCAGATGTCAGGTGCCCCCATAAAGGAAGGCAATACATGATGTTATGCAAATATACACAAGTAGATAAATGAACACAGTAGTTGCAAGCAAATACACCATATAGGAATACCCCAAATAGGTTGTATGTTAAAGGTGTTTGTCATAAGTTCTGTCCTAAGAGGGGATGGAGGGAGGGTAACCTGGACTGCAGCTGTATGCGCAATTGAACATCTACATTTATGGTAGGTACAAAACTGTACTATGTTCTTTGTGCATACAGCTGCAGTCATCACACTTGGGTAGAATCCCAAAGCTAAGTAAGGGTGGCTGGTACTAAGCAGAATTAGGAGGGCTAGAATGCCCTGCAGGACTGCTGTGACAAAGCCCGCTCTAGATTTTGAGTATAGTGGAAGGTGGTAGTGTTTGGTGAAAGTGTGCACTGAACTCCAAGTAGCTGCTTCCAAAATGTCCTTGGTAGGGACCCCCCTGAGGAAAGCTGCTGAGGTAGCTGTAGCCCTGGTGGAGTGGGATCTGATGTATACAGGCACTGATTTTCCATGAAATGAATAACAAAAGCATATGCAGTGGGCTATCCATTTTGAAATAGTCTGTTTGGAAACAGCCTTTCCTTGAGCACCTGTAGCATAGGACACAAAGGGCTGCTCAGATTTCCTGAATGACTTTGTTCTGTCCAAGTAATAACGAAGTTGCCTGTGAATGTCCAAGGAGTGGAGTAGCCTCTCCCCTTTGTTCTGGGGATTTGGATAAAAGGTAGGTAAATGAATAGTCTGATTCAAAGCCACACTGGATACTATCTTTGGCATGAAGGTAGGGTTGGTTCGTAAGGAAACCCTGTCCTGATGGAAAATGATGAATGGTTGCACAGCCATGAGGGCCTGTAGTTCCGAAACCCTGCGTGCTGAGGTAATAGCCAGAAGCAAAGCTGTTTTCCACGACAAGTATTGTAACTCTGCTGAAGAGGCCGGCTCAAAAGGAGGCAGTGTCAGCTTCTCCAATATGAAGTTGAGGTCCCAAGCTGGAGCTGGTGGTTTCCATGGGGGTTTTATATTTTTTGCCCCTCTGAGGAACTGCCTTAATAGAGGATGTGAGAATAAAGGAGGATCCGTATTGTACTGTGCTGAAATTGCTGAAGCGTGGATCTTGATGGAAGAGAAGGAAAGGCCTCTGTTTAACATCTCAGCTAGGTACTGTAAAATCTGAGGTATATTTATTACCCAAGTATTCTGGCCCTTTGCTTGATTCCAGGAGCAAAATCGTTTCCATTTGGCGGAGTAGATTTTTCTAGTAGAGGGTCTCCTGGCCTCCAAGATAACATCCTGTACCTCCTTGGAGAGGAGAGCCTGTTGGCAAATTAAGGTATTTTCCATGCAGCTAAATTTAGAGTTCTGAGCTGGCTGTGAAGGATCTTGTAGTTGTGCTGTGACAACAGAAGAGGAACTTGAGGTAGGATCCATGGTCGTGAGTGTGACAGGTTCTTTAGGAGTGGATACCAGTGCTGTCGTGACCAGTCTGGAGCAATGAAAATCATTTTTGGCCTCTCTGCTCTGGTTTTTAATAGGACTTTGGTCAGTAGAGGCAGAGGCGGGAAGGCGTAGACTGTCAATGCTGTCCAACTGAAAGATAGTGCGTCCACTTTCCAGGCCTGCGGATGGTAGGTCCTTGAGCAGATTTTTTTCAACTGGTAATTGCTGTGGGAGGCAAATAGATCTATGTCTGGCTGTCCCCATGCTTGAGTTATCTTTGAGAAGACTTGAGGATGCAACTTCCATTCGTGAGGGTCTGTCATATTTCTGCTTAAGTTGTCTGCCAGAGTGTTTTCCTTCCCTGGCAGGAATTGTGCCTGTAGTTGAACTTGTAATTCCAATGCTGTGTTCCACAGGGTCATAGCTTTCCTGTATAGGGGGTATGAATGTGTCCCTCCCTGTTTGTTTATGTAACACATGACTGTGGTGTTGTCTGTCCTTATCAATAGCTGGCCCGGTTGCAGTAGGTCCTTGAAATTCATAAGGGCATTTTGCACAGCTAGCATCTCCTCTTGGTTGATGTGTAGGTGCATCTGTTTTTGGGACCATTTTCCCTGGATGCACTGGTCTGCCATGTGTGCTCCCCATGCGTAGTCTGAGGCGTCTGTTGTGATGACTTGCCTTGCTTGTGGTATACAGAAAGGGAGACCCGTGTTTCTTTAGCATGCTTGAGCCCACCACAAAAATTCCTTTTGAAGGCATGGAATGAGTGGTAAAATTGTTTCCAAGCTGTGTTTGTGTTGAGACCATAAGTTTTTTAGGTACCATTGTAGTTTCCTCATATGCAGCTTTGCAAATGGTATTAGTAGAATGCAAGATGCCATGAACCCCAGAGCCTGCAGGATTTTCCTTGCAGTTAGCCTGGTTAAAGTTGTCATTTTGTTGAAGTATTGAAACAGTTGCCCTTGTTTGTCTGGCATGAGGTAAGCCATCTGGGCCATTGTATTTAAGCTGGCACACAGGAAAATTATCTGTTGAGAGGGTATTAGTTTTGATTTCTTTTTGTTTACTGTGTACCCCAGGCAATTTAACAGTTTTATTACAAACGCCAGATGTTGCAATAGAATGTCCTTGCTGTCCCCTTGGATCAGGCAGTCGTCCAGATATGGGTAGATTTGTATTCCTCGTTGTCTGCAGAAAGCAATTACTGATGCCAGGCATTTCATAAACACTCTGGGCGCAGTAGATAAGCCAAAGGGCAATGCACAGAATTGATAATGGGTTGAACATGCAAGAAATCTGAGGTATCTTCTGCAATCTTGTCTGATAGGGACATGCAGGTATGCCTCCTTGAGGTCCAACGTTACCAGCCAAGACTCCTTGCCCAGCATGGGAAAAAGCTGCTGTAATGTGAGCATCTTGAATTTTGGCACCTCTAGATATGTGTTTAGAATAGATAGGTCCAAGATGGATCTCCAGTCTTTGTCCTTCCTTGGTACCAGAAATAGTCTTGAATAAAAACCTTGACCTTGTTCTTTTGCAGGTACCTCTTGAATTGCTTTCATATCCATGAGAGCGGAAATTTGTTTTTGTGCCTCTGCCCATTGATTTTGTGGCAGGTTTGGCATGCCCCTCATCTTTGGAAGGGTGTGAAAGTGGAATCTGTAGCCTCTGTCTATAATATCCAGAATCCATTTGTCCTTTGTAACAATGTGCCAGTTTTTTGAAAATAAGGTCAGTTTTCCGCCCAGAGGTGCTGCCATTATAGCTTTGTTTGGCAGGCCAAGGGGAAAGTCATTGCATCTGTTTTCTAAATGACTGTGTTCTGTGTTCTCCACCTCTTGGGGCTGGTGATTGCCATTGCCTGGCTCTGTAAGATCCTTGAGGTTGTTTTCTACCCCTTGGGCATCTGTATCTACCCCTTTGGGGTCTGTCTGTGGCTGGAAAGGACCAATTTTTTGAAGGCCAGTTTCTGCTGAAGCGTGGAGGCTGCACCTGCAAGAAATCTTTAACTGTTTGCATAGATTTAGCTTTTTCCTCCATTTTCTTTAGTACCTCCTCAGCTTTAACACCGAACAGTACATCTTTTTGTAGTGGTGCATCTAATAATTTTGCTTTGACATGATCTGGTAAGGTTTGTTCTTTGAGCCAAGTGTGTCTACGTATGACAGACCCCGTGACAGCAGCTCTGCATGAGGCCTCTAAAGCATCAAAGCCACTCTGTAAAATATGCTTCCCCACTTGTTCTGCTCCATGCAACAAATCCTGGAACTCTTTCAAATCAGGTTGTTCTGTTTGTGTCATTTTGCTTTTCAGCTGAGATAGCAAGAACTGCTGGTACTTTAACATATGAAATTGACAGTTTAATGCCCTCATGGTTAAAGTGGCTGATGTATACACCTTTTCCCCCACCTTTCCAATGCTCTGGAATCTCTCTCTGAAGGTAAAGGGTTTTTAGCAGTAGAGGCCTTAATTCCCTTGGGACCCTGAGAAATAGTTTCTGGGTCAGCAGAAGGGCTTTTATAAAGGAACTGGTGAGAATCAGGAACCCGGTAATATCTGTCTGGTTTAACAGGGGCAGGAGGTAAAGAGTCTGGATTAAGACTGGCTTCTGCGTACACATCATCCAAAATATCTAAGACAGGAGGAATAGCCAGGGGCCTATGCTGGGGAAGCAGCAGAAATTCCCTAAGCCTTTTCTTGGAATCTGAGTAATCTTGGCCTTCCCAGTGGAAGTGTTCTCTCAATGTATGTAGGGTTTCCCCAAAAGAGTAGTCCTCAGGGGGGGAGACCGAGGGAATAGACTCCTCAGCATCAGAGTCTTCAAAAGGGGAATAGGTGTAATCCAGGTCCTCAGAAAGGCCTGAGGTAATAGATGCCTGATCTGAGGAAGGGTAGTCTTCCTCCATCCTGGGTCTTTTCTCTGAGAGGGGTTGAGAGCCCCTGATGAGTGAAATCAAATCCTCAGCCATTTTTAAGCATCTGTTTTTTGGGCATGGGACCTTGAGAGGGGGCTTGAGGACCCTGTTTTTTAATTTTCATTGGAGCTTTAGATTTAGTGAACGATTTAATAGATAAGGTGGTAGGCCTGAAAACGCCTTCAGAAATGGCAGGCCTTGCTGAACTTTCTGTTTCTCCGCCAAGAGTGGCGTCGGTATCTGCAGTGGGAATGGGGACCGAGGAACCTGGGACCTCGGGTACTGAAATCACCGGTAATAAAGTTTCATCGGTAGTCAGGGGCTGCGTAGGCGCCTCGCTGAGAACTGGAGAACCGGTAGTCGGACTTAGCGTGGTCTCAGTACTCGGTGCAGGCCTCGGATGTCTGTCCTTATCCTTGCGTTTTTTGCCTAAAACTGGCGTCGGCATATCCGATGACATAATATAATTAAATGTTTTGCCAAAATAATGAAGGGCGAACTCCGCCCGGCGCTTAATAGTGCACTTGTTAAACCTAGCACAAAAACGGCAGGCCGAGACGTTGTGTTCTGGCCCTAAGCAAGGTATACAGTAAGAGTGAAAATCCTTATGCGGTATTTGCTTCCCATAAGAAATGCAATTATTAACTTTGTCTGACATCAGTCTGAGGCAAGAAAAATTTCCCCAATGGGATACTTAGCTTTAAAGAAGACTTCGGCTGAAATACTTTCGTAAATCTCAGGAGCTGGCCGACCGGCACTTGCGAACTGCTTCTGCTTCGGGCACCACGCGGCAAGAAAGAATGAGGAAAATGGTGTCAGTTGCCTCTTTTATACCCCTGCCGCACTGACGTCAGGGAAGAAGCGACGACAACCGACGCCGGACCTAGACTTTGGAATTCGGCCGACCGAGGACCCGCCTGACGGCAGAGAATCCAAGTGTGATGACTGCAGCTGTATGCATGAAGAACATCCTTTTTTCCCCATCTATTCAGTGCCCTAGAATCCCTGTCAGAAGGGGTAGGCTTTTTTGCAGCGGAAGCCTTAACCCCTTTGGGACCCTGTGAAATAGTTTCTGGGTCTGCAGCAGGGTTTTTAAAAAGGAATTTATGAGAGTCAGGCTTAACAGGAATATCTTATCAGGTAATATCTGTCAGGCTTAACAGGAGCTGGAGGTAAGGAATCAGGGGTCAGACTAGACTCCGAAAACACATCATCTACAATGTCTAACAGGTGGAATGGCTAGAGGCCTGTGTTGAGGTAGTAAAAGTAAATTCCGGAGCCTCTTTTTAGATTCTGAAAACATCTTGGCTCTCCCAGTGGAAATGCTCCCTCATGGTATGCAGGGTTTCCCCAGAAGAATAGTCCTCTGGAGGAGAAGCTGAAGGTATAGATTCTTCAGCATCAGAATCCTCATGGGGGGAAGAGAATATTCCTGTTCAGAAGAGAATCAGAAGAAATAGAAACCTGATCTGAAGATTCATAGTCAGTCTCTTGCCTAGGCCTTTTATCAGGAGGGGGATGGGAATCCTTGATCAAGGTAATCAAGTCTTCGGCCATTTTGAGCATCTGTTGTTTGGGCATAGAGGCCTGTCCACATGGCTCGAGTTTGTTTATTTGCTTTAGAAGGTGCTTTAGTCTTTGCCTTTGAAGCTGAGGTCAGTTTAATGTAAAGATGTTTAGGTCTGAATACACCCTCAGAAGCTGGTGCCTGCTCAGCGGCTCCGGACCCATCTGAGAGAATAGTGTCCAAGGTACCAATACCTTGAGTTTCCAGCGGCATAGCTGACTCCACATGGGAGTCGGTAGCAGCCTGCGACTCTAAAGTAGCGGGCGTCAGGGGCTGCGAAAGCGCCTCACTGAGAACCGGCAAACCAGCGACTGGCTTAGGAGAAGCTTCATCGTTGGTTTTGGACCTTGGTTGTTTATCTCTCTCCTTTTCTTTGCATTTTTTGTGAACTCCAGTAGTTGGATGGCTATCCGAATACATTTCTGGATAATTAAACCGGCATCCAAAATAGTTTAAAGCAAAATCATACCAACGCTTAATAGTGCGTTGGTTAAATCTAGCACAAAACCGACAACCAGAAACGTTGTGATCAGGGCCTATGCAAGGAATACAGTAAGAATGAAAGTCCTTATGAGTTATTTGCTTTCCACAAGAAATTCCAATTTTTCGATCTGTTGTTCAGTTGTATTTACCGTTGGTAAAGAAGTTGCAGAGCCAAGAGTAACATCTGATGAATGCGTGATGTCATCAACGTCTCCTGCGTCGGCTCGTTGCTTACCAGTTCGTGCGACCAAGCCACTAGTGTTGTTTAACTCTGCATCCTTCACATAATATTCCATAGTAGAGGGTGCAACACGGCTTGGTTTAGATACAGACTTGGATGAATGATTCAGTGTAGTATGGCCTTGCATCATAGAAGCAAACCTGGATCTGGGCCAAACAAAAATGTTACCATTGGAGAAATCTTCGTGGTCTCTCCTGAGTTTACTCATTTTTAATGTCTTTAATTTATTGTCATTTTCTGAGAGAGATTTATAAACCCCTTCCAGTGCCATATACGTAGCACCTGTAAAATCACTGCTCAGTTTGTCCTGTAGGTTCTCTATCTCAGCTTTAAGCGTGGTTACTTCTGGTGCAAAAAACTCATTCAGCAATTCCATATATTGGAAGCTCGTCTTAATATTAATGAGCTGCCATTTTGCCAATAGCTCAGGGTATCGTTCCCCTTGGGTGGGCATACACAGAACCCTCATGCCCCGAGGAACAATACCATACTGTAGACATGCTTCTAGATGATAGGTTTGCCATTGAAGGCGCTGCAATCTCTCCATTTTGTAATTAAAATCTCTCAAAAGTTCATCAAAGTTCTTGTCCACCAAAACTGGAGTGGAGGTACTCAAACCATGGTCTTTCAATGTCACAAACCCCATATTTAATAAAGGGTTTTTAACAGGTATAAAGTTAGTATAAGTCTTGCCTTGGTAGGCCTCTTTGGTAGAGACTCCTCCACCTATTCCAGAGGAAGATTCTTTAGGTATATCCATAGCGGTTCAGCACCAATAAGCACAAAACAGAAACAAGTCCAAAAACCAATGCTAGGTGCTGATGTAGTTCCACCAAAGGCACATACAAACAAAGCAAAAAATCCTGGAAGAACACCGCTGGATAACACAAAATAGTAGAATAAAAGCTTTAATAAAAAACAAGTATAAAGGGATGAGCGCTTTCGGGTGTTAACCCTTCATCAGAAAAAAAACAGACATCAAAGCACACAATTTAAACATACAAACTTCCAATCAGCAACTAGTAAAACACCCGCCTATTTTTTAGGGTGGGTTTCACTGGGATGACATCATTAAGACCAGGCCCCATATGGGCCATGAGTTCTATAATCCATTTAGACTCAATTAATTCAGTGAGTTGTTTGATGTCACCTCCCCTTCTCCCCAAACTAATATTAGCTATTGCCCTAAAACTAAAACTATGTGTAGGATTATCTTGAATATGTCTAAGTAAGGACATTACGCTGATCTCCATTCCTAATGGCAGACAAATGCTGTAGGATCCTAACTTTAAACATATTATTGGTTTTGTCCACGCTATACCTTCCCCAACATTGTAGAAGGACAACTAGGCAGGATATCTAGAATATGCACAGAAGATTCTTGTTTTGAAGGGGAAATGGATAAGCTGAGAGTTTTTTTTCAAGAGAGAGGTTATAGGCAAGATATGGCAAATAAGGTTGTTGATAGCAGCAAACATAAAAGGAGGCATGTGTATAGACCTTGGTTGCACCGTTCAAATAATGAGCATTTGATACTCCCCCAAGAAGGCACTAACCATTCTAAACATAAGGTAATGTTCACATATAGCAGTAACATCAGAGATATAGGTGAAATAGTTAAAAATAATTGGAATGTTTTGGTTAGTGACGATAAGATTAGGAATTTAGTAGGACCTAGTCCCTGCTTTGGATACAGGAAGAATACAAGTTTGAAAGATTTGTTGTATGGAGAACATTCCACTAAAAAATTAAACTTTAAGTCACAAGCTGGCACTGTGCCATGTGGCATATGCAAGGCCTGTGTTTATATAAATAAGAATCCTACTTTTTTACACCCAGTTACAGGTAAAACTTTTTCTTTAAAAGCTAGGGCTACTTGCAGAACGAAGGACATTGTTTATTTGGCAGATTGTGGTTCCTGCCCGAGCTTTTATGTGGGCAAAACCAATAATATGCTTAAAGTTAGGATCCTACAGCATTTGTCTGCCATTAGGAATGGAGATCAGCGTAATGCCCTACTTAGACATATTCAAGATAATCCTACACATAGTTTTAGTTTTAGGGCAATAGCTAATATTAGTTTGGGGAGAAGGGGCGGTGACATCAAACAACTCACTGAATTAATTGAGTCTAAATGGATTATAGAACTCATGGCCCATAGGGGGCCTGGTCTTAATGATGTCATCCCAGTGAAACCCACCCTAAAAAATAGGCGGGTGTTTTACTAGTTGCTGATTGGAAGTTTGTATGTTTAAATTGTGTGCTTTGATGTCTGTTTTTTATCTGATGAAGGGTTAACACCCGAAAGCGCTCATCCCTTTATACTTGTTTTTTATTAAAGCTTTTATTCTACTATTTTGTGTTATCCAGCGGTGTTCTTCCAGGATTTTTTGCTTTGTTTGTATGTGCCTTTGGTGGAACTACATCAGCAACTAGCATTGGTTTTTCGACTTCACTAAGCTACACAAGGAGTACAAAGGTGCCTCAGTATGTGCAGACACTCAGACTTCACTAAGCTAACTCAAGGATTTCAAAACTAATTTGGTTGGACATGATGAATGTCAGCACACAGAAGATCTGATGATAGCACAGGTAGCAGCAGGCTAGCTTTATTGACTGGTAAACAGCATTATGCCGATATGGATGACTATTTTCTCTGCCTGGCATTATATTCAAGCTTCACAACGAGAGAACAAACTTTCAAGATAATGACCAGAAATAAAGCCTTGAGATGGCACAGAAATAAAGGCACAGTTGGTTGCTGCTTGCCCAAAATTCTCTCTTAAGTGCGGAGGTCAGGTACAAATCTCCATGTAAAGCTATTCACCTGCCCGACAATCACATGAATGCTGGCCTTGTGGGTGTCATGGCAAAAGCAGCGACCGAATGAGAATGATAAAATGAATTCTTATTTTCATAGCTGTTTCAAAGGGCCTTCGGGCTTAGACTCCAGATTATCTCCTTCCTGTCTGCCTCAGGTCCGACATCTTTAGACTGGTGCTTGTTCCTTGGGCCATTCTCTGATAACATGGACACAATGACAGGCAGCATGAAACGCCATAACAAGATTTAACATTCACTGCCAGTGAGCAGTTTTCTTAAACTATCCAATATGCCATCATGTGGGGTCAGTTCATGAACTATACAAGTTGTGTCATTGTAATGTTATATTCCAAGGGGTAGCTTTGCTGTCACTCTATCAGAATCAGCTTCCAGAGTTAATATTACCTTTTATGCCATTAACTTGATGTGGTATATTCATTGCAAGAACTAAATCATTTAAAAACAAGTCACTTTATTCAAAAGATCAATGGTTGTTAACTACCTAGTAAAGACTTCTTTCAGCTGTGTTACTATTTCACTGGTGAAAGCTTTTGGCTTGCTATGTATGATTCCTGGGGACAACATCATTTCCTTGTGGTTGCTTTTGGTTCTGAGCATTTTACATTCACTCTGGTAAACTATTTGAGCAAACCCGTCTACCGAAATAATTCAAGGCCCAATCGTACCTACGCTTGATAGTGCGAGAATTAAACCTGGCACAGAACAGACAGCAAGAAACATCGTGGTCAGGGCCTAAACAAGGTAGACAGTAAGAGTGGAAATCTTTATGAAGTATTTGTTTTCCACACGATATACAATTATGAACTTTTTCTGACATCGGAGGAGCAAGAAAAAGGTTTCCCCAACGGGGTACTTAGCTTGAGAAGAAAAGTAGAAAACTTCGGACTGACGACAATCAAAGCACGTTGCCCTGAATGCGCCAACCAACGACTTGCGAGCTGCTTTCCACCGCACGGCAAGAAAGACTGGAGAAGATGGCGTCGGCTGTCAGCCTTATACCTCTGCGTTCTGACTTCAGGGTACTTGCTGGTACAGCCGACGCCGGACCCAGACTTTGGAATTCTGGCCGACCTCAGGCTGCCTGTCGGCAGGAACACCCTACAGTTATGACTGCAACAGTGAAACACGAAGAACATCTACATTTTTGTGAGAAATGAGTGACCTTTATTTTAGACGAAGCCAGATTTTGTAGCTGCAAATCTGATCTTTGATCGGACAATTGCCTAGGGTCAGAAAGTGTGCAAATACACATTGTGGTAATCAAACATGAGTCAACAGCTTATATGAAGTTTACTGATGAACACATTAAAGAATAGTTGTGTAAAATTTTACCATAACCATAGATGTCCTTCTCTTCCATGTTGCAGTATTCTTATTGTGGGATTTCCCACCTCAGGTGATCCGAATGTCAGCTCCAATACAAAAGCTTCAGCTTGGCTGTTGCAGTTCTGTGGGACGTCACATGTAGGGCCATAAACCAGGGACCTTAAATGTGACGTCTGCACACACAGACCTCAGAACTTAAAGCCCAGCAGAAACCAGTGATGTCAGCAATAGGATCATAGTGCCATTTGGTGGATAAACTGGTCATAGGGTAATGGGGGTTAGGTGAGTTGGAAGGAATACTGCAACAGAAGGACATCTATGGTTATGGTAAGATTTTACACAACTATTCTATATCCTTCTACTCCTATGCTGCAGTATTCTTGTTGTGGGAGAGTACCACAGCTTAGAAGGAAGGAAGGGAGGAGTTAGAGGAAGCTGATTCCACGAAGCCCTGCAGGATTGCGTTGGCAAAGCCTGCACATGCTCTGGGGAATGTTGTCTAACTTGTAGTGTTTGGTGAAAGTGTAGACCATGTAAGCTGCTTCCAGGATGGATGCAGTGTCCAGGCCTTTTAGGAAGGCTCTGGATGCTGCTACTGCTCTGGTGGAGTGAGCTTTTACACCCTGAGGGAGTGTTTTGCCATGGAGAGAGGAACATAGGCAAATGGATGTTCTGATCCAACATGCGATGGTCTGTTTGGAGACTGCCTTGCCCAGGGCCCTGGGGTGGAAGGGAATGAATAGCTGAAGGGATTTTCTTATGGATTTGGCTTTGTCTAGGTAAAACCTTAGCTGTCTGTGTACATCTAGGTAGTGCAGTATCGTCTCACTTTCATTGGTGGGACAGGGAAAGAAGGTGGGTACATGAATAGATTGGTTTAGAGACAGATCATTGACCACCTTGGGCATGAAGGGATGGTTCATAGGGTTACCTTGTCCTTGTGGAAGGAAGTGGAAGGAGGGCAGAACATTAGTGTCTGTAATTCAGATACCCTTCTGGCTGAAGTTATAGCCACTAGCAGAAATGTCTTTCATGTGCACATTTGCAGGGTGTTCGCACTGGCAGGTTCAAATGGAGAATGTGTTAGTTTTTCTATGATGAAATTCAGGTCCCAAGGAGGTGGTATGTGTTTTCTAGGTGGCCTGATGTGCAAGACCCCCTTTAAGAATAGTTTAACATCACGTCTGGCTA
The DNA here is from genome assembly GCF_019279795.1 of Protopterus annectens. Lineage (NCBI taxonomy): Eukaryota > Metazoa > Chordata > Ceratodontiformes > Protopteridae > Protopterus > Protopterus annectens. Next base: position 1,867,586,708 of record NC_056729.1, read on the forward strand.
GTAGGGGAGGGTCTAGAGGCAGGCAGGCTGAGACTGCTGCAAGGAGGATTTTCACTGAAGAGTATGAAAGCCTCTCCTTAACAAGCTGCCACACATAAGCAAGAACTAGGGATGGATCTGTGGTGCATGGGTCCCTGTCCTTCCCAGACACCAAGTGGAAAATCTCTCCCATTTAGCTAGGTAAGACTTCCTTGTAGTAGGTTTCCTGGCCTCCCTCAGTTCTGAGAGTGCATCCTCTGAATAATGGTGCCTGACGGGAATCAGAAGTTTATCATCCACCTTGTGGGGTAACCTGTGGTAATTGCCCTTGGCTAGATTGAGAAGTAGGGGGAACCAGTGCTGCCCTGGCCAGTAGGGGGTCACCAGCAAGATTTTTGGTTTGTCTTTCCTGATTTTCAGGAGGACTTTCTGAATTAATGGGAATGGTGGAAAGACATAAATAAACCTCCCCTTCTAAAGATGCTAAAAGTGTTTACTCTCCAAGCTAATTGTGAGTGGGTTTTGGATCAGAAAGTCTGCAGTTGTCTGCTCTACAATAGGCTATGGCAGGTGCCAGGCATTTTGTGAACACTCAGGGAGAAGTGGACAAACCAAAGGGCAATTCAGTAAATTGGAGGTGAGAGAAGGGTCCAGAAAAGCGTACAAATTTTCTGTGGGAAGGCAAAATTGGTATGCGCAGATAAGCTTTTTTCAGGTCGAGAGTGACCATGAAAGCATGGGCTGGTATTAGAGGGAGTAAACTTTGTAGGGACAACATTCTGAAGGTGGGAACCTTTAAGAATAAGTTTAAGAAGGAAAGGTCTAGAATGGGTCTCCATTGTCCATCTTTTTTGGGGATCAGAAACAGTCTGGAGTAGAAGCCTTTTCCTTCCTGCCCTGGAGGAATAGGTTCTACAGTACCCAGGCTCAGAAGGTCTTGCAGAATTTGTGGGAAGAGGTTTCTCTAGTTTCTTGGAGGTAAGGGGATGTCCCTTAAGGGTGGCCTTTCTTTCTAGGACAGGAAGTATCCTTTTTGAATTATAGCCACAACCCATTTATCTGTGGTAATGATCTTCAAAAAGGGGAGGCAGTGGAAGACATGGGCTGAAAGAGGGAGGTGGGCAAGGCAGTCATGCATGGTTGGGTCCTCCTCTGTCTTGAAAGAGCTGTCTAGAGGGGGGCTGAGAGACAGCTGGCCTGGAACGGGATTATCTTCTGGTCCCTTTTCTGTGTCTGGAAGAGGTAGATCTAGTAGAGGTTGGGTTTCTCCTGACAAAAGTGGCTTTGGCAAGCTAGTTCCTGTAGTATTTTGAAATGGGAGACACCAGCAGATGCTTGATGTCTTGCAATTACTTGCTCTTCTCTTGTAGATTTTTGAATAGGTCTGCTGACTGTTTACCAAATAAGAAGTTAGGGTACAGAGGGGCATCTAAGATTTTAGACTTGAAGTCCTCTGGTAAGTGCTGCAGACATAACCAAGAATATCTTTGAAGTACAGTAGCAGAGGCTGCAGAATGTGCAGAGGCCTCTGCAGCATCATAGCTACATCTAATGGAGTGTCTGGCCACTTGGGCAGCCAGAGATAGTTTGTAGGAGATGTCAGATTTAGTGCGGCAGTCTGGAGTAGCAGCCAGCAGAGTAGAGGCTTGGGAGACAAGGTCCAGAGCATATTTGGTCATATGGGTTTGAAAGTTGATGGCTCTAAAGGCCAATGTGGAGGAGGTGTAAACCTTCTTTCCAATTCTATCCATGGTTTTGCTGTCCTTGTCTGTAGGTAAGAGAGAGGCAATTAATCTGGATTGTTTATCATGTGCAATAGCAATCACTGCAGAGTCTGCCAGGAGTGGTTTGGCTAGAAATCTTTGGTCATCACACACTTTGTAGAAGTGATCTGACCTCTTAGGGGCAGGTGGCTTTGAATCTGGTCTCTTAGATGCAGAGGAAAAGGCATCTAGGAAGGCAGGGATGACAGGTGGAATGGCAGAAGGGGAGGGAGATTCCACTTGTAATAGTTCAAAATATCTTTTTGAGTATCAGACATTTGAGAGGTGCCCCATTTGAAGTAATCCTTCATCTTGGCTATGGTCTCACCAAAGCTCATATCCTGTGGAGGGAAGTCCCCTTCGATGGATTCTTCATCTGGGGAACAGTACTCTTGAGGAGAGGCTATCTGTGAGGTGTAGGTGATTGATTAATAGTACTCTTGAGGAGAGGCTGTGAGGTGTAGGTGATTGATTCATCAGAAGATGAATAGTAGGCCTCTTGCTCTTCTTCCCTTTCTTGTGAAGGAGGCAGAGGAAGAGAGGAGGCAGAGGCAGGCCTAGGGCTGATGACGGGAAAAGTAGATGGAGAAGATGCTGAGGGCCTAAGAGCCATGAAGGCCTGCATCAGAGATGAGGTGAAGGACTGCAGTCAGGTAGGTCTTTGGTGGGCGTGGCCAGATGTTTGGTATTCTGCTTCTTTTTAACTGGTGTAGTCTTAGGCGTAGGCCTGGAATTGGATGCCTGGGTAAGGGAAGCGGTGTCTGGAGGAGGGATCCTGGTCAGAGGCCTGGCTGTGTCTAGTTCCCCCTCAACCTCGGCGGTAGCTGATGTTTGGGTTGGCTTCATGGACATGCTTATCGTCAACTGCGAAGCGGCTTCCTCAAAGGTCGCCAAAGTTGACAGATCTGTCGGACGTCCCTCAACTGCTAAATCGGTGGTAGCTGAAGGGGCATCCGAGAGTTGAGAGGCAGTGGAAGATGGCCTAGGAATCTTGGCCTTCTTCCATGGAGGTTCTGTCAGTGCTTCTGAAGCAGAATCCATCTGGAGTGCTAATCTCTCAAATCATTGGTTTTTAAGGTAAAGATTAAGTGCAGCCAAACGGCTGTGCAGGGTCTTGGGTATGAAAGATTGGCAGATAGAGCAAGAGGTGTGATTGTGCCCTTGGCTTAGGCAAAAAAACACAGCAGTCGTGCGAATCTTTAAGGGGTATCTGGCACCCGCATTGGCCTTTGCCCTTTTTTGCTGAGATCGGCTAAGGAGTACTACAACAAACCAAGCTTAGCTAGAGATCAAAGAGAAAACCCAATGGGGTACTTGGCTTTTCAGACGTATTGAGGTGAAGGAGCGAAGGATACGATGTGGTGGTCATCTGCGGCTGAAAAGTTCTGAGGTCTGTGCATGCAGACATCACATTTAAGGTCTATGGTTTATGCTACTGCTGCATGCAACTGCAACAGTCATGCTGAAGCTTTTGTATAGGAGCCAACATTTGGTTCAGATGAGGTGGAAAATCCCACAACATGAACACTGCAACATAGGAATATAAGTACATTCTACTTAACTACACTGCCAAACTCATCTGTAATGTATTTGCTGCAGAATGTTGCCACATTCACAACATGTACTCTGTCTAACTATGCAGATGTAATTTTGTTTATATTATCTAAATGTGTGAAAACATGAATGCTTGTTTCTCCAACACTGTGGCTGTATAAGCAGAACTTAAACCTCACAGGTCAGGTTTTCCTAAGATATGCTCTGTGCTCTTGTAAGTGTGACATATTCATCAAGGATACCCACACCTCCAGGTTAGTGGCACAGCACGATGCTTCAGAGATCATCCACATGCAACTAACAATGGGCAAAACTGCTATTCAAATTATAGCTTGCTACAGATCACCTGCCATGTCCCAGGACCCCTACTCCACATTCCTGGAAACACTGGGAAACATAAAGGTCCTACCAAACACCCTGATATTGGGTGATTTCAATTACCCAAACATTAACTGGGAGAACTACTCAAGTACAAACTCTCTTGCCCAACATTTCCTAGAATTTATAAACTCAAACGCCCTGGATCAATTGGTCAACACCCCCACCAGAGGTGACAACATAATGGACCTGGTCATCACCAACATGGGTGACCGTTGTTCCACATCGGAGGTCAACCCCTCACTGATTAGATCTGACCATAAACTAATCACTCTGGATATCCACATTCTGCCACCAGCCCCGGTCAAAGAAACCACAGAGAAAAACTTTCCAAAAGCAAACTTCACGTTACTTAAGACCAAGGTGGGAAGTTTCAAATTCCCCATGCTAAAGGATAACGCTGTCCAAGCTGCAAAATCATTTACTAATGCACTTTACGGGCACCTACAAGAATGCATGGATCGTGCTATCCCAAACAAAACCAAGACTCACTCTTCCAAGAAAAGGATACCAGTCTGGTGGACCCCTGCCATCAACACGCTATACAATAGAAGGAAGAAACCAGTACAGAGAAGAGTAAAATCCCAAGAAGGGAAGACATCCCTGATCAGTATCAGCAAGAAACTACGTTCCCTCATAAAATCATCCAAGGCTAGCTTCGAAAGAAAAATTGCTATGGACTCCAAAGATAACCACAAGGCATTCTTTAGCTATGTCAAGAATCTAAGTGTCAATTCTCAGATCGGCTCGGAGTTAGTGCAGAATGGCACAAAATACACTGAACCGACCGATATAGCCAACATCCTGGCAGACAGGTTCAGTGCAAACTTCACCCCCCCCTCTCACCCCCAAAAGGGCCCATAACTATAGCAGAAGAATGTAGTGCCCCAGAAATCATGGACACTCAGGTTAAAACAGCCATCTCCAAAGCCAAAAACACATCATCAATGGGACCGGACGGTGTCCCAGGCTGTGTCCTACATGAGCTCACAGATGAACTAACCCCTCAACTAAACACACTGTTTAAACTCAGCCTCTCCACAGGCTACATGGCCACAGAGTGGTACACAGCAACGGTTATTCCGCTCCACAAAGGTGGAGCCAAAACAGACCCCTGAAACTATCACCCTATAAGCCTGACTAGCTTGGTGTGCAAAGCCATGGAATGCATCATCTTGGATCTCATTAAGAGAGACATTGGGAACCTCCAAACACTGAACGCTACCCAGTTCGGCTTTGTTAAGGGCAGATAATGCCTCCTAAACCTGGTGGACTTCTTTGAGACAGTTACCAAGGGTATAGATGAGGGAAAGATGGTCCACACAGCCTACCTAGACCTCACAAAGTCATTTGACACCATTGCCCACTCAGGTATTATAGACAAGCTCTCCAGCCTGAACATAAACCCCTATGTCACGAGATGGTTTGCCAACTAGCTCACATACAGAACCCACATGGTAAGAGTTATGGGAGCTAGGTCTGACTCTAAACCGGTTACAAGTGGCGTTCCCCAGGGCTCAGTCCTAGGACCCCTCCTGTTCAGCATATACTTCTCAGAGGTACAGGCAAGCACATGAGGACTATGGCTGACGAAGTTCACAGACGAGTGCAAACTAGGGGATATAAAGTACAGTTTTGTACCTACCATAAATGTAGATGTTCGAAGATCCACATTGCTGCAGTCCTTACTTATGGGTAGTCCGCTGTCCTCGGTCGGCCCGAATACCAAAGTATTAGGCTGACGTCGATCATGGGCGCCTAGATCTGACATCAGAGCGTCAGGGTATATAGGCGCATGACCGACGTCATATCCTCAGTCTTTTCTTGCCCCAGATGTCAGAAGACCAAACCAGAAAGGCCACAGCCAAAAAGAGAATACCTCCCAAAACATGCCCAACAACAACCATCACCTAAAGCATAGCACCAAGTCAAACTACAGTGGGAAGGAGGAGGAGTAAATTGGACTGCAGCAATGTGGATCTTGAACATCTACATTTATGGTAGGTACAAAACTGTACTATGTTCTTCATCTCACATTGCTGCAGTCCTTACTTATGTGTAGAATCCCAAAGCAACGGGAAAGGGAGGATGGTAAAATCATAAAGCAGTAGGGGCCGCTAAAATGCCCTGTAAAATTGCAGTGGCAAATCCAGCCCTAGACTTAGAATAAAGAGGAAGGTGGTAATGTTTAGAAAAGGTATGCACTGAACTCTAAGTAGCTGCCTCCAAAATGTCTTTGTAGCTACCCCTTAGAAAGGCCGTAGAAGTAGCAGTAGCCCTAGTGGAATGAGGCCTGATCCCAGCAGGAATCTCCTTACCATGATGGGAATAACCGAAAGAAATACAAAACCCAATCCATTTTGAAATAGTTTGTTTTGAAACAGGTTTACCCTGTGAACCCAAAGCAAAAGAAACAAACAATTGCTGAGACTGTCTGAACTCCTTGGTTCTGCTCAAATAATAACGCAACTGCCTGTGAATATCCAAAGTATGCAAAATTTTCTCCCCTTTATTTTGGGGGTTTGCATAAAAAGTAGGCAAATGAATAGTTTGATGCAAGGCCACACTAGAAACCACTTTAGGCATAAAGGAAGGATTAGTACGCAAAGATACCCTATCCTTATGAAAAATCAGGAAAGGCTCCACTGCCATGAGGGCCTGTAATTCAGAAACCCTGCTTGCAGAGGTAATGGCCAACAAAAAAGCAGTTTTCCATGACAAATACTTTAACTCAGCAGTAGCTGCAGGCTCAAAAGGTTGTAGAGTAAGTTTTTCCAACACAAAATTGAGATCCCAAGCAGGAGTAGAAGCTCTACGTGGGGGTCCTATATCCTTTGCCCCTCTCAGAAATTGCTTAAACCAAGGATGAGAGAATAAAGGAGGGTCACAATCATAGTGAGCAGAAATGGCTGCAGCATGGACCTTTATTGAGGAGAAAGACAAACCCTTGTCCAATAACTCAGTAAGATATTGAAGAACAACACTTAAATCAGGTTTGGAGACATCAAAGTCCTTTCCTTTGCTCCAAATAAAAAATCTCCTCCATTTATCGGTAAACTTTTCTGGTACTAGGCCTTCTGGCCTCCAAAATAACATTCAAAATTTGTTGTGGAAGCTGAGACCCACCAGAGTCTAAAACAGAATATGCCAGGCTGTGAGATGCAGAGACTGAATCTTGACATTGAGGAAGTGACTGTCCTCTTGTGACAAAAGGTGCGGAATCAAAGGCAGAGGCCATGGAGGTTCTCGTACTAAACTCCTCAGTAGTGGGTACCAGTATTGTCGAGGCCAATCCGGTGCTATCAAAATCATGGTTGGCTTGTCTTGTCTGGCCCTCAAACGTACCTTGGGAAGAAGAGGCAGAGGTGGAAAGGCATATACATGCAGATTGTTCCAACTGAATGATAGAGCGTCCACCTTCCAAGCTGTGTGATGAAACATTTTTGTGCAAAACTTTGGCAACTGGTAATTTAGTGGAGAAGCGAACAGATCTATGTCTGGAGTTCCCCATAACACTGTCAACTTTTGAAATACATGAGGATCCAATTTCCACTCGTGAGGATCCACTATTTGTCTGCTCAATACATCTGCTAAGGAGTTCTGTGCTCCTGGTAGAAACCTTGCCTGAAGATTGAGGTGTAGATTGAGAGCAGTTTCCCCCAGAATCATCGCTTGTTGATGTACCACATGACAGTGGTGTTGTCTGTTTGAATCAACACCTGCCCTGGGTGAAGTAAATCTTTGAAAGCCATCAATGCAAACTGGACTGCTAACATTTCCTTCAAGTTGATATGCAAATGTTGGAGTGTGACAGGCCACGTGTTTTGCACCCATTTTCCATTGAGGTGTGCTCCCAAGCCTTGTCCGAGGCATCTGTCGTTAGAATCTGACTCGCCTCTGGCCGGGTCACAGAGAGTCCCTTGTTTAGGTGACATTCCTGCGCCCACCACAAAAACTCCTTCTGAATGCAAGGTATTATCTGAATGACAGTGTCTAGATCTTGGCAGTGCTGTGTCCATACATTTTTGAGATACCATAGAAGCTTCCTCATATGCAATTTGGCATTGGGAAGCACCAGAATACAAGATGCCATGAACCCCAAGGCTTGAAGGACTGTCTTTGCAGTCAGCCTGGACCGTAGAGACATTTGATGGAAATAAATAGAAAGGCTTCTTTGTTTGTCCGGGGTCAAAAAAGCCATCTGGGCAGCTGTATTCAGTCTCACACCCAGAAAGCACATGTCCTGAGAGGGTACTAGACTGGACTTTGTTTCGTTCACAGAATACCCTAGGCATCTTAACACTGCCATCACATACTGTAGATGATGAAGAAGTTCTTCCTTTTCTTGTGCAATAATCAGGCAATCGTCCAAATAAGGATAAATCTGTATTCCTCTTAGTCTGAAAAGGTTATCACTGGAGCCAGAACCTTCGTGAACACTCTGGGCGCAGTAGATAAGCCAAAGGGCAATGCAGAGAACTGATAATGTAAATTTCCAGCCCGAAAACGCAGGTACCTCCTGCAACTGGGCCTGATAGGAACATGAAGGTAAGCCTCTTTGAGATCCAGAGTAACCATCCAGTGATCTTTCCCCAACAGAGGTAAAAGTTGCTGTAAAGTCAGCATCTTGAACTTTGGAATGTCCAGGTAAGTGTTGAGGATAGATAAATCCAAAATTGGTCTCCACGTGTTCCCTTTCTTTGGAACTAGAAACAGGCGAGAATAAAATCCTAAGCCCACTTCTGACAGAGGAACTGGCTGTATAGCTCCTATTTGAAGAAGTAAAGAAATTTGTCTATGAGCCTCTATCCTTTGCTGAGGAGGGACGTCTGGCATGCCTTTGAAAGGAGGCCTGGTATGGAAATAGAACTTGTAACCTCGGTTTATAATGTCCAATACCCATTTGTCCTGGGTGACTAAATGCCCATTTTGCTTGAAAAGAACCAACTTGCCCTCACCAGCAGATTGAGCAGGCGAACTCCATTGTCTCGGCCTGAAGGTATTCTGAGCTCTGCCCCTACCACGAGATCTACCCCTAGACTGAGAATCAGAAGAAGGGTACGTCCACCCCTTAGTAGGCCAATTTCTACTAAACTTTGGAGGTTGTACCTGCAAAAAATCTTTAACAGTCTGCATAGACTTAGCCTTGTCTTCCATTTTCTTTAAGACAGACTCCACAGGAGGACCAAACAAAACTTCAGACTGCAAAGGGGCATCCCGAATTCTAGACTTAACATGCTCAGACCAATTCTGATCCTTAAGCCAGGCGTGCCTACGAATAACTGAACCAGTGGCAGCCACCCTAGAAAAAGCCTGTAAAGCATCAAAACCACATTGCAAAGAGTGCTTACCCACCTGTTCAGAAACATGCACTAAATCCTGCAATTCTTTACACTCTATGTCCTCTGCCAAAGCATCCACTTAAACTGGCAGTTCAAAGCTCTCATTGCTAAAGTAGAAGAGGTATACAACTACTTACCCCATCTATCCAAAGCTCTAGCTTCCTTATCCAGAGGAACCGGATTCTTAACAACAGAGGCTCTAACACCCTTAGGCCCCTGACTAATAGTTTCTGGGTCCGCCCTAGGACCCTTATACAAATATTTATGAGCCGCAGGCACCCTGTAATACCTGTCCGGTTTAACTGGGGCAGGAGGCACAGAATCTGGATTAAGGGAAGCTTCCGAGAAAACATCTGAAACAACATCCAAAACCGGAGGTATAGCTAAGGGTCTATGCTGTGGTAAAAACAAGAACTCCCTAAGTCTCTTCCGTGAATCAGAGTAATCCTGTCCTTCCCACTCAAAATGCTCCCTCATGGAATGCAGAGTTTCTGAAAATGAAAAATCCTCCGGAGGAGAAGCAGAAGGAGTGGAATCCTCTGCATCAGAATCAGAATAAGGAGGAAATCTTGAATGTCTTCAGCAGAAGACTCTGAATCATCTGAGGCCTGCTCCAAACTTTCCAACTCTGGCTCCATCCTGGGCCTCTTATCAGGAGGGGGCATAGAACCTCTAATTAAAGTAATCAAATCCTCTGCCATTTTAAGCATGTGCTTTTAGGCACAGACCCTGACGAACCAGAACTGACACCAGAGGAAGGCAAAACAGAACTGCCCTTAGAAGGAGCCTTAGAAACAGTAACAGAAGGCCTAACCACCTTAGGCATAGAAGGGAGAATAGTAACCTGAGAGGCCCCTTCAGCCTGACCTGCCTCCTGAGAGGCCACATCTTGTAAAACCAAAGTTTCCCCCTGGGACTCAATAGAAACTTCAGCCGGATCCACCTGTTCAGCAGTAGCTTCTAAAGGTCCGGCGTCCGAGACGGACGAATCAACCTGCCTAGGCTTTAAAGATTTGTCTTTGCGCTTCTTAGTAGAAGCAGGCGTGAAACATCCGACGGCATATTATAGTTACACCTCTTGCCAAAGACCAACCTAGCAATCTAACCTCCGTTTATAGTGCGCTTATTAAACCTAGCACAGAACCGACACCCAACTACGCCGTGCTCGGTCCCAAACAAGGAATACAAAGCGAGTGGAAATCCCTATGCGGTATCTGTTTCCCACAAGAAATACAATTATTCACTTTTTCTGACATCCGGTAAGTAACTGAGGCAAGAAAAAACAAAAATATTCCCCAACGGGGTACTTAGCCCAACTTGGTATCGGTCTGAAACTCCGAAAACGAAAAATTTCAGAACGCCGAATGGCACTTGCAACGCTGCTTCTGCATCGGACCATGCGGCAAAAAAGACTGAGGATATGATGTCGGTCATGCGCCTATATACCCTGACGCTCTGATGTCAGATCTAGGCGCCCATGATCGACGTCAGCCTAATACTTTGGTATTCGGGCCGACCGAGGACAGCGGACTACCCATAAGTAAGGACTGCAGCAATGTGAGATGAAGAACATCTGACTCTCCGGCTGACACAGACATCCTCCAAAAGGGTCTCACTGAGACAGATACCTGGTGTCAAAACCATGGCCTCAAGCTAAATGCCAAAAAGTGCATAGTCATCCCCTTTGGAAAAAAGGAAGTACCCACAAACTACCACATAGGTGGTAGCCCCCTAAATATGGAAGACGTAATAAGGGATCTGGTGACCCAAGTAGATAGTAACCTCTACTTTGATAATCACATTGCCAAAGTGGTTAGAAAATCCTTCTATGTGGCCCACCTAATCACAAAAGGGTTTGCATCGAGATCGAAAGAGGTCATTGGGCCCCTCTACTCATCACTCATCAGACCCATCACAGAGTACAATGCCCCATTTGGAATGTACCTTACAAGACACCTGCAACAACTGGAAAGACCACAAAAGTACCTCACCAAGAGGATCACTGGCCTCAAGCAGATGTCCTATGCAGCTCGACTGAAGAAACGTCAGCTGTACTCGGTTGCATACCGCCTACTCAGAGGTGATCTCTGCCTGACATACAAGGCCATGTCCAACCCAGAATTGATGGACATGCTCCACCTAAAGAAAAGCATAGCCCCTCGAACCACACGCTCCAGGGATCTAAACCTCACCACAACAATAAATAGGACGTGCTGGGGGGATAGGATTCCTGTCCCAGAGACTTTCCATGCTCTGGAACAAGATTCCAATCTACATTAGGCAGAGCTCCTCGCTAAACCTCTTCAAGAGAAACCTTGATAAGTGGATGAGAAACAGAAAGTTTATCCCAGGGATCACTTCAATGGCTCTGCTGGACAGAGGCACAGGGAACTAATCTAAGGGGGCGACAAAAGCCAACACATTCTGGCTAGGCTTATAAATGCCTTTGGGCAGATAGCCTAGTACCTACCTATGAACCTATAAGGTATTGGATTTCTCAGTTGTAAAGTACTGAACAAACTATGGGTGGTGTTCATAGTCCCATGATTCACATAAAGGTAAGGCTAACTGACAAGTAGCGGCACTGCAGCATCTGTATGCAAATTAGCTAGGTGTGAAGAAGTGGTGCTCAGCTGGTAAAATCTCAGCCCCGCAACAAAGCACCTACAGCAGCTTGACACACATGAATCAGTGTAAAATAATTAAAAAAAAAAAAACTGTGTAATAATGTGCAGAATAGGCTGCATGTACGTAAGGACACGGATGCTTCATACATGTTCACTAGGTGGCTGCAGGCCTGAGTCTGCACAGATCTCTCGAGATCTTGCATGAGAACCTGAACTGAACCAAGCTGGGCACTGCTGGTCCACAGCTTACGAAAACAGTAGCAAGACTTCTATTTACTCTAAAGAGTGCTCCTGACAATGAAATCCTGTTTGGGCTTTTATAAAAATGGAAAGTGGGAAGATAGGAAAACTTAAAAAAAAGTGGGAGAGAGAAGACAAGAGGCATAAGGATCATATAAGAGGGCTGTGCAGGAAGTGGCAGGACAGAAGGGGCACTATAGAGGAGCTCTCTGATTATGTAGCCCAGGCAGGTATGACCCTGACCCTGAGCAGTATCCTTCCTTCACCGAGAATGATGCCACAACATAGAGACAAGATGATCAGCTTTAACAATTGGCTTAATTTCTGGTGTCATTCAAAGGGGATCCAGTGTCTGTCTGCCTGGGATGACATGCTTGACAAGCCACGCTGCTTCACAAGGGACGGCTTGCACCTGTCACCCCTGGGATTCCGGATATTGGCTAAGGCTCTTGCCACCCCCATAGTGCCTTTTTTAGGCAAGGCTCAAATTCTAAACCTACCACCCTAGAAAACAAAATGGGAAGAAACTAAGGGTAATGCTGCTCAATGCCAGAAGTCTAAATCTCAAAATGCACGCCTCGAGGCCCTTCTCAGTATGGAGAACATCGATGTCTGTGCTGTGACTGAAACCTGGTTCAAGGCTCCTGAGAGCACCCCGGCACTATCAGGTTTTACCTCATATCATGCGTTCCGTCCCAAAACCGGACCACACCACAAAAGGAGGGGTGTATCCATATTCATCAAGGATACCCACACCTCCAGGTTGGTGGCAACGCATCTAAGCATTGGAAACCATCCAGGTGCAATTAACCATAGGCAAAACTGCACTACAATTTGTAGCATGCTACAGGCCACCCTCTCAAACTCAGGAACCCCACACAGCCTTCCTGAAGACACTGGAGGGTATAAATGTATCTCCAAACACCATTATATTGGGTGACTTCAACTACCCGAATATAGACTGGGAACATTACTCAAGCCCCAACTTTCTAGCCCAAAGGTTCCTGGAGTTCATAAATTCAAATGCCATGGAACAACTAGTCACCGTTCCCAAAAGAGGAGAAAATATACTAGATCCAATCATCACAAACATGGGGACAAAATGCTCCACACCCGAAGTATATCCCTCATTGGTGAGACCAGATCACAAACTTATCTCACTGGAAATCCACATCCCGCCCCCACCCCAAACAAAAAGAACACAGTGAAGAACTTCTAAAGCAAACTTCACACTACGCAAGACTGGTGTGGTATCCTGCAAGGCCCCCGAGCCAGTGGAAACCACAACCCAAGCTGCGGAAGCCCTTACAAATGCCTTCTACGAACACCTCCAGGACTGCATGGATCAGGCAATCCCTAATAAAACCAAGACTCTTTCCACCAAGGGCAAACGTCCAGTCTGGTGGACCCCAGCCATAAACAAACTTTACAATAAGAGGAGAAAGCTGTTACATGATAGAGCAAAATCCATAAAAGAGAAGACACCTTAATCATTATTAGTAAAAAATACGAGCACTCATAAAATCATCCAAGGCCAAATTTGAGAGAAAATTTGAAATAGATTCAAAAGACAATCATAAGGCCTTCTTCAGCTATGTTAGAAACCTGGGTGGAAACTCCCAGATATGCGCAGAATTAGTCCAAAATGATACAAAAATCACTGAACCCACAGACATTGCCAACATACTGGCAGACAGGTTCAGTGCAAACTTCACCCCTCTCCCCAAAAGGAGAGATAACTATCCCAGCGAGTGTAGCCTCCCAGACATCTCTAATGCGAGGTGAAAGCTGCTCTCTCTAAAGCTAAAACACAGCATCAATGGGACGGATGGTGTCCCGGCTGTGTGCTACGAACTCAACGAGGAACTAAGCCCATATAAGGCAGCTGTTTAATCTTAGCCTTACCACAGGATACGTGCCCAAGGAGTGGCGACGGCAACTGTGGTCCCACTCCACAAAGGCGGTACCTCACGGACCCTGAAATTACCGCCCCATAAGCTTAACAAGCCTGGTCTGCAAAGCTATGGAGAGGATCATAATGGAACTCATAAACAAAGACACAGGGACTTGCAGACATTGGACCCGACCCAGTTTGGCTTTGTCAAGGGCAGATCATGCCTTTTGAACTTGGTCGACTTCTTGAAACAGTCACCAAGGCCATTGATGAGGAAAGGCAGTCCATACAGCCTACCTTGACCTTGCAAAGCTTTTGACACAATACCCCACTCGGTATTGTAGAGAAACGTACCAGCTTAAATGTAAACCCATATGTCACAAGATGGGTTGCAAACTGGCTAAAGGTCAGAGCCCACAGGGTTAGAGTTGCTGGCGCCATGTCAGACCTCAAGCCGGTCTCAAGTGGGGTCCCACAGGGCTCAGTCCTTGGCCCCTGTTGTTCGGCATCTACTTCTCAGAAGTACAGGCAAACATAGGAGGACTATGGCTGACAAAGTTTGCAGATGACTGCAAACTGGGCCATAGTGGAAAGTACATCGGACACAGATATCCTTCAGAGGGGTCTCACGGAAACTGATAACTGGTGCCAGAGCCATGGCCTGAAGTTAAATGCCAAAAATGTATAGTCATACCCTTGGGAAAAACAAGGTAACCCCAAGCTACCATATAGGTGGCAATCCATTAAGCACAGAAGAGGTTATCAGGGACCTGGGGACCCAGGTTGACAGTGGCCTTTCTTTTGAAACTCACATTGCTAAAGTGGTTAGAAAGACCTTCTACATTGCCCACCTGATCATGAAGGGATTCACATCCAGATCAAGTGAGGTCATTGTTCCCCTGTACTCTTCACTTATCAGACCAATGATCGAGTACAATGCCCCATTCGGGATGTATCTCACCCGACACCTGCAGCAATTGGAGAGACCCCAAAAGTTCCTCACCAAAAGGATAAAGGACTCCAAAATCTGTCATATGCTGCCAGACTGAAGAAACTCCAGCTCTATTCAGTCGCATACCGCCTGCTCAGAGGTGACCTGTGCCTGACATACAAGGCCATGTCCAACCCGGAATTAATGGACATGCTCCACCTCAAAAATCCAAATCTACCAGATCCACTAGAGCAAGCGACTTAAACCTTAGCACGGATATAAATAGGACATGCTGGAGGGATAGATTTGTCACCCAGAGACTCCCTATGCTGTGGAATAAAATCCCAGTCCATGTGAGGCAGAGCACCTCGCTGGCTCTGTTCAAGAGAAATCTTGACCAGTGGATGGGAGATCGTAGGTTTACCCCGGGAATCATCTCTGTGTCACTGCTGGACAGAGGCACAACAAACTAATGGGCACAGTATTTTTTAACATAAGGGGTGGCGTAAGCCACAAACCTTTGGGCTAGGCTTATAAATGCCTTAGGGCAGATAGCCTAGTATAAACCTATGAACCTATGTTATTATGGGGAATAGACCCCTCTTTTTCCATTTTTTTAACAGGGATATTACGTTTTCAATATTTCCAAAAAACTAACTTTTTTGCCTAGCAATAGTTTGTCTGCATCTTGTAGAAGAATTAAGAATAAGTAATCAGGTACACTTTAATGTAGTTGTTCCCTCAGCAGAGGGAGGAAATATTACGCAAGTATCAAGTTTATACCTAGAGTTGCTCTAGATGAATTTTCCTTATCTAGAAAATGTGTGCCAACTTTACTGCAGCCTTAATTCTTTTTTATATTTCTGCTCCATTTGTACCACCTTGTACATTAAGGGGTCACACATCAGCTTACGGGACATTTCCTTTAGTTGGGATCCCAATTCTGCAACAGTTCCCTCGAACAGACATGAGAGCCCAAGTTTGTTTCTGTGCAGTGGGTGTCCAATCATAAAGCAGACTATGTTTTAGAGGCTCAGTGTATCTCATAACTCGCACTACCACTTGGACATGATGCACTTGATCCAGTGTCAAGACTTACAGTACTTGATGTCTGATACACCCTCTACCACACTAGATAGCAACAAATATTAAACTCTAGCAGCCTATAACTTCATCTATGGATATTATCAGCTGCAGTATTTTTTGCCACCAGCCATTCATTCAGTCCCCTAACCAGGGGGATCAGTTTTTTTCCTCTGTTTGTACATTTTGAGCATTTTATTTCAGTTTGTGGCAGCTCTGAATCATGGGTTCATTACCTGGGAAAAAGCTACAACAGTCCTCCCCTACTTAAGTCCAAGAATCATTTTTATTAGCTAGAACAAAGTCCAATGCCTTGCAGTTTTGTAAGAGTACATCTTTCACGGCCATCATTTCTACAGATGTTTTATCAAATTCACCAAAGGAGGCATTACTTACTACTAACAGTGCAGCCAATTTTGTTTTATCAAATTCACCAAAGG